>NW_006789698.1:525233-557224 GCF_000442215.2 Lipotes vexillifer
CAGGAAACCCGGTATGAATGGGTTCCCAAGAGGCTGGGAAAGGTACAGAAGAAGTCACCCATTTGAAGACATTCTGGTCATCTGGAGAAGTTAATGTGGTTTCTAAAAGCAGGACGCGTTGCAGGCGGCCTAGGGTAATAGCAGGTGGCAGAAGTTTGCATTCCAGTCCCAAACTCTGCTCATGGCTAGAGTGACCTCTGGTGAATTTCTTCCTCTTCAGTGGCTCTCAGTTTCCCATCTTTAAAAGGAAGGATATGGATTAGATCATAAGTCAGCATTTTTATTGTAAAAGTTATCACTTCCCAAGGATTCGCAGATAAGCATTATCTTACTTAATCCTTCCAACAATCATATGAGAAAAGTAGTGGTATTAGATCCATTGTACAGATGAGGAAACTGAGGTTAAGAAAGGTTAGGTATACTACCCCAGAGCTGTAACTAGAACCTGGAGGAAAACAATGTTTTTCAAACTGCAGGCTTTAAAATTTAGAGGGTTGTGACCAGCACCTTTTTTTTTAGTGGAAAGGAATGAATTGGAATGGATTAGAATAGAAAAATAAGCGTGAATCTCACATAATAAGGGTAAGTATTGTTTGAGGAAATTTTTATTCCAGTTATTCCCACCACACATACATATGTTTTCTGTATAATATATATTTCGATTACATGCATATACGCATATACACTTACATATATACCCTTGATCACAGTAAAAAATGTTTACCGTTCTGGAAGCTATGGTCAAAAACAATTGAAAAATACTGCTGTAAACCACGGAGCATTAGCTCTTCCCTGGATGATTTCTATAGAACTATCTTTCTCAACCTTTTAGCACTAATGGTTTGTAAATCTGCAACTTTGGAGGATGCATGGGGCTGTGATTATTCTGATGGCAGAGAATGTCCATTTACATCAAGTGTGGGACATTTTAGACCTGGGTTACCTCTTTCTCATTCTGCTGAGAGCAATGTGGACTCAGTCTCGGGGCCCAAGAAGACCTGTGTCTGGTGGAAAAGCCACAGCACAGAGGTGGTACTGCTGGAATTCCGCAGGAAGGGATGGGTCCTCAGGGATTCCCAATCCAGCTGGAGAACAGAATTGCCATCTGGTAAATCACAAGATGATTTTTGCTCTTGCCAGACGTACCCTATCAATATGGAAGATACAGACAGTCTTCACCACATAAACAGGTTATGTTGCCAAAAGTTCCTTTGAAACTCAGATGTTTGGAGTTTGGAATACGTTACCCCATAGAAACAAGGATATAAATGGAGGTTAGGTTTTCATGTTTTAGAACTCAGAGGGTGTGTGACGCTTATGTATAAGTTCCTTATGCTTCCTGAGTCTTAGTTCCTCATTTTTGCAAAAATGACTCACTGAGAATGACCTTTCTGTAGTTGTGTTGGGGTCGACGTGAGGTGATGCATGTACAGAGTATGATACTAGGCCACCATGGCTGTTGTTATAACATTGCGGTAGAGAAAATGTATGTGACCTTGACCACAGCACTTGAGTACTCAGAGACTCAGTTTCTATCTCCGTAAAAATACAATGAAAATATTTCCTTCACAGGGTTATTAGAGATATAAATGGGATCATTTACACACAGCACCCAGTACAAACCCTAACACAGGTGAGTGTTCAATCAATGAGGGGAGGGTCTTTGCTATCTCAAGAATGCCTGCCCATAGCTGCATATGCTTTCTGGGTTGATCTGAATCAACCCCTATAAATACTCTTTTGTACTAGGAAAATCAAAATTAACAAGTGTTTAGCAGATGCCTCCCTTATGTTCAATCCCTTGATTGGTTGCATGTGACATAAATGAGAGGTAGATGCTAAGGTCCCTCATGCTAATAATGTGGTGTAGAAATACTGCTAACATCTGTATGTTCATGGGATCAGAGAACACTCTAAAGATGATAAAGAAACCAGGTAAAGAGTGGGCTGGGGCATGTTTCAGGCAGATAGTGCAACTCACTGGTCCAGGTGAATTGCACCCCTACTAGCAAGATGGTGAAGCACATGAGAAAATGATCGTGATAATGTTTAACCTTCACCCATTATTAATGATCCCCAGGGAAAACTGCCAGGTTGTATACTTTGTAGAGCAACTGTCCACGGACCAGTGGCTAAACTTTGCAAAGGAGGAGGAGACTGATTGTCACAAGAATAAAGTTCCCTGTAAGGTCTCAAGTTTCACACAAGTTTTACAATACTCAAGATGATCTCTCCGGGGAAGGTGAAAAGAATTATAATTACATCTGTGAAAAAGGCTTGAGAAAGAAAACACTATCCTGCCATATGGTGTGTGGAAAATGTTTTGGAACTGAATAAATAACATGGTGGGTGTTCTCTCCCATCCCCCATTTTTGTTTATACATCTACGTTATGCAGGCTGACTGGTGAACGTGGATCAGTTTTTCTTTCGGAATAGAAATGCACCGGGTAATTTAATTTTATGACCATTAATAATACGGTCTCTCTCTGCAAGCAAAGACATTTACAAACTTATAATCAGATTTTGTGATTTGGGTGTAAACCAATCACCCACAAGAGGCAAGGAGATATTTCCATCCAGCTTTCCCTTTGCAGTAAGATTGCATGAAATGCAAAAAGGGCATATAGTGAAAGGTCCAGGATCCCAGAGGGAAGTGGGCAGGGGACCGGGGGGAAGGGGCAAGGTCACTGGTTTCAATGGGTACTTCATTCTTCAGCAAGAAATTTGTAAAAGCTGGCCGTTCATAGGTATTAACCACCAAATGTGTTCCAGACTCTGTCCAAATGGGATCTTGTTGCATGTTCCCGTCAGCTCTATGCTGTCAGTGTTGCCATACCCATTTATCAGATGAGAAAGCAGAGGTCAGGAAAATGAAGTGATCTGCTCCTGTTAGCACAGCTAACCAATAGCATAGTTCAGATCTGACCCCTTACCTGCCTAGCCTCCACCTTTCACTCTTACCACCTTATCCCTCTACCAGAAACACACCCCACAAAGGGAATACCACTTAGAAAGAAGTGCAAGCATTTATACTGCAAGGCAAACTGGGCCAAACACTATAAAAGATGCACTAGGATCTTACAATAAGATTGCAAATTGAGGGGTTTTCAAAAAATTTAATGGTTAATATTTAGGAATTTCTTCGTGTACCAAGTGTTTTATAATCTGTTAACCTTACTTAATCCTCACAGCAATCCAATGAGAGAGGCACTGACATTCAATTCTGCTGAAAGGTGAGGAAACTCAAGTTCAGAGAAGTGAAGCAAGTGACGGAGGCTCACAGAGGCAGTAAATAATGGTGCTAGGTTTTGAAGTCACATTGTTATGACTCCTGAGCTTACTTTTTAATATCAATGCTTCACTGCAGATGAATGAGTGATATTAGAGTTAGAACTTGGGCAGTGGGCAGAGAATAACCAAAAGGTCTCAGGAGGCATGGAAATTCTTAAGGATTATAGAGAAGCCCAGTTTGGATGGATCGTAAGTGGCCATGCTGAGCAGATTCAGTCATTCGAAAAGAACTCATTGAGTTTCTTCTGTGTGCTATACATCATCCTATATCTGGGGGTACAAAGATGGTTAAGATGCACTCACTGCCCTGGAGTATGTCTGACATTTAAACGTCAGACAAGTTGTAAGTTCCATGAAGGTACAGACCTCAAGCACACAATGGAAGCCCAACAAATATCACATTTCATTCTTTCAACAAATAATTAATGATGTGCCATTACTGCTCCATCCCCACACCTACTGCGTGCCATATGCTTGTTGCAGCTGCTGGGATGGAGCAGTAAATAAAACAACAAAATACTTGCCGTCTTAGAGTACATACTCTAGTTAAAATAGTGTAGAATAGGAAGGTAGGGAATTTGGGGGTGAGGTAGGTGTTACAGTTTTAAGGAATGTCAAGATGGACCTCACTAAGGTGCATTTTGAAAAAAGAATTAGTAATAAAACTTGAAAGATAGTTTCAAAAAGAATAGTGTTTCCATGTGGATGATGGTAAACCAATGAATGTGATGCTTTGGGTGTCCTCATCAAGAATTTCAAGATAGCCAAACTTGGATGTCTGAGTGTTTGGGCCAAGTGGGTCACAGGGAAAAGAATGTGAGGTCTGGGTTACCTCTCACTGTCCCCATCTTTTCAGGCTAGGCAAATGTGACCTACATTTCTTGTTCATGCTGGTCTGAATATAGATGCCATCCCTAACCTGGTCTCCAGTGTCTCTACCACAGGCCAGCCACAAGGACACTTTCTGTGGCCTGAAAGATCAGTAGGCATTTGATAGGGAGCAATGAGCCCCACGGATGGTGGGCAAATGTCCTGTCTTGTCCTGAGAAGACAAAGACTTTTGGCAAGATCACTGAGAAGCCAAGAAGACTGGCATGAAGGCAAGTGACCCTCATTCTGGCACACCATCTTCCCTCTCTTTTGCGTAATTTTTCTGCCATACTCTGACTGGTATCTTATCTTTTCTATGTCAACTTATTATCTTATCATCTCCTTTCCTCAAATGTACCTTCTTCTGCCTAACCAGACTTTTATATAGGATACTTAAAGCAATACCTTTGCTCAAGAGTTTCTCTCTTTCAGGAGCACATGAACCCACCTTTACCTTGCAAAAACAAACTAACAAACAAACAAAAAACCTCTCTATCATCTTTTAATGCCATGGATGTTAACTAGACTTACTTTGGTGATCATTTTGCAACATATACAAATATCGTATCATTATGCTGTACACCTGAAACACCTAATATAATGTTATATGTCAATTATACCTAAATAAAAAAAATTTTAAGACTCATCTTAAATCATCTACTCTAAGAAACCTACCTGAATTACCAGACCCCTGAGGCAGAGCCAGGTACACTTAGATTTATTCAATTTTCATAAATTCATGTTCAACATGGACCAAATTATGAAGGTTACCTGTTTATCTGTGTGTCTTACAACCATCCCACAGGCCCACCTTGAATTCATGGCACACGGCGGTCCTGTCTTTTTAGCTCTGTGACTGCAACCTTGAAAAAGATCCTAGGGCATCAGTAGGCTCGTTAGATATTTTAGAAATTGAACTAAATTGAGGGCAGAGCAAGGCTCTTACCTTCATTGTCCTCTGACCACCCAGCTTGGGTGTGACGTGCTCTTCAGACATGAGGTGGTTCAGGGACGTGGCCCTTCCATAGAGCTCTCTGAGATCCCTGGCCCCCATCTCTAGATTGATTTGCTGGACCCCCTTTTAATTAAATTTAATTAATTAATTAATTAATTAATTTTTATTTTTCTGCTACACTTTTTTTGAATTTTTGAATTTCATTTAATTTAGTTTTTTATACAGCAGGTTCTTATTAGTTATCCATTTTATACATATTAGCGTATACATGCCAATCCCAATATCCCAATTCACCCCACCCCCATCCCGGCCACTTTCCCCCCTTGGTGTCCATATCTTTGTTTTCTATATCTGTGTGTCTATTTCTGCCCTGCAAACCTTTACATCTGTAGCATGTTTCTAGGTCCCACATATATGCGTTGATATACGATATTTGTTTTTCTCTTTCTGACTTACTTCACTCTGTCCCCCCTTGGTGTCCATATGTTTGTTCTCTACATCTGTGTCTCTGTTTCTGCCCTGCAAACCGGTTCATCTGTACCATTTTTCTAGGTTCCACATATATGTGTTAATATACAATATTTGTTTTTCTCTTTCTAACTTACTTCACTCTGTATGACAGACTCTAGATCCATCCACGTCTCTGCAAATGACCCCATTTCGTTCCTTTCTATGGCTGAGTAATATTCCATTGTATATATGTACCACATCTTCTTTATCCATTCATCTGTCAATGGGCATTTAGGTTGCTTCCATGACCTGGCTGTTGGAAATAGTGCTGCAATGAACATTGGGGTGCATGTGTCTTTTTGAATTATGGTTTTCTGTGGGTATACGCCCAGTAGTGGGATTGCTGGGTTGTATGGTAGTTCTATTTTCAGTTTTTTAAGGAACCTCCATACTGTTCTCCATAGTGGCTCTATCAATTTACATTCCCACCAACAGTGCAAGAGGGTTCCCTTTTCTCCACACCCTCTCCAGCATTTGTTGTTTGTAGATTTTCTGATGGTGTCCATTCTAACTGGTGTGAGGTGATACCTCACTATAGTTTCAATTTGCATTTCTCTAATGATTAGTGACGTTGAGCAACTTTTCATGTGCTTCTTGGCCATATGTATGTCTTTTTTGGAGAAATGTGTACTTAGGTCTTCTGCCCATTTTTGGATTGGGTTGTTTGTTTTTTTAATATTGAGCTGCATGAGCTGTTTATACATTTTGGAGATTAATCCTTTGTTCGTTGTTTTGTTAGCAAATATTTTCTCCCATTCTGAGGGCTGTCTTCTCGTCGTTTGCAGTTTCCTTTGCTTTGCAAAAGCTTTTACATTTCATTAGGTCCCATTTCTTTACTTTTGTTTTTATTTGCTGGACCCCCTTTTCTCCAACCAAAGTTCAAAGGGTGGAAAGATATTTAAGTGGAATGAGGTCATACCTGACCATAGGACCCCAGTATGTCAGAGGTGATGTGGTTCTTAGTGTGAAGGAGCAGCATCTCAGACAGATAGCCACTGGCGACATCCAGCCCCCACTGAAATGCTCTGTTTAGTCTTCCCATGGTTAAAACAGTTGTCAAATTGTGATAACCCGTTGCCTGTATTTAAAAACTGGGATTTTTTTCACATAAAACTCCAGATTTCCATTTTCTTTTGAAAAATCAGAAGATCTAGCAACACTGGGCCTGAAATCTCACTCATATGTTTCCAGTCTGGTCCTGCAGGCATTGGACTTGATAACCTTATAGAAATAAGTATATATTGTATTGTTATTATGTATTTACTAAATTATTATGCATTAAGGGAGCAAGTCATTTATTAAAATAATTCTTGTTTTTTTTCCTAGAGAATTCCCTCAATTTATCTATCTTGCCAGCATTTTGTGGACTTCCGAGTACAAGAAATTCTGAGAGCAGGAGGGAGAACATTTCAAAAAGAGTTTTCCAACTTCTTCCAGCCTTCCTTCTCAAAACCTCAGACACTGTGGCCATGGCCCTGACATTTCTCTGGGAAAGCTCTTCACTTCGTTTCTCTTAGGAAGATAGTTCCAGATCAGAGAATGTGCCTACAAATCTCAGAGCAGGGAAACTTGGGCCAGATCTTGGAGTTCTGGGCTCAGATCTACCCCCTAACCTCCCAGGACTGGGTAGGCAAGTCCGATAACCTTCAGGCCTCAGGTGGGAAAATGAGGCCACGATAAGAGTTCTAGATTTTCTTCTAAGTGTGAGAGGAAGCTGTTGAGGGTTTCAAGCACACAGAGACATTAGCAGGTTGAGGTTTGAAATGATCCCTTTGGTGGCTGCACAGAGAACAGATTCTGTGGGTGGAGAGGGTGGGAGAAGTTGAAGGAGAGAGGCCAGTCTGTGGGTAACTGAAGTCGCCCAGGCTAGGGATGGTGGTGGTGTATTAGTTAGTTACCAATGGAGATCAGAGTCTGATATGGTCCTTATCAACCAGCCTGCATTCCTTCTGGAGGCTCTAGGATGGAATCCATTTTCTTCTCATTTCCAGCTCTTAGAGGCCACCTGCATTCCTCGGCTTCTGACCCCTTCCTCCGTTTTCAAAGTCAGCAAGGAAGCATCTTTACCTCTCTCTTGGACTCCAACCCTCCTGCCTCCCTCTTCTAAGGACCCTTGTAATTGCATGGAGTCCACACGGGTAACCCAGGATAACCTCTCGTCTCAAGATCCCTAACTTAATCACACCTGCAAAGATCCTTTGGCCACGTGGTGTAACATATTCATAGGTTCATGGGCATAGACCACTTTGGGGGACAATTATTCTGCCCACGACAGGTGGAAACAATGAAGATGGGAAGGATGGATATTGTATATATTTTAGAGGTCTATCTCTGTGTGCTACAGATTCCAGGCACTTTTCCAGGGTGTCTCTTCCAAAAGCTCTGAGCATTTCTTACACAGTGGACTCCAATGGAGAATAACTCTCTTTTAAAAGTGAGAGGAGCAGTCACTCAGTGACAAGCAAACAGGGAAAAAGTGAATTTATTTATTTATTTATTTATTTTGCGGTATGCAGGCCTCTCACTGTCGTGGCCTCTCCCGTTGCGGAGCACAGGCTCCGGACGCGCAGGCTCAGCGGCCATGGCTCACAGGCCCAGCCGCTCCGCGGCATGCGGGATCTTCCCGGACTGGGGCACGAACCCGTGTCCCCTGCATCGTCAGGCGGACTCTCAACCACTGCACCACCAGGGAAGCCCAAAAAGTGAAATTTTATATATACACACACACATATATATGTGTATATATATATGAATGTATATGTGTGTATATTATGTACACATATGTTACACATATATGCATTTGAATAGATTATTTTATATCTATACATATATGTGTGCATATATATGCACTATTATAGTATCATATTAATATTATATTACATTACATCATATTATATTGTTATATTGAATGCTTGGATTTCATACTGGCTCCAACACTGATTATCTGAGGGCTCTTGGACAAGTCATTCATCTCCCTCTGAGCCTCAGCCTTCTGGCTCTCATATAACACCCACAATAACAGTCCTACTATTCCTAGGGTTCTCTGTGGAGAAATGGGATCTTGAACCCAGAAGAACTTGGTATAGAGCATAAGATTAGATGAAGCTAAGAATGAATGAGTGAAGAATTATCTCTGAATTTGAAATTTAAATCATCCCTGTTTTCTGCTCCATCCGGCTCCCCTGTCCTGGTTCCTCCCTGTAGAAAGATTCAATTCATGTAGGTTTAATTTTGCTGCTGGCTGTGAGGGTCAGGAGATCAAAGAGCCCTGGGAGGTTAAATGGATTATTTAATTTCATAAAGGAAGTGATCAAAAGAATTGAAGGATAAAAAGAGTCAAAAGGAAGCGTGGTATTCCCTGTGCTAGGGAACTATTTTTCTCTCACTCACCAATGCTAATGGAGCCCCGACTCCGTGTGTCCGGCTTACAGGCATTCTCATCCCATGTAATTCTCACATGATCCTCATGGAGTTGCCCCACTGTGATTCCCTTTCACAGAGGACACCAACCCTTAGAGAGGTTCAACCACTTACTTGAGATAATGTCACGAGTTTGTGATAGAACACGTAGGTCTGTGTGATTAAAGCCCTTGCTTTTAATCACTTTGTAACCTTCCTCTGCCTTACTCTCATGTTTTAGATATGAGTGTAAGGATGGATAGCTAGCTAGCTAGCTAGCTAGAAGATAGATATTTTCAAGCTAGCTACCAACATGATTAACATGATATTTTTTTCAGGTTTAGGTCTTACTGCAATCATTTATAATAAAAACAAAAAAAAATAAGCCCATGCCTGTGTACAGTGAAATGGAAAGAAAACCCTTATTTCCATTATTTAATTTGATCTCTAGTTAGGGATTTTTATCCCCATTTCATAGATGTAGAAACTGAGGCTCAAAAGGATTGAACAATTTGCCCAAGGTGACAAAACCATAAAGCGGTTTCTGGATCTCAAGAGCAGGTCTTCTGAATCCAAATCCATTTTAATTTTGTAAGAAACATTAAGATTACCTAGGTCAGTTTCTTTATTCCACTGAAGGGAAACTGAGGCCCAGATGCGAAGTACCTAGTCCAAGGATACAGAAGAGCTAAGAGGAGAGACTTGGGCATCAGACAGACCTGTGTTCACATCCCAATTCTCCCATTTACTTGCTGCATGTCCTTATGAGGTTTTTTTAAACTCCTTTATTAAGGGGTACAGTTTGCTTTTCTGTCAAATGAGGGTAATAATACTGTCCATACATTTTTGTGAAGGTTTAATTCAACATTAAAAGTGCCCATCATGTAGGAAATGGTGGCCCTTAGTGACACAACTAAATCTGGAGTCCAGGAATCATCTCCCAGACTGATGTGTATTCCAACAAGACATTCAAGTCTCTTTGGAATTATTGGTCATATTTGTATACATGATGACATAGAGTAATGCACAGAATGTTCCATGAGTCTAAGCAGTGTGATTTCTGGGGCAGATTTTATATACTAACCACATTCTCTTAGACCTTCCATCACCTTAGCCAATTTCTTCTTACTTTAACAGATAAAGCAAGGACCACCCTTGGCAACCCCAAGTCTACTGATAGCATCATTCAAGTTAGGGTAGAGTCTGTAGTTACAAGTTTTATTTATAGAGTAAAAGTCTTACTTTGGTCATTTCACATGCTGAAGGAAATTGGCTATATTTGGTGTGTCCATGATACTGAGAAATGTTAATGTCTTTATTTATAAAGTTTTCAGAAAAAAAAGCACCCTTCATGTTTGAATGTTTTATTCTTTATATTAAGCTCTTTAAACTTCCCGGCAGTTCTTGTTTCATTTTAAAAATCTTAAATTTGAGACATAAACTTCATGACAGCATGGGTCCCTTTGAAGGTTATATATGCCCTGCCAGCAGAGAAATAAGGCCAGTTGAGTGGTCTAACCACAGGATGGTAAAAGTCATGTTCAGGTTAGAAGAATCAATTAGAGTGAGAATGAGGCTGTGTAAATTTCAGGACTCAAATGGCAAAATATGAAGACAGGGCTGAATTTAAATCACATTGCCTGATGTGATTGTATTTCATTTCCTGATTGGCAAGACAGCTCTAAATGGGGTATTAAACTGGGTTAAAAAAGCAGTTTTCCTCCTATTTAAAACAATACACAGGGAGAAAGACAAATAGATCCAAGGAAGGGTAACAACAAATCTGAGGGTTTTTATGAGTATTTGAGAAAAGACAGAGAGCCTGCGGGGGTGGGGGGAAGTGTATTTGAAGTCAAGATTCTGGAAGGGGAGACTTTGAGCCTCCTCCTGCATCAGATGAAAGCAGGCACGTGACTGCTTGGCTGGGTCTCGGCTGGCCGGGGGCAGTCAGCTCCGTGGTGATGTGCTGCGAATCTGTGCGGTGCTTTACATCAGCTGCAGATCTGATGTTTATAAGCAAACAACAGCTTTAGAATCTTGAAATAGACACCAAGAGTGTGTCCATGGTTCCCAGCCAGTCTGACAGTGGAGCTAACAGGCAGAGGAGATTGCTGGATAAGGGAGCAGCCTCTGGAATCCCCTGCATTCCAATCCCAGCTGGGGCAAATAGTAAACCTCGCTGAGACTCAGTTTTGTCATCTGTAAAATGGGGAGGGGGTACGAATTGGGCCTAATTTGCTGGGTTGTTCTTAGGATTAAATTATATCGGCTAGTTAAGGCATTGAGCATACTGCCTGGTTCATAGGAAACACCCCAATACTGTTGGTTATTATTATCATATTATTATTATTCAATATAGGAAAGAGTTGGTGGCTGTGAAAAGAAGAAAAACTACTGAAATGGTTTCATCACCAAACTTCACTCCTTCCTGACCACGCCCATCATTCTTTCCATCCAAACTATACTCCCAGGGCTAGCTCACCTCTCTCTTGGTCTTATCCCGACTCTGATCATAACTGCAGTAAATTAAGAGAACAGGTCTTAGTGTAGCAGCAGGACTGCTGGATTTGAAGGCTGAAAGCCTGCGTCCAAAACTGTTACTGCTACTTAGAAACTCTGAGGGCACCAGGAAGTTACTGTGCCTCCTTGAGCAGCAGTCTCCTCATCTATAAAGTGGGATAATTAACACTATCCTGCCTGCCTTGAAAGCCCATTGGGGGGATCAACTAACTCAGATCATGTGAAAGTGCCTTTACAGAACATTGAGTAGGGTTTCCTGCAGAATGGATGTCTGTATATGTATAACTGAACCACTTTACTGTACACCTGAAACTAACACAACAGTGTAAATCAACTATACCCAAATATAAAATAAAAAGTAAATTTTTAAAAAAAGTGCCCTTAGAAGACAGGGCACTGTCACAGTGGTAGCATTAGAATTGCCTCAGAGCCCTGCTTTGACCAGATCTCCATTTAGACACACCTTTAAGGCAAAACTACTCTCATAATGCTTCTAACCTAGCCCTCCCTCTGCAAACTACCCATTCTGTACTTTAGAGAAAAAGGGAAAAGGAGAAAACAAGGCAGCCGTTCCAAAACAGTGGAGGAGCTAAGCCAGAATAACAATGACAGCACATCTGCCTGTGGTCTCCATCCCCAGGGCAGACATCCCCAAATCTAAACATCACTTCCTCTCACTGAGCCTACATAGAGCTTCAGGATCCTTCTTAACCCAGTGCTCCAAGTAACCACCGCTGTTTTTGTCACTACTTCCCACACCATCAAATGGAGGACCTCATTTAAAGATAGCAAAAATGAAAATAAATGGGGTAAAATTCTAAACTATGGAGTCAGACTTGGATTCTAATCCCAACTGTAGCACTTACTAGAATCACTCTGCACCCCATTTCCTTATTTATAAAATGGTCATAGCTATGTCTGTTTGGTAGGAGAGCTGCAATATTTCAACAAGAAAACATCTGCCAAATAGTAAAAACACAGTCATTATTAACTACTATTATTATCATTAATAACTTGCTTCCTCTTTTTGATGTTCTCTGAAGGTTAGCTTCTCCCCTTTCTCCTTCCAAAGCAAATGAATAAGCAAAAAAACACTTAGAAGAATCATGGGTTTTGAAGAGACAGACTTAGGATTGAATAGCATTACTGCTATTACTAATTGTACAATCTTATGAAAGTTGTTCCAAACCTCTTTATAAAAGAAGGAAAACCTTGCAGGATATGGGAAAGATTAAATGGGATACTATACATAATGTACTCGGCCCTCAGTGGGCTCCGCTGATCAACATTTCAGATATTATTTGGAAAAGAATGAATGAGTATCCAGCATAATAGGATCAGCTCAAATCCATTGGAAACATTACAGAGGAAACATTTTCCTGAGAAGGTTAAAATGAAATCAAATGTCTGAGGTAGATTAAACTTTTTTTCTCTCTCTCTTTCTCCGCGTGTCAGATTTGTTTCCAAAGGATTTCATCTGCATAATGGAATTTGCTGATTTTGAATAGATGGTGCAGTGTGCACAGGAGCTTTCTTTAAAGGATAAAGAACTGAAGGTTATTTATATGTCATTTGTAAGACTGTCTCCTCTGATTTCTCAGTTTTTTAGCTCCCACAGAATCCCACATTACAGTCACCCATGTTTTCCCTTTCCATCTAAACATAATATGCTCTGTAATCTGAAGTTTCTGGGAACTAAAGGGAATGCTGTATGCTCTACACCCATTCTTGGAGATTCCCAATGCCCATTCACCTCATAAAGGCACTGAAAAGTCCTGCAATGTAAAAAATATGTATGTTTAACACAGTACTCTTCCAATGTATCTGACTACAGAAAACTTTTTTTTTCAGGTTAACGCTTTCTTAACATCCCACATAATTACTATTTGAAAAAAATGCTATTGTGTTGAATTCCTCAAAATGACCAATAAAGGGAGAATTAAAATCTGAACATTCACTGTGGTTGTCAGGAAGTGCTAACAGAAAACACAAAATGAAGTGCTAACCAGAGACTGTATTACCTTCTGTTGTGAGGTGAATTATGTCCTGGAAAGATAAGTTGAAGCCCTAAATCCCAGTACCTGTGAATGTGACCTTATTTGGAAACAGGGTCAAGTTAAGATGAGGTCATACTGGATTAGGGTGGACCCTAAATCTAGTGACTGGTGTCCTTATGAAGAGAGAGAGATTTGGAGACACAAAGAGCAGACACAGGAAAGGGAGCTATGTGGAAATGGAAGCAGAGATCAGAGTTACGCTGCCATAAGCCAAGGAACACCACGGATTGCCAGCCACCACCCAAAGCTGGAAGAGGCCAGGAAAAACTTACCCCTAGAGGCTTCTGAGGGAGCATGGGGCACTGCCAACAATTTTATTTCAGATTTCTGTTCTCCAGAACTTTGCGAGAATAAATTTCTATTGTGTCAAGCCACCTAGTTGGTGGAATTCAGTTACGGCAGCCCTGGGAATCTAGTCTACTTGGCTGCTAGATTTTTCTTCTCCATTACTGGTTGCTCCTTTCCTAACCATTAAATGTTGGAGTACGCCAGGTGGAAGGCCTTGAACCCTATTTTTTATTATAGCATAGATGTTACATGATGGTTAGCGCCAGGACCCTGGCTTTATTTAATATCATCTATGTGCTGATGAATCCACATTGCATATTTAAGATGTACTTAGTGTGCCCCAAATGGAACCTTAGATTCCAACCTTTAAAAAACAATTTTTTTTTTTTTTTACAGAAGCTCTGTTCCTCACCTAGAACCCTCCGTCTCAGGAATGAGCACTTCATTCCTCCTCCCAACCCCCCTTCCTCAGGTCAAAAGCCTAGGAATCACCCTTGAGTCCTCTCATTTCCCCAACACCCACCGCCAATCCGGTAGCAAATCCTGTTGAGTCCACCTTTAAAACACATCCAGGGCTTCCCTGGTGGTGCAGTGGTTGAGAGTCCGCCTGCCGATGCAGGGGACGCAGGTTCGTGCCCCGGTCCGGGAGGATCCAACATGCCGCGGAGCGGCTGGGACCGTGAGCCGTGGCCGCTGGGTCTGCGCGTCCGGAGCCTGTGCTCCGCAACGGGAGAGGCCACAACAGTGAGAGGCCTGCGTACAGCAAAAAAACCCCAAAATACAAGAAAACAAAAACAAAAACACATCCAGAAGGTAGTCATTTTCACCACCTCCATCCCTCACACACCTCGCCACCGTCATCTTGCTTACGTGACTGTACTACAGCAGGTGCCATCCTGGCCTCTCTGCTTCTATTCTCAGCCTTGACTGTCCAGTCTTGAAACAGGAGCCAGAATCTTCACATCAAATCATAAATCTAGTCATGCCCTTCTCATGTGAAAGATCCCTCCCAAAGGTTTCACATCTCCATAGAAGAAAGTCCTAAGTTGTCACCAGGGCCCCACGAGCTCAGTCCCTGGCTGTTGCTCTGACCTCATTTCCTCCCACTGTTGCCCTCCTTCTGCTCCAGCTGCACTGGCCTTCTTGGGGCTCTCTAATGAGCAAGCAGATTTGCACCTTGGGGTCTTCATTTGCTGTGCCCTCACCCTGGGGCACCCTTCTCCCTGATATCCACATGCATATTCCCTTGCTTCAGTCAAGTTTCTCACAAAGCCCCCTCTTCCTAAAGTCCTTCCCTTACTACCCTGTCGAAAATGTAACCTCCACCATCATGCCCTGATCTGCTATAGAACATCACACGGTGTGTGTGCGTGTGTGTGTGTCCCATTAGAATGTGCTCAAGTGGAGAAGGAGATTTTTTTTTTTTTCTCAATAAGACAAGACACAAGGACTTCATTTCTATGGCTCTAATCCTACCTTCCTCTTTCCAAGAGTGTTTTAAGGCTTCTTATCGCCCACAGACTCACGTTCCCTATTCCAAACCCACATCAGACTCACCTACCATTACAGCTTTACTTTCATTTATCCACTTTCAGCAAAAGAGCAACTCATTGCATCATAATAATTAGGAGAACAGATCTGAGGAATGACCTGTGTTCTAGCCTTGGCTTTGTCACCTGGCTCAGTTTTAATATCTGTAAAATGGGAATAATAACAGCTCAAAAATGTATCAAGTGTTTCCTATGAGCCGTGTTTCGTACCATGCACTCTATATTCATAACATTATTTACTGCTCACAACATCTCTATGTAATTGTCTCCATTTTGTAAAGAGGGAAACTGAAGTTTAGCAAAAAGTAAGCAACTTGCCAGTATTAGTTCAGAGGAGGTTTGCCTGTGTGTAATGCAAAACCTGAAGTAACAGTGACTTAAATATGAAGAAGCTTGTTCCTCTTTTGCACATCTAAGCAGCCCAGAGCATCCTTCATGGCCCTGTGATCATCAGGTCTAACTCTTTCTATTTGGTCCTCCAAACACCGTCAACAAACAGCTTCCACCTCAGAATCCAAAATGGCTACTTCAGCTCCAGCCATCAGTTCATACACTCCAGGAGGAAGCGAAAGGAAGGAGAATGGCATGCCCTTCACCTTAAGGACAAATCTCAGAAGGTGGGTGTACTGCCTCAGCTCTCTTCCCATTGGCAAACACTTGCTCACACGGCCACACCTAACATCAGAGGATGTTGGGAAATGCAGTCTTTATTCTGGGGAAAAATGTGTCCTGCTTTAGGAGCCAGCCTCCAAGATGGCCTCCAAAGATCTTCAACTCCTGATATTTATGGTCTTGTGCAGTCTTCTCCTACACTGAATCGGGGTCCATATGTGTGACCAATAGAATACAAAATAAGTAATGGTGTGTGACTTCCATGACTAGGGCATAAGCAGCATTGCAATTTCCACCTTGGTCTCTTAAATTATGTACTTTAGAAAAAGCTCACCACCATGCCATCAAGACACTCCAGTGGCCCTGGGGACATGTCCACATGTAGAGGAACTAAACCTCAACTTCTCAGCCACGTGAGTGTGCTAACTTAAAAGCATCAGGCCTGCAGAGAGAGTAGACCTTCAGATGACTACAGCGCCAATGGATATGATAGACCCAGAGCCAGAAACACACCGCCAAGCTGCTTCAAATTCCTGGTGCAACGGAAACCATGAAAACTAATTAGTAATTGTTGATGTTTTAAGCCACTAAGTTTTGGGGTGATTCATTACACAGTGATAACTAAGTAATTCAATTAACACTTGGGAGTTTTATTATGGAAGAGGAAGGAGAGAAAAGATATACCGGGAGGCAATTAGCCATCTCTTTCCTACTGCACACACTTAATGTAATAAGGGCAAGATACAAACCCACATCTGACTTAGGAGCCTGTATTTTTTTTTTAACATCTTTTTTTTTTTTTTTCTTGCGTTATGTGGGCCTCTCACTGTTGTGGCCTCTCCCATTTGCGGAGCACAGGCTCCGGACGCGCAGGCTCAGCGGCCATGGCTCACGGGCCCAGCCGCTCCGCGGCATGTGGGATCTTCCCGAAACGGGGCACAAACCCGCGTCTCCTGCATTGGCAGGCGGACTCTCAAGCACTGCGCCACCAGGGAAGCCCTTTTTTTAACATCTTTATTGGAGTATAACTGCTTTACAATCATGTGTTAGTTTCTGCTGTATAACAAAGTGAATCAGCTATATGTATACATATATCCCCATATCCCTTCCCTCTTGCATCTCCCTCCCACCCTCCCTATCCCACCCCTCTACGTGGTCACAAAGCACCGAGCTGATCTCCCTGTGCTACGTGCCTGCTTCCCACTAGCTTTCTGTTTTACATTTGGTAGTGTATATATGTCCATGCCACTCTCTCACTTCATCCCAGCTTACCCTTCCCCCTCGCCATGTCCTCAAGTCCATTCTTTATGTCTGCATCTTTATTCCTGTCCTGACCAAAGTTCTTCAGAACCATTTTTTTTTCCAGATTCCATATATATGTGTTAGCATATGGTATTTGTTTTTCTCTTTCAGACTTACTTCACTCTGTATGACAGACTCTAGGTCCATCCACCTCACTACAAATATCTCATTTTTGTTTCTTTTTATGGCTGAGTAATATTCCATTGTACATATGTGCCACATCTTCTTTATTCATTCATCTCTTGATGGACACATAGGTTGCTTCTATGTCCTGGCTATTGGAAATAGAGCTACAATGAACATTGTGGCACATGACTGTTTTTAAATTATGGTTTTTTTAGGGTATATGCCCAGTAGTGGGATTGCTGGGTTATATGGTAGTTCTACTTTTAGTTTTGTAAGGAATCTCCATACTGTTCTCCATAGTGGCTGTATCAATTTACATTCCCACCAACAGTGCAAGAGGGGTCCTTTTCCTCCACACCCTCTCCAGCATTTATTGTTTGTAGATTTTTTGATGATGGCCATGCTGCCCAGGGTGACGTGATACCTCGCTGTAGTTTGGATTTGCATTTCTCTAATGATTAATGATGTTGAGCATCCTTTCATGTGTTTGTTGGCAATCTGTATGTCTTCTTTGGAGAAATGTCTATTTAGGTCTTCTGCCCATTTTTTGATTGGGTTGTTTCTTTTTTTGATATTGAGCTGCATGAGCTGATGGTATATTTTGGAGATTAATACTTTGTCAGCTGCTTCATTGGCAAATATTTTCTCCCATTCTGAGGGTTGTCTTTTCATCTTGTTTATTGCTTCCTTTGCTGTGCAAAAGCTTTAAAGTTTCACTAGGTCCAATTTGTTTATTTTTGTTTTTATTTCCATTTCTCTGGTGGTGGGTCAAAAAGGATCTGGCTGTGGTTTATGTCATAGAGTATTCTGCCTATGTTTTCATCTGAGAGTTTTATAGTGTCTGGCCTTACATGTAGGCCTTTAATCCATTTTGAGTTTTTTTTTGTGTATGGTGTTAAGGAGTGTTCTAATTTCATTCTTTTACATATAGTTGTCCAGTTTTCCCAGCATCACTTATTGAAGAGACTGTCTTTTCTCCATTGTATATTCTTGCCTCCTTTGTCGTAAATTAGGTGACCATATGTGCATGGGTTTATCTCTGGGTTTTCTATCCTGTTCCATTGATCTATGTTTCTGTTTTTGTGCCAGTACCATACTGTCTTGATTACTGTAGCTTTGTAGTATGGTTTGAAATCTGGGAGACTGATTCCTCCAGCTCCATTTTTCCTTCTCAAGATTGCTTTGGCTGTTCGGGGTCTTTTGTGTTTCCATACAAATTGTGAAATTTTTTGTTCTACTTCTGTGAAAAATGCCAGTAGTAGTTTGATAGGGATTACATTAAATCTGTAGATTGCTTTGGGTACTATAGTCATTTTTACAATGTTGATTATTCCAATTCAAGAACGTGGTATATCTCTCCATCTGTTGGTATCATCTTTAATTTCTTTCATCAGTGTCTTATAGTTTTCTGCATACCGGTCTTTTGTCTCCTTAGGTAGGTTTATTCCTAGGTATTTTATTCTTTTTGTTACAATGGTAAATGGGTGTGTTTCCTTAATTTTTCTTTCAGATTTTTCATCATTAATGTATAGGAATGCCAGAGATTTCTGTGCATTAATTTTATATCCTGCTACTTTACCAAATTCATTGATTAGCTCTAGTAGTTTTCTGGTAGCATCTTTAGGATTCTCTGTGTAGAGTATCATGTCATCTGCAAACAGAGACAGTTTTACTTCTTCTTTTCTGATTTGGATTCCTTTTATTTGGTTTTCTTCTCTGATTGCTGATGCTAAAACTTCCAAAACTATGTTGAATAATAGTGGTGAGAGTGGGCAACCTTGTCTTGTTCCTGATCTGAGTGGAAATGGTTTCAATTTTTCACCATTGAGAATGATGGTGGCTGTGGGTTTGTCACATATGGCCTTTATTACATTGGGGTAAGTTCCCTCTATGTCTACTTTTTGGAGGGTTTTTTTCATAAATGGGTATTGAATTTTGTCAAAAGCTTTTTCTGCATCTATTGAGATGATCATATGTTTTTTTCTCCTTCAATTTGTTAATATGGTTTATCACATTGATTGATTTGCATATATTGAAGAATCCTTGCATTCCTGGGATAAACCCCATTTGATCATGATGTATGATCCTTTTAATGTGCTCTTGGATTCTGTTTGCTAGTATTTTGTTGAGGATTTTTGCATCTATGTTCATCAGTGATATTGGCCTATTGTTTTCTTTTTCTGTGACAAGTTTGTCTGGTTTTAGTATCAGGGTGATGATGGACTCGTAGAATGAGTTTGGGAGTGTTCCTCCCTCTGGTATGTTTTGGAAGAGTTTAAGAAGGATAGGTATTAGCTCTTCTGTAAATGTCTGATATAATTTCCCTGTGAAGCCATCTGGTCCTGGACTTTTGTTTGTTGGAAGATTTTTAATCACAGTTTCAATTTCACTGCTTGGGATTTCTCTGTTCATATTTTCTCTTTCTTCCTGGTTCAGTCTTGGAAGGTTGTGCATTTCTAAGAATTTGTCCATTTCTTCGTGGTTGTCCTTTTTATTGGCATAGAGTTGGTTGTATTAATCTCTCATGATCCTTTGTATTTCTGCAGTGTCAGTTGTTACCTCTCCTTTTTCATTTCTAATTCTATTGATTTGAGTATTCTCCCTTTTTTTCTTGATGAATCTGGCTAATGTTTTATCAATTTTGTTTTTCTTCTCAGAGAACCAGCTTTTAGTTTTATTGATCCTTGCTATTCTTTCCTTCATCACTTTTTCATTTATTTTGAATCTGATCTTTATGGTTTCTTTCCTTCTGCTAACTTTGGGTTTTGTTTGTTCTTCGTTCTCTAATTGCTTTAGGTGTAAGGTTAGGGTGTTTATTTGAGATGATTCTTGTTTCTTGAGGTAAGACTCTATTGCTATAAACTTCCCTCTTAAAACTGCTTTTCCTGCATCCCATAGATTTTGGGTCATTGTGTTTTCATTGTCATTTGCTTCTAGGTATTTTTTGATTTCCTCTTTGATTTCTTCAGTGATCTCTTGGTTATTTAGTAGTGTATTGTTTAGCCTCCATGTGTTTGTATTTTTTACAGATTTTTTCCGATAATTGGTATCTAGTCTCATAGTGTTGTGCTCAGAAAAGATACTTGATACAATTCCAATTTTCTTAAATTTACTGAGGCTTGGTTTGTGACCAAAGATATGATCTATCCTGAAGAATGTTCCATGAGCACTTGAGAAGAAAGTGTATTCTGTTGATTTTGGATGGAATGTCCTATGACTATCAATTAAGTCCATCTTGTTCAATGTATCATTTAAAGCTTGTGTTTCCTTGTTTATTTTCGTTTTAGATGATCTGTCCATTAGTGAAAGTGGGGTGTTAAAGTCGCCTACTATGATTGTGTTACCTTCGATTTCCCCCTTTACGGCTGTTAGCATTTGCCTTATGTATTGTGGTGCTCCTATGTTGAGTGCATAAATGTTTACAAATGTTATACCTTCTTCTTGGATTGATCCCTTGATCATTATGTAGTGTCCTTCTTTGTCTCTTGTAATAGTGTTTATTTTAAAGTCTATTTTGCCTGATATGAGAATTGCTACTCCAGCTTTCTTTTGATTTCCATTTGCATGGAATATCTTTTTCCATCCCCGCACTTTCACTCCGTATGTGTCCCTATGTCTGACGTGGGTCTCTTGTAGACAACATATATATGGGTCTTGTTTTTGCATCCATTCAGTCTGTCTATGTCTTTTGGTTGGAGCATTTAATCCATTTACATTTAAGGTAATTATCAATATGTATATTCCTATTACAATTTTCTTAGTTGTTTTGGGTTTGTTATGGTAGGTCTTTTCCTTCTCTTGTGTTTCCTACCTAGAGAAGTTCCTTTAGCATTTGTTGTAAAGATGGTTTGGTGGTGCTGAATTCTCTTAGCTTTTTCTTGTCTGTAAAGGTTTTAATTTCTCCATCGAATCTAAATGAGATCCTTTCTGGGTAGAGTAATCTTGGCTGTAGGTTTTTCCCTTTGATCACTTTAAATATGTCCTGCCACACCCTTCTGGCTTACAGAGTTTCTGTTGAAAGATCAGCTGTTAACCTTATGGAGATTCCCTTGTATGGTAGTAGTTGCTTTTCCCTTGCTGCTTTTAATATTTTTTCTTTGTATTTAATTTTTGGTAGTTTGATTAATATGTGTCTTGGCATGTTTCCCCTTGGATTTGTCCTATATGGGAGTCTCTGGGCTTCCTGGAGTTGATATAATATTTCCTTTCCCATAGTAAGGAAGCTTTCAACTATAATCTCTTCAAATATTTTCTCAGTCCCTTTCTTTTTCTCTTCTTCTGGGAACCCTATAAGTTGAATGTTGGTGCATTGAATGTTGTCCCAGAGGTCTCTGAGACTGTCCTCAGTTCTTTTCATTCTTTTTCCTTTATTCTGCTCTGTGGTAGTTATTTCCACTATTTTATCTTCCAGGTCACTTAACGGTTCTTTTGCCTTAGTTATTCTGCTTTTGATTCCTTCTAGAACATTTTCAATTTCATTTATTGTGTTGTTCATCAGTGTTTGTTTGCTCTTTAGTTCTCCTAGGTCCTTGTTAAATGTTTCTTGTATTTTCTCCATTCTATTTCCAAGATTTTGGATCATCTTTACTACCATTACTCTGAATTCTTTTTCAGATAGACTGCTTATTTCCTCTTCATTTGTTTGGCCTGGTCAGTTTTAACCTTGCTCCTTCATCTGCTGCATATTTCTCTGTCTTCTCATTTTGCTTAACTTACTGTGTTTGGGGTCTCCTTTTCGCAGGCTGCAGGTTTGTAATTCCTGTTGTTTTTGGTGTCTGCCCCCGGTGGCTAAGGTTGGTTCAGTAGGTTGTGTAGGTTTCCTGGTGGAGGGGAAGCCTACACAGGCACAGGGGTGCCTGTGTTCTGGTGGGTGAGGCTGGATCTTGTCTTTCTGGTGGGCAGGACCACCTTTGATTGTTTGGGTTTTTTTTGTTTTTTTGGTTTTTTTTTTGCGGTACGCGGGCCTCTCACTGTTGTGGCCTCTCCCGCTGCGGAGCACAGGCTCCGGACGCGCAGGCTCAGCGGCCATGGCTCACAGGCCCAGCAGCTCTGCGACATGTGGGATCTTCCTGGACCGGGACATGAACCCGTGTCCCCTGCATCGGCAGGTGGACTCTCAACCACTGCGCCACCAGGGAAGCCCTGATTGTTTGTTTTTGGTGTCTGTGAACTTATTATGATTTTAGGCAGCCTCTCTGCTAATGGGTGGGATTGTGTTCCTGTCTTGCTAGTTGTTTGGCATGGGGTGTCCAGCACTGGAGCTTGCTGGTTGTTGAGTGGAGCTGGGTCTTACTGTTGAGATGGAGATCTCTAGGAGATCTCTTGCCAATTGATATTATGTGAGGCCGGGAGGTCTCTGGTGGACCAATGTCCTGAACTCAGCTCTCCCATCTCAGAGGCTCATGCCTAACACCTGGCTGGAGCATCAAGACTCTCAGCCACACGAGGAGCCTCTATTTGTAACCAACACTCTGAATATCTTAGGCCTTTCTCTAGATTCCTCTAGTGTATATTGTTCTTAGCAAGGAGTTTCATCTTAAGTTGTGGTTGCTTTGTCCTATTCTTTGGAAGCTTCATACATAGAAATACTTTTTCCCCTTCCCTGTCTTGAAGGTAAGTCTGTGGCTTCTTCCTCACTCATCCTTCTTTCTTCCTTATTTCTTCCTTCCTTTCTTTCTTTCATCTATTACCAGGTCTTCTTATTCAGCCAGGCCTGCCATTTCACCTCAAGGTTTGACTGAGGAAAGATCTTTCCCACATTCACACACTAGGCTGGCAGGATTCTGTCCCTTGCAGGCTGTTGGCCAGAGGCTGACCTCAGTTATTTGCCATGTTCATCTCTCCATAGGGCATCTCACAGCATAATAACTAGCTCCATAAGAGAAAGCAAGTTAAAGAGCAAGAGAGGGAGAGTGGAGCAAGAGAAATATCAAAGTCTTTTGTAACCTAATCTTGGGAGGAATATTCTATCACTTTTGTTGTGTTCTATTCATTAGAAGCAAATCACTCATGGCATATGGCAGCTTACACTCAAGGGAAGGAAATTACACAAAGGCAGGAATTCCAGACGGTGAGGCTTGCTGGGGACCTTCTTAGAAACTACCTTCTTTCTTTCCTTCTTTCCAATTCATATTCATCCATCCATCCATCAAGCTATGCATCCACTGTTCATTAAGGGGCCACCACTGTTCATGTAACAATCAGAGCTTTCGATGGCTCTCCACTGTCTGCTTGGTCAAATCCATATTTCTCAATGGAGCATCCAAGACTCCCCATATTTTCCCCCTGTCCTGTTGTTCAGCCTCATCTGCCACTATCTCCCATGTTCCAGTTTCTCCAGTGACTTTTGTTCTCCGTCTAAATCCATCACTTCCTACCTCAGTCCCTCTCTCCATGACTCTCCTTCCAACTAGAATGCTTCTTGTTCAAAATCCTCTCTTTGTACCATGTAGTGCTTAGGAGCCCAAACTTTAGAGTCAGGCAGACTCAGAGTCCAACCAAAGGTAGTCACTTACCAGCTTCGATAAATAACTTAATCCTTCAAAGTCTCTATTTCTTATCTGTGAAATGGGGACAAGAACCCTATGGAATTGTTGGATGAATTAATAAAATATGTAATTTATGTAATGTATGAGTACAACATTGGGAACATAAGTGCTCAATAAATGGCAGCTCTTGCAATTATCATGATCATTAGCCTCTCCTCTGAATCCTCGTGGAAGAGCTACCACACATCTATACATTACACTACAGTTGACACCAATGTGCTCATGTCCATAATTGCATCTGATGCTCCCTGTAGGTTTAAAAGAGATGTATCATCTCTTGTTTACAGATGAGGAAAGAGACTCAAAGAGGTGAAGTGACAAGTCAAGGATCACACAGCCAGCTGATGAGGGGACCTGAACTAGAACTTGGCTTCCAAGTCCAATCACTGGGTTCCTTTCTCTTACATGAATATTCACTCCTCATCTTAACTTGGGTATGAGATCATGATGGCTAGAATCTCTTTTCTCTGGGTCCTTTTCCCTGTGAAGCAGTTTCCCAGCCCCCAGAGTGAATTGAGCTGTCAAACAAAGCCACAGCCTTTGGGAGGGACATTGAGCCTTGGGGGATGCTGCAGCTGCTGACAAACTGCCACCTTCTATATGGATCCTTCTCCTTTACATGGAAAGACTCCAGAGCTCACAGATCTGTCTCAAGGCTGAGAGCCCATTTAATTTCCTGCATGTACCGGGGACAATATGAAACGATCACGAAAATAACATCAGTGGGGGCCCTGAACCAAGATGGCGGAGTAGAAGGATGTGCTCTCACTCCCTCTTGTGAGAACACCAGAATCACAACTAGCTGCTGGACAATCATCGACAGGAAGGCACTGGAACTCACTAAAAAAGACACCCCACATCCAAAGACAAAGGAGAAGCCAAAATGAGATGGTAGGAGGGGTGCAATCACAGTAAAATCAAATCCCATAACTGCTGGGTGGGTGACTCACAGACTGGAGGACACTTATACCACAGAAGTCCACCCACTGAAGTGAAGGTTCTGAGACATACGCCAGGCTTCCCAACCTGGGGGTCCGGCAACAGGAGGAGAAATTCCTAGAGAATCAGACTTTGAAGGCTAGTGGGATTTGATTACAGGACTGGGGGAAACAGAGACTCCACTCTTGGAGGGCACACACAAAGTAGTGTGTGCATCGGGACCCAGGGGAAGGAGCAGTGACCCCAGGGGAGACTCTACCTACCTGCTAGTGTTGGAGGGTCTCCTGCAGAGGTGGGGGGTGACTGTGGCTCACCATGGGGACAAGGGCATTGGCAGCAGAAATTCTGGGAAGTACTCCTTGGCATGAGCCCTTCCAGAGTCTGCCATTAGCCCAACCAAAAAGCCCAGGGAGGCTCCAGTGTTGGGTGGCCTCGGACCAAGCAACCAACAAGGAGGGAACCCAGCCCCACCCATCAGCAGTCAGGTGGATTAAAGTTTTACTGAGCTCTGCCCACCAGAGCAAGAGCCAGCTCTACCCAACACCAGTCCCTCCCATCAGGAAACTTGCACAAGCCTCTGAGATAGCCTCATCCACCAGAGGGTAAACAGCAGAAGCAAGAAGAGCTACAATCCTGCAGCCTGGGGAACAAAAACCACATTCTTGGAAAGATAGACAAGATGAAAAGACAGAGGGCTATATATCAGACGAAGGAACAAGATAAAACCCCAGAAAAACAACCAAATGAAGTGGAGATAGGCAACCTTCCAGAAAAAGAATTCAGAACAATGATAGTGAAGATGATCCAGGACCTCAGAAAAGGAATGGAGGCAAAGATCGAGAAGATGCAAGAAATGTTTTAACAAAGCCCTAGAAGAATTAAAGAACAAACAAACAGATATGAACAATACAGTAACTGAAATGAAAACTACACTAGAAGGAATCAATAGCAGAATAAGTGAGGCAGAAAAACGGATAAGTGACCTGGAAGACAGAATGGTGGAATTCACTGCTGCAGAACAGAATAAAGAAAAAAGAATGAAAAGAAATGAAGACAGCCTAACAGAACTCTGGGACAACATTAAACACAACAACATTTGCATTATAGGGGTCCCCGAAGGAGAAGAGAGAGAGAAAGGACCCAAGAAAATACTTGAAGAGATTATAGTCAAAAACTTCCCTAACATGGGAAAGGAAATAGCCACCCAAGTCCAGGAAGCACAGAGAGTCCCATACAGGATAAACCCAAGGAGAAACATGCCAAGACACATAGTAATCAAATTGGCAAAAATTAAAGACAAAGAAAAATTATTGAAAGCAGCAAGGGAAAAATGACAAATAACATACAAGGGAACTCCCATAAGGTTAAGAGCTGATTTCTCAGCAGAAACTCTACAAGCCAGAAGGGAGTGGCATGATATACTTAAAGTGATGAAAGGGAAGAACCTACAACCAAGATTACTCTACCCAGCAGGATCTCATTCAGATTCAATGGAGGAATCAAATGCTTTACAGACCAGCAAAAGCTAAAGAATTCAGCACCACAAATGCTAATGCAACTTCTCTAAGTAGGAAACACAAGAGAAGAAAAGGACATACAAAAACAAACACAAAACAATTAAGAAAATGGTCATAGGAACATACATATCGATAATTACCTTAAACGTGAATGAATTAAATGCTCCAACCAAAAGACAAGGGCTTGCTGAATGGATACAAAAACAAGACCCATATATGCTGTCAACAAGAGACCCACTTCAAACCTAGGGACACATACAGACTGAAAGTGAGGGGATGGAAAAAGATATTCCATGCAAATGGAAATCAAAAGAAAGCTGGAGTAGCAATACTCATATCAGATAAAATAGACTTTAAAATAAAGATGTTACAAGAGACAAGGAAGGACACTGAATAATGATCGGGGGATCAATCCAAGAAGAAGATATAACAATTATAAATATGTATGCACACAACATAGGAGCACCTCAATACATAAGGCAACTGCTAACAGCTCTAAAAGAGGAAGTCAAAAGTAACACAATAATAGTGGGGGACGTTAACACCTCACTTACCAATGGACAGATCATCCAAAATGAAAATAAATAAGGAGACAGAAACTTTAAATGACACAGTAGACCAGATAGATTTAATAGATCTTTATAGGACATTCCATCCAAAAACAACAGATTACACTTTCTTCTCAAGTGTGCACAGAACATTCTCCAGGATAGATCACATCTTGGGTAAAAAAATCAAGCCTTGGGCTTACCTGGTGGCGCAGTGGTAGAGAGTCTGCCTGCCAATGCAGGGGACACGGGCTTGTACCCCGGTCTGGGAGGATCCCACATGCCACGGAGCGGCTGGGCCCATGGCCGCTGAGCCTGCACGTCCGGAGCCTGTGCTCCGCAAAAAAAAAAAAAAAAAAAAAAAAAAAACCCACAAAAATTTAATTTCTGACCACAATGCTATGAGATTAGAAATGAATTACAGGGAAGAAAACGTAAAAAACACAAACACATGGAGGCTAAACAGTACGTTACTAAGTAACCAAGAGATCACTGAAGAAATCAAACAGGAAATCAAAAAAAACCCTAGAGACAAAGGACAATGAAAACACGATCATCCAAAACCTATGGGATGCAGCAAAAGCAGTTCTAGGAGGGAAGTTTATAGCTATACAAGCCTACCTCAAGAAACAAGAAAAATCTCAACTAAACAATCTAAACTTACACCTAAAAGAACTAGAGAAAGAAGAACAAACAAAACCCAAAGTTAGCAGATGAAATCATAAAGATCAGAGAAGAAATAAATGAAATAGAAACAAAGAAAACAATAGTAAAGATCAATAAAACTAAAAGCTGGTTCTTTGAGAAGATAAACAAAATTGATAAACCATTAGCCAGACTCATCAAGAAAAAGAGGGAGAGGACTCAAATCAATAAAATTCGAAACGAAAAAGGAGAAGTTACAACAGACACTGCAGAAGTACAGTGCATCCTAAGAGACTACTACAAGCAACTCTATGCCAATAAAATGCACAACCTGGAAGAATTGGACAAATTCTTAGAAAGGTATAACCTTCCAAGACTGAACCAGGAAGAAATAGAAAATACGAACAGACCAATCACAAGTAATGAAATTGAAACTGTGATTAAAAATCTTCCAGCAAATAAAAGTCCACGACCAGATGGCTTCACAGGTGAATTCTATCAAACATTCAGAGAAGAATCAACACCCATCCTTCTCCAACTCTTGCAAAAAATTGCAGAGGGAGGAACACTCCCAAACTCATTCTATAAGGCCACCATCACCCTGATACCGAAACCAGAAAAAGATACTACAAAAAAAGAAAATTCCAGACCAATATCATTGATGAATATAGATGCAAAAATCCTCAACAAAATACTAGCAAACAGAAGCCAACAACACATTAAAAGGATCATACACCATGATCAAGTGGTATTTATCCTAGGGATGCAAGGATTCTTCAATATATGCAAATCAATCAATGTGATACACCATATTAACAAATTGAAGGAGAAAAACCATACGATCATCTCAATAGATGCAGAAAAATCTTTTGACACAATTCAACACCCATTTATGATAAAAACTCTCCTGAAAGTGGGCATAGAGGGAACCTACCTCAACATAATAAAGGCCATGTATGACAAACCGACAGCCAACATCATTCTGAATGGTGAAAAACTGAAAGCGTTTCCTCTAAGATCAGGAACAAGACAAGGATGTCTGTCTCACCACTATTATTCAACATAGTTTTGGACGTCCTAGCCATGGCAATCAGAGAAGAAAAAGAAATAAAAGGAATACAGATTGGAAAAGAAGAAGTAAAACTGTCACTGTTTGCAGATGACATGACACTATACATAGAGAATCCTAAAGATGCCAACAGAAAACTCCTAGAGCTAATCAATGAATTTGGTAAAGTTGCAGAATACAAAATTAATGCACAGAAATCTCTTGCATTCCTATACACCAATGATAAAATATCTGAAAGAGAAAGGAAACACTCTCATTTACCATTGCAACAAAAAGAATAAAATGCCTAGGAATAAACCTACCTAGGGAGACAAAAGCCTTACCACTGCAACAAAAAGAATAAAATACCTAGGAATAAACCTACCTAGGGAGACAAAAGCCCTGTATGCAGAAAACTATAAGACAATGATGAAAGAAATTAAAAATGATACAAACAGATGGAGAGATATACCACATTCTTGGATTGGAATAATCAACATTGTGAAAATGACTATACGACCCAAAGCAATCTACAGATTCAGTGCAATCCCTATCAAACTACCAATGGCATTTTTTACGGAACTAGAACAATAAATCTTAAAATTTGTATGGAGACAAAAAAGACCTTGAATAGCCCAAGCAGTCTTGAGGTAAAAAAAAAAAAACGGAGTTGGAGGAATCAGACTCCCTGACTTCAGATTATACTACAAAGCTACCGTAATCCAGACAATATGGTACTGGCACAAAAACAGAAACATAGATCAATGGAACAAGATAGAAAGCCCAGAGATAAAGCCACGCAGCTGTGGTCAACTAATCTATGACAAAGGAGGCAAGGGTATACAATGGAGAAAAGACAGTCTCTTCAATAAGTGGTGCTGGGAAAACTGGACAGGTACATGTAAAAGAATGAAATTAGAACACTCCCTAACACCATACACAAAAATAACTCAAAATGGGTTAGAGACCTAAATGTAAGACGGGACACTATCAGACTCTTAGAGGAAAACATAGGAAGAACACTCTTTGACATAAATCACAGCAAGATCTTTTTTGATCCACCTCCTAGAGTAACGGAAATAAAAACAAAAATAAACAAATGGGACCTAATGAAACTTCAAAGCTTTTGCACAGCAAAGGAAACCATAAAGAAGACGAGAAGACAACCCTCAGAATTGGAGAAAATATTTGCAAACGAATCAACGGACAAAGGATTAATCTCCAAAATATACAAACAGCTCATGCAGCTCAATATTGAAAAAATAGACAACCCAATCCAAAAATGGGCAGAAGACCTAACTAGACATTTCTCCAAAGAAGACATACAGATGGCCAAGAAGCACATGAAAAGCTGCACAACATCACTAATCATTAGAGAAATGCAAATCAAAACTACAATGAGGTACCACCTCACAGCAGTTAGAATGGGCGTCATTAGAAAATCTACAAACAACAAATGCTGGAGAGGGTGTGGAGTAAAGGGAACCCTCTTGCACTGTTGGTCAGAATGTAAATTGATACAGCCACTATGGAAAACAGTATGGAGGTTCCTTAAAAAACTAAAAATAGAATTACCATATGATCCAGCAATCCCGCTGCTGGGCTTATACCCAGAGAAACCATAATTCAAAAAAACACATGCACCCCAATATTCAGTGCAGTACTATTTACAATAGCCAAATCATGGAAGCAACCTAAATGCCCATTGACAGACGAACGGATAAAGAAGATGTGGTACATATATACAATGGAATATTACTCAGCCATAGAAAGGAACGAAATGGGGTCATTTGCAGAGACGTGGATGGATCTAGAGTCTGTCATACAGAGTGAAGTAAGTCAGAAAAAGAAAAACAAATATCGTATATTAACACATATATGTGGAACCTAGAGAAATGGTACAGATGAACCGGTTTGCAGGACACAAACTGAGACACAGATGTAGAGAACAAACGTATGGACACGAAGAGGGGAAAGCGGCAGGGGGGTGAGGGTGGTGGTGTGATGTGTTGGGCGATTGGGATTGACACGTATACACTGATGTGTATAAAATTGATGACAAATAAGAACTTGCTGTATAAAAAAATTAAATTAAATTAAAAAAATCATATAAGTTACCTAGAGTAGTCAAATTCATACAAACAGAAAACAGAATGGCAGTTGCTAGGGGCAGGGGTCGGGGGGTGGGGCAAGGGAGAGGAGTGGATGTATACACACTCTTTCAGTTTGGAAGGATGAAAGAGTTCTAGAGATGGATGGTGGCGATGGTTGCACAACAATGCGAATGTATTTCATGCCACTGAATTGTACACCTAAAAATGGTTAAGGGGTAAGTTTTATGTTCTGTATATTTTACCACAATAAAAAATGTTAAAAAAAAATAACATCAGTGGAATCCTCCCCTTCCCTCTGTCTTCCCTTTTAAAACTTGCTTATAAAGTTCATCCAATTAGATAATATTTTCTAGAATGTGTGAACCCCAAGGAGCCATGGAGGATGCTAAAATGTTTACACCTTAAGACACCTTTAGTGGTAATAAGAACTTCCTAATTGTGTGAGCAGTTTCAAAAGGACTGGGCTGCAGGAGAATGTGGTCAGCACCAGAGGAAGTATTCACGGTAGGATGTTTGTGCAGAGTTTCCCAAAAGCTAGCTGTGTTGTCAATCACAGACCTAGTGAATCAGAATCTTTAACCACAGTGTCTGTAAATCTGTACCTTTCACTGTCCCAGTTGATTCTGATGGACAGCCAAGTTTGAGGATCATGAGTTGGCAAGAATTCAAGCATCAAATTGAGGCGGGACCAGATTAGTGATTTTTAAACAAATCTCCCTGGAGCTCCTTCAGGGCTGCTGCGTGATGGTGGTGAGGGCAAAAGAGGTTGTGGGAAAGGAGTGGTGGTGGGAAGTTTTAATCGGAGCACACTACTTGTATCTCTTTTGTTCATTTATGCTCCCATGAAGATGCATTTGAAGAAAGGATGCATTAGCTACCAAAAAAAAAATCTTGAAAGCAGCTGAACTAGATGACCTTTAATTTACTTAATCAATAAATAGTTACTGAGTGTCTGCTACACGCCAGCCTCCATGCCCAATCAAATCGGAGTCAGACGTGATCCCTCTACCTTGAGAGCTCCAGTCGAGAGGAAAGAGGGAATGAGTAATTCTGATGCACCGAGACGACTGCATTAGTAGAGGTATGAGAACACAGTATCGGCTGTATCTTGAAGTTCCTGTAAGAACTCTCTAGTTGTAGGGGAAAAATGG
>NW_006789698.1:557234-557738 GCF_000442215.2 Lipotes vexillifer
GGAGGTGGCAGCACAGGCAAAGGCGTGAAGGCCTGAAGGGATGGGGATGATTTGAACATCTGAGTGTGGTTCAAGTTCAAGACGCATGGGGGAATGATTGGCAATGAGGCTCCAAGGTGGTGGAGGCTTGAGCGAGCCCCATCTCCTCTCTGGGCTTCAGAGCTTCCTCATGGCCAAAGTGAGGGAGCATATGACTAAATAATCTTGAGAATCAGAACGTCTCTGAATTTGGAGAGAATACCTGTACAGTAGTGATTCCCAGTGTGAAGTGACCCTCTCCCCCGAGGAGATACTTGTCAATGTCTAGAGACTTTTTTAGTTGTCACCACTGTGGGGAGGAAAGGTTGCTACTGGAATCTAGTGGATAGAGGTCAGGGATGCTACTAAACATCTTACAATGCACAAGACAACCTCCCCACAATTAAGAATTATTCAGCTCAAAACGCCAATATTTCCAAGTGTGAGAAACCCAGCCCTGGAGCTACAGGAAATGGCCCAATCTTT
>NW_006789698.1:557748-609867 GCF_000442215.2 Lipotes vexillifer
TAGCCTCTCACATGGCATTCAAAGTCATTGTTTCAAAGACTCATGGGAGGTATGGCCACTAAAACTAGGCCACTAGGAGTCATGAAGGGATTCAGTGCCCATGCCGCTTTTCCACCATCATGGTGGATCAAAGGCCTAACAAGAAAGGGCCTTGGGGATCACATCCTGAAGTCCAGGTGGGTAACCTAAGTCTAGAAACAAGCTATGACCTGTCCAGGGTCTCAGACCCTATTAGTAGGTAGGATCCAGTTTTCCTGAATCCCAAAGCTAGACATCTTCACATCTCTCATCTCCAGAACTCAAATGGCTCCTTGCCTCTGCCTGGGCTTCAGAGACATTTGAGCACCATTTCCCAGTCAAACTGCCACCGTAGCTACATCCATGCCCTGCAAATCACTGTGACTGTCTACCTCCCTCCTACCTGGGAGTTTAGTAAATAAGCTCTCAGTGCTATAAGACTCTCCCTGTGGGGGTAAGCTGGGCTTGGCTCTAAAATCAGACCCGTGTTAAAATCCAGCCCCACCACTACAAGCAGTGTAACCCTGAATTTTACCCTCTGAGCCTTAGTTTCCTCATCTGTAAAGAGGAGCAGATTAGAGTCCCTGCCTCATAAGGGTTTTGAGATAATGCATGTAAAGTACACAATGCACGACAATAGCAGATGCCAAGTAGGTGGTGGCTGTAATGTCTAAAAAGACGGCCACCCTCCCAGGACTAACAGCGGTACAACTGCAGCAGATAATGCCTAGAGATCCCTTTCCCCTGCAGAATCCAACTTTTTCTCACTGTACAGAAGTCCATCTACTAAATTGGCTTCTGTGGGAGGGGGCAGTTCTTTCTTAACTCTGCCTAATGGGCCCTATCTGGAAATAGTCATTTGCTATCCAGAAAATGAGTGATAATTTGGATTCTTGAGGTGAAAGAAGCTCCTGGAATTTTTAACATAAGCCAATCTTCAGCTAAATAAGAAAGTTCTTCTTACATCATGACATTACATATGACATCCTCTGCCATCCTTGGGCCTGGTAATTCCAAGCCAGAGTATGGTGGCTGGTACAGACCAGACTGTGCCAGGCCCTCTCCCCTGTCTCGGCTTCTTTCCCACAAGTAAGTTTCAGGAAGCTGAGGCAGATCTTGGTGTATTCTATGTCAGCCTCCATCATATTTCCCAGGACTAATTTGCAAAACTCTTTACCCCACTGGGTGTCCATCAGTTTTACAGCCCTTCTGTCTCCCCAGTTTATGCCTTCTAAGTGTCACCCAATGTCACACAAATTAATAGGTCTCATATTTAACACACTTTCCTCTGGTCCCAGAAGGAATGTTACAAAGAAAAACCTTCCAGCCTATTATTCCCAGATTCCAAATTCATTCAGTTAAAAAACAATCAATTTATTAAGCATTAACTACAAATGTACCAGACCCCATGCCAGACATTAGGATACAGGAATGAACAAAGAGACGAGGTCCCTAACCCCGGGGTGATTATTACTGCTACTACTAGGAGGGAAGTGCCGAAAATAGACACCTACATGAGACTTGGAAGGAGGTCAAGTCTTGTGATTATCAGGGAGGGATTCATAAACAAAATAGACTCTATAACTGACATCCTAAAGGTGAGTAAGAATTAGGTAGGTAAATAGGAGAAAGAGGGCAAGACAGCAGGAACAACATGCAAAGTCCTGGAGGAAAGAGAGATCATGGCAAGTGGAAGGATCCTGAGGAAGTTCAGGTTAGATAAAGTGGAGAGAGAGAGATGGAAGGTGTGAGAGAGATGAGACCAGAGAAGTAAGCAAGGGCTAGATCACGAAAGGTCTCATTATCAATAATCTTAAAGAGTAGGAGCTTTTCCCTAAGCTCGGTGGAAAGCCACATATTTGTATGCATAGAAAAACCATCCAATTCAATGTGTATTTATTGAATGCTTTCTATGTGTTCAATCCTCCCCTAGGCACCATGGGCAGGAGGAGGGAGGGGGTACAAATGTAGCATAAAACATGACCATTCATTTCCCTATAGGCAGAACAGGGCTGTTCTTTAAGCTGGGCTTCAAGATACGGGACCATTTCAGGACCCTGGAAAGCAAGGAACATACCTGATTTTGTCTGGAGAGCCAAACCCTCCAGCACAATGCTTGGCACAGAGTGTGACTGCGGGTGAGACTTAGAAGGGGTAAACGGGGGATTGGGAGGAGAGAGTGGCTGCCCTGGGGGCTTGCTGGGTAAGTGAGTGAAAGCAAAACGTATAGTCATCTGACAAAGAAAAGCACATGCAAAGAAAAATAGAGAGGTAGGGAGACTAAGGCAGAGAAACAGAGGTCAGGAAATTTTCTGTGAGATGACTTGAAGGATGGACAGGAGAAAGGAGAGAACATTCCAGGCAGTGAGACTTGCGTGGGCAAAGGTGCAGGGGAGAGAAAGGTCATGAGTGGACGGACCTGAGTGAGGAAGACTGACTGGACAGGAATGGAAGATTTGTTCTTAGGAGCTGTGAGACAGATGGATGGGGAGACAAGTTGGGTCTTCCCTACGGGGATTCCTGAAAGACAGAATGAGGACTTATGGTTGATTTATAATACACTGGGGAGTCTGTGTAGCTTTGGAGAGAGGAAGAACCCCAAGGAACACCATGCTTAGGAGGCAGTGGGCTGGATGTTGCGAATGCAGGAAGAAATAAAGGGAGAAACCAGCAAGAAGTGGCTGCTGTCTTTTAAGTGGATGTCAAGGGAACAAAGAATAGGTCACACAGTCACTAAAAAGCAGCAAAAGACCGGATCAAAAAGTCCTAGTGTGTCACAGTCACCCACTTCAGCCCCAAAGCATAGAGAGGAAGAGTTTCTAATTGGATGGTTCAGATTCCAGGACAATGAATGGGCCATGGTGGGTGAGAGTCATTCTACATTCAAAAAGTCTAGACCAGAGGTCCACAGACTATAGCCCACAGATCAAATCCAGCCCACTAAGGATCGTTTTTACATTTTCAAATGGTTGGGAAAAAAATCAAAAAAATAATTTTTCATGACACACGAAATTTAAATTTAGGAGTCCATAAATAGTCCTACTGGCTCACAGCCACACCCATTTGATCAGGTATTGTCTGTAGTGGCTTTCCAGCTATGAGGGCAGAGTTGAGTGGTTGCCTCAGAGGCTATGTGCCCGCCCGCCAAGCCTATCATACGCGCCCGCCCGCCAAGCCTATCATACGCGCCATGGCCCTTTAGGGAAAAAAAATTCCTCACCCTGGTCTAGACCTTCTTCTTTTATTTTTTTAAATAAATTTATTTATTTTAGTTATTTATTTTTGGCTACGTTGGGTCTTTGTTGTCACATGCGGGCTTTCTTTAGTTGTGGCGAGCGGGGGCTACTCTTTGTTGCCGTGGGTGTGCTTTACATTGCAGTGGCTTCTCTTGTTGCAGAGCACGGGCTCTAGGCGTGCGGGCTTCAGTAGTTGTGGCACAAGGGCTCCGTAGTTGTGGCTCACAGGCTCTAGAGCACAGGCTCAGTAGTTGTGATGCACTGGCTTAGTTGCTCTGCCGCACGTGAGATCTTCCCGGACCGGGGCTCGAACCGGTGTCCCCTGCATTGGCAGGCGGATTCTTAACCACTGGGCCACCAGGGGAGTCCCTAGACCATCCTCACTTTAGCTCAGCACTTGCTTCTGTTTTTTCTTACTTCTCCCAAATGGCCAGGCCCAGGTATACAACAATCCCCAGATTCAGGTTTGGGCTAAGAGGGAACTCAATGGACCAGGATTCAGATGATTTTATTTCCCCATTCAGCATTGCTGACTGTGCTACATTTCACCTATACCCCTTGTAGTGGGACAGTGAGTCTGGTTTAAGACAGAGATTCGTGGTGTCCAGGTTTCCCTGGCCTCTCCATCCAAGCCTCCCCCTAAACCATAACAAAGGGCTTTAAGGGAAGGAGTGACCAGGTGAGGTTGTGTATTAGGATGACCTCACTGTTACCCAGCGGGAGGGTGACCTGGGAGGGATGACCAGTGGTCAACTCGGTGAGGCAGGGGGTCTAATCTACAAGGGATGTGAACTCGTGCCTGGGGCTCCTCCTAGGATTCTGGACTGAGGGAGTTAACACGCTAGGAGAGGTGAGGAACCATCCTGGTCAGTGTGGCCTGGGAAGCCTGGTGCCAGTTCAATTTTCACAGCAGCCCACCTCCATCGGTATGAAAAATCTTTTCTTAACACTCTTATTAAACCCTAATCTTAATCGTATTCATCATTATTAAGTCTTGAAATTGTCTTGAATATTTAAATAGGCCCAAACTGAGAGTCAGAGGAATGGATTTAAAGGGACAGCTCAAATTCTCTTCTAGGAGCCCTCCCAATAATGGCTGGAGATTTCAGCCCCTGATAGAGACCAAGGCTTCTGAAGGGAGAGGGTTGTGACAATGGCGTCACAATGGGGGGTTGGGGGTCGGAGGGGCGGCCAATTACATTCGGCCTGGGTAAGATCAGTCTTTCTTTCAAAGACTCTTGGCAAACCTTTCGGGAAAAGGAAAAGGCATAAAGATGAATTAGGGCTTAAATGTACCCGAGGACTTGGAGGGATACTAAAAGGGAATAGCTCTGGGTCTCCCCTCTGGCTTCCCTCCTTTCAGGCCCCCAAACAATGCCCATTAAGTAACTTCACTGCCTTGGTCTCTGTCACTGAGGAGCTAATTTCCAGCAGTCCTGAGAGGTCAGACGACCTGGCCCAGCTGTTGTCTCCTGATATACGGCAGGAAGCCACCAGGGCCTTTAGAACTACAGACCAAGGAAGAAATAATGGCCCTTTTATATATATTTTTCGAAGTAAGAAATTTAACTTGAGAAGATGCTTTCTCACTTTTGCTCCGCTCTCTGTCTTACAGGATGTGAGTGAGTGTGAATTTTGCAGGATTTATTCCGTAACCCAGCACCATCCTGTGTACATTATCTCCACTGGCCACTTAACCTTCACAGGAGCCCTGTGACGGAGGTCTCACACTCTCCATTTTACAGAGAGGAAAATACCTTAACCAAGGTCACCCTGCTTAATTGGAACTCAGACCTCTGACTGCTCGACCCACGCCCTTCCTTTCCTTCTCTTCTCTGACTGGCTTGTCCCTAGTAACCCCACCATCCCTCAGCCTGCGGATGATTTGGGAGGGGTGGGAGATACAAGTGCAGGGTGGGGGTGGGTTATTATTATTATTTTATCAGTTATTATCAGGTTTGAATCCTGAATGCGAAAACAATCTATGTAACCTTTATTCTGGCTAATGCATACATTAGGCTGGGGAGCCTATATACCATCATAAAAATGTGGGAAATTGAAACCTGCTGACATAAAATCAAATAGCCCAGTCATAAAAGGTGTCGCTTTTAGGTGATTAACTTGTCAATATCTTCGTGTTGCTAAACTAAATCAAACTACAATTTTCCCCACATGCCCTGAATTTAATGGGAACCATTAATGGGTGTGATTTCTTATAGATCTCCTTGTAATGGAAACATGGCCTCTTATGCCCTGGCCGATTAAAATGAAGCCACTGGGCTGTCATTTGTTGTGTCCCTTTGAGCATATTGAATAGTTGTTCTGCTTGTAATGCCAAAGCTGTTGACACTCAAGTCCTTCCTAAAATGTCTGGCACCAATATATCTTCCCAGAACTTTCTTCTTCTACTCCCATGCAAGATCTTTCATAGGATCCAAGAATGTCAGAAGTGGAAGAGAGTTTTGAGATCATCTATTCCAGGGCTTGCAAGTAGAATTGGAATCATCTGCTAACTCTAATTGGCATCACTGGGTTAAGAAGGATTCTGAGGTCTGTTCCAGGCCCACCGGGTGAAAAAATGCCATGCTTGATTAAGAATGTCTGCCATGGGCTTCTTTGGCATAGTAGGGACATACCTGCCACAACTATGCCTCCGTGTCATTATCCAGCTCCTTTATTTTACAGATGTAGAAACTGAGGCTCATAGAAAGTGAATGACTCTTCCAAGGTCACACAGTGAATAAGCAACAGGATCAAGACCAGAATGTATTCCTCTTGACTCTAGCCAAGTGCTGTTTCCATGATGGAGGAACTCTGATGAAAGAGGGTAAAGCACGTTGGCAGAATCAAGGAGGAATCAATTGTTTGGAGATGGCAGAAAGCAAATTCTCACCTCAGTGATAAAGAAGCAAACTCCCCTGAGCCCCAAAGATCCTTAATCAAAAATCCATAGCCAATTTTAGGACGTTATTATCCCTTCATTCCTTTTTCCCAACTTTTGTCTCTCTCCCTTTAAGAGAGAGGGGGAGAGAGATATTGTTGGCTGGGATATTGTTCTACTGATCTTCCCCAAACAGGATTATCTACAATTAGTGAACTCTGGGGCATTTTGGTGAGTTTGAGTCTTTCTCTGTGAGGATCCCACACCCTTTTTTTCTGACTATCGTCCCTGGGAACCCTTGCTCATTGACTTTTCCCCTGGCCAGAGTTCAGTGTGGAGAGAGCAGAGGGGCAATGACTGAAATCTATGATCCCTCCCTTCACACATCCATCCTCCTTTCAGCTTCTGCAAACTTTCCCTGAATCCCCATTGCCTACATAACAAAAACCCCCGTTCTGAACATGGCCCTTAGCACCTGCTACAGTCTGCTCAGCCAGCCTTCCCAGCCTCATCCTTTGCCAAAATCCCTCTCAAGCATCCGGCAGCCTAGACTGGGAAGGGCAAATGGCACTCAGATGGAAGTGCTGACTCCCAGCTCATCCCCACATGTTACTAACGGGTCATTAATAATTGGTGTCTTTTCTCCTTTGCCCAGACATTGCTTCAGAAAGGGTGTTGTGTATGACTGGCAATATCTGCCCTAGATGTGACAGTGTGGAGAGACAAGGCTGATTTGGTTACAGTTCCTGCTTTGGTCATAGCATTGTCAGCTGCTGGGTGAACACATCCTGCACACACCTGCTTTGGCACCTTTGGTTAAACTCATGGCTCCCTATGTCCCATGCCCACGCATGCACGCACCTCGATTTAACCTTCAAAACCTGGCTCCAGAGTCATGAACCCCTTTGAGAAGTTGTCCCCAACTCTCTAGACTGAATGAATCCCAGAGCCAATGCATAAATCATTATTCCAGCAATACAGCAGGAGGGTTAAGGGCACTGGCTCTGGAGACAGGTGGCCTGGGTGCAAATCCCTCCTCTGCTACTCAGCAGCTGTGTGATCTTGGACAAGCTGTTCAGCCTCTTTGTGCATCCATTTCCTCACCTTCATAGTTGAAAGAACCGTAGCTCCTACCTCACAGGACTGTTGTGAAGACAAGAAAGGGCTCATGAGCTCATGGTGTAGGAGGTTGTACCACACCCAGATTGAGCACTCGGCAAATATTTGTTCCTCTAGCCCTCGAAATTGTGTAACTTAATGATAGTGTATCTACCTGTCTTCACTAAATTGCAAGTTTCTTGAGCTCTGGGATTTGATCTTAGTCACCTTTGAATTCCCTACCCATCTAGTGCAGTGTTGGTTGCACAGGTACTCATGAATATTTAATAGATGACTAAATGAATGAATAAATCTGTTTGAAGCCTCCTAAGTCAGGAGAGAGAGTCGTTTTCCAGCATTCTCCGCCGCTGGTGGCTTATCCCAGTTCAGGAGGATTCGAGTGAAGTGTTCCATGGATGTCACTCTGAGTCAGAAGAGACACTATATCTCAGAGACACCCAACTTTGTATTTACTTGCGCTACTTTAATAACCTCTCACTAACTCAAAAAAATGAAAATTCCTTCCTCTCTTGATGTGATCTCTGAGTGGCAAACACTGATGGTTTTCTCCCCCTTCTCCTTGAGTTTCTAATGAAGCAGAAGCCAACATGACTCTTTCAGATGCCTATTTGTCTGCACTAATGGTGTCAGCAGAGACAGGCACACCTCTCCAAAGAGTGTTTGCTTGGGAACTGGTACAGAATGGCACAGGCAAGGCACACAGTGTTTAGAAGGGCGCCCATAAGGTATCGACTTTTTATAATGATTATGGAGATGATGTTGGTGCTGAGAGTTTATGTCCCTATCATCTTCAGACAGACAGGTGCATTTTTGGACCACATGGGAGGCTTATCAACTAGGCTTCTAGCCATTCCTCCATTCATTCATCCAACAAATATTTGCTGAGAATCAATACTGTGTGGCCAGAACAACTATGTTGCACAACTCCAGAGGCATCATTCACATAATTTATACAATGGTGATGCACCCCCTGGGGACTGAACTTCCTGACATGGTAGCCCTACAAAAGACAGATGCAGAAATGAATAAGATACAATCTCCTTCTCTCAAGAAGTTCATGGTCAAGTAAGAGAGTAATACTCAGAAGCACCTAAATTACCAGCCCCGTGGCAGGAGTAAAACACAAGCACATTCAGGGTAGACAGGTATCCTGATGGCATGCAAAACTGTCTCAGGGAGAGTCAGGGAAAACTTCTGGAAAGCAGCAATGTCTGATTTGGGTTTTTAAAAAATGCATAGCAGCCCTTCAGGCAGATGAGATTGGGAAAGCTGGGGATGGGTCTTATGCTATTCTAATAGGAGAAAAGAGCATGGACAGAGATACTGAGGCAGGAAAGAGCGTGGCCTTTTAGGGTGCAATACGCCATCAGTGTATTGCGAGGACATTTATTTTGGAAGTGTGTGTGGCAGGGAGTGAAGCTGAAGAGGGAGCCAGGTATGAGGTCATAAAGGCCTTGAATATTGTGGTAAGAAGCTAAGACTTGACAGTGGCCACGATGAAGCCATGATGAGGTGGGAAGCAGGAGGGAGACATAATCACACTTAGATGAAATGACAAGGATCTCTCATAATTATGTGTCCATTTTATAAATATTCTGCACTAATTATCTCATTTTAGCTCTGCTGTGGCTTAGGACTAGATGAGACATGACCCAGTTTCCTGGAGTGGGATAAGGGCAGACCCAGAAAAGAAACCCTGCTATCATGAAGGTACAGGAAACTCAGTATTGCCTGTCCAATCTGACAGGTGGACACAAGGTCCCACTGGCAGACTGGCAAATAGATGGCAGCCCAAGTCAACCAGCAGTTTTTCATATCTGTTAGTGGATAGTACTCCAGGAAAGCAGAACACGGATAGTGGTAATGCAGGACCAGTACAATTCAGTCTAGGCAAGTGGGCAGCATCAAGAAGTCCTTTTGGGGACTTCCCTGGTGGCACAGTGGTTAAGAATCCACCTGCCAACGCAGGGGACATGGGTTCGAGCCCTGGTCCGGGAAGATCCCACATGCCGCGGAACAACTAAGCCCGTGCTCCACAACTACTGAGCCCATGTGCCACAACTACGGGAGCCTATGTGCCACAACTTCAGAAGCCCATGTGCCTAGAGCCCATGCTCCATGATGAAGAGTAGCCCCCGCTCACCGCAACTAGAGAAAGCCTGCGCACAGCAACAAAGACCCAATGCAGCCAAAAGTAAGTAAATAAATTTTTTTTAAAGTCCTTTTGGTACTTATTATGCTCCAAAATAGATCTCCTTATCTATCCTTCCTTTCAAACCTTCCTCACCCTTTATTTTCATTACCTGTTTGCTATTCTATCTTCCCAGCTGGACAATACCGTTCTTCAAGGCAAGGATCATGTTTATCTTATTGTCTACCACATCCCCAGTCACCTGACACATAGCAATAGCTCATTAGATATTTGATTAATGTGGCACACTGAAACCCAAAGATGTTCACGTGTGAATCACAGAACCTATGACTAAGTTACTTTACATGGCAAAAGGGACTTTGCAGATGTGATTAAGTTAAGGGTCTTGAGATGGAATGGTTATCCTAGATTATCCAGATAAACCCAATGTAATCACCATGATCTTTATAAGAGGGAGGCAGAAGGATCAGAATTAGAGAAGGACATGGGACAATGGAAGTAGGGGTTAGGGAGATGCTCTCTGAAGATGGTGGAGGGGCCATGAGCCAAAGAACACAGGCGACCTCTAGAAACTTGAAAGACTAGGAAATAAATTCTCCCGTAGAGCCTGCAGAAAGAACACAGCTCTGCCAACACCTTGATTTTAGCACAAAAGGTCCAGACTTCTGACTTTCAGAAGTGTAAAATAATAAACGTTTGCTGTTTTGCATCATACAGTTTGTGGTGATTTCTTCCAATAGCTGTAGGAAACTGATGCAGTGAATGGTTAAGGACTGAGTTTGGGTATGGGGAAAATCCTAGGAACAGCATGATCAGAACTGGTCCCAGACCTAAGGGAATATGGGTCATAATACAAAGGTTAATCTTTAAAGTGTGATTTTATGTGTATCACTCAGGGAATGTCAAGCTTAAAGATTTATGCTATGCAGGCTAAGGCTAGTGGTCATGTAGCACTTCCCAGATTTACTGAAACAACACTCACTGGGGAAAAATTCATGGGGACAGAATAGTAGTTCATCCATGTTGTCACATGCTGCAGGAGCTCTTTTTGAGGCTGAATAATATTCCATTCCCTTTTTTCATTATCCTAGTGTCACTCTTCTTAGGATTCATTATGGCAAAGACCCTGAAATCTATGACTCCTTTTAGCCAACTTAGAACTTCTTTCCGGACCTGGATCAAAACTTCCCTTTTTGAGGCTGAATAATATTCCATTGTATGTATATATCACATTCTTTCATCTGTTTATCCATGAATGGACATTTACATTGCTTCCATATCTTGACCATTGCCATGAGTGCCAAAATGAACATGGGGGTACTAATATCTCTTTGAGATCCTGACTTCAACTCATTTAGATAAATTGCCAGAAGTGGGATTGTTGTGTCACAGGTAGTTTTATTTTTAATTTTTCGAGGAACCTTCAGAAACCTTCGAGAAACCTGTTTTCCATAATGGTAGCACCATTTTGCATTCCCACCAACAGTGTACAAAGGTTGCAATTCTTCACAGCCTTGCCAACGCTTGTCGTCTTTTGTTTTGTTTTGTCTTCTTTTTAGAATAGCCATCCTATTAGTGTGCAGTGATATCTCATTGTGGTTTTGATTTGCTTTCCCTCGTGGTTCTTGAAGCTCTGTGGTTAAGGTCCATATGCTGGTATGATTAGGGCCTAGACACATTAGTCAGTTCTGCATTTGTGGCTGGAGGGAACACCAGCCCCTCTCATGTTATGATTGGGAGTCTCTTGTGGTTTACCTGAATTGATTGATTATAATATATCTATAACTGGTTTTCAAGGAACTTTGCTAACTCCTTTCCTGAAAAGCTTTGGAATCAGCCTGCCAGGAATCAGTCTTGAACCAGTTCACACTTACCCCTCCAACAGGGAGCAGGCTAGTGCTAGGGGATCATCCATTAAAATGGTTTCAAAGTGTGTCTGGAGACAGCACATGTCAGAATCTCCCAAGAAGTTTGCAAAAAATACATATTCCAGAGTTGCACCCCAGTCCTACTAAATCAGAATCTATGCCTAGGTGCCTAGGAATATGCATTTTTATCACTAACCACCCCCCACCCAGTGCACTCCAATGTGCGCTAAAATTTGAAAACTATCAAATTCAAAATTATAATTTCACTTATAGAGAAAACATTCAGTCAAATGCACGTTATCATGGCATAAGATGCAAGTGTAAGTTGGAGGTTCTGGGACAGCAGAAAGGTGACGGGAACTTTCCAGGGAGGGAGGGGTTAGTTAGAGAAGGCATCTTAGCCAAGGAGAAGTTTTGATCCAGGTCCGGAAAGAAGTTCTAAGTTGGCTAAAAGGAGTCATAGATTTCAGGGTCTTTGCCATAATGAATCCTAAGAAGAGTGACACTAGGATAATGAAAACATGATTGTAATGTTTAGGGGGGAAAAATTAACAGTCTAATTCTGCAGAGGATGGATATTGGTGATTCTGACTTATGTGCACACTGCAGAGCTTCCCTAATCAGCTTTCCTCTTAGTGCAGCTCAGGGTGAAGGCTAAGGGCTGAAAATAGTCCACTCCAAACTCTTTTGATTGCAGAGTGTTTCAAGAGGGAAGACGTGGGTGACAGACTAATAAAACCCAGGAACAGTTTGCATTTGTGTTTTCCCACAAAGTCTCTTCCACCCCAGACTTCCCAACAACCACTGCAATAGCCCCCCCTGGGGCTCCAGCTCCCCCCACCCTCTCCTCAAATCACCCCGATGGCATCTGTCGAGCACCTACTAAGGGCGACCACTGTGATCGTCAAAAACATCATCTCACTTGACTCTCACCTAGACCTGTGATGTAGCTGTAGGCTGGGGAAAACTTGAACACAAGCCAATGGCTCAAAGTAACACATTCAGTCAACATATCTTGGGTACCTACTATGTGCTTTTCCATAGACTCAAGTGATCTCACCCTCATTAAAAGTGCCATTCATTATGTAGGTGTTATTAATGTCCAGCTTATGCCGATGCACCTTATCTATAATCACCCACGTGGCTGAGATGCGATTGATATGATTTTGAACCAGATCTATTTGATTAGGAAGTGATGTTTTTTTCTGCTCTCACATGCTGCCTTTAATAGGACTCCTAACCTTGGAGGAGGGAAGGGAATAGTCTGTTCAGTGATTAGGTTTACCATGTGATAATTACAGTGAAAGGTGACAAGCACCATCATAAAGGTATCTACCAAGTGTTTTAGCTTCTCAGAGGAAGAACCTCTGATGCAGACTTCTGCCATAGGGCCTTTGCACACATTGCCCCCTAAAAGCACAATTATCCCCTTAAACAGCCCTTTTCTGACCTTGCCATCTATGCTGTTCTTATGTTTTTCTCTATTGTTGTTCCCTGCTCACTTTTTTTTTGTTGTTAACAGCATTGCTTGCAACCTGTGGTCATGACTTAATTATTTGCTTGTCTTCCTGCCTCCATAGCATGAACACTCCATAGAGACACGAATGTATATGTCCTAGTCATTACTGTATCCTCAGTACTGGCACCCGTAGGTGTTTGATAACTGTTGAATGAAGAAGGGGTGAATCAGTGAATCAGTGAATAAATGAATCACTTTGATGACTTTGCCTTCAGAACAACACTGTGAGGTGGCATTATCATCCCCCTTTCAAAGTGAATAAGGAGAAGCTACCTAGAGATCAAAGAAAAGCATAAGAGGGACCGAGGGAGAGTCAACCCCAGGTGTTCCAGATCTAACTCCAGTGCGCATCTCACTAAATCAAACTACACTGGCTTCAATTTACAGATTCTAGGGACCATGGATTCACAGGTGACTAGCAGGCTGCTAGAAGGGAAAAAGCAAGAGGACAAAAAATACAGGAAGAGGGGCTGAGATGCCCCATCTCTGGGTGAGTCCAACCCTGTAAAACAGAGGTTCATAGTAATAAATCATGGTCATAACTGATATGTACTGTGTGCTTAAAGCTTTACCTGTGTAGCAGAAGAGAAAAGTTTACCCTCCCAGATTCTGGAGTATTGATGGCATTGCATTTGGGATAAATCTTTTTTTTTTTTTTTGCGGTACGCGGACCTCTCACTGTTGTGGCCTCTCCCATTGCAGAGCACAGGCTCTGGGCGCGCAGGCTCAGCGGCCATGGTTCACGGGTCTAACCGCTCCACAGCAGGTGGGATCTTCCCGGACCGGGGCACGAACCCGTGTCCCCTGCATCGGCAGGCAGACTCTCAACCACTGTGCCACCAGGGAAGCCCTGGGATCAATCTTTACGCGCAAGGCTTGCTCCAGACACAAAAGTTACCTGCTAAGGGGAGGCAGAGTGAGGGGAAGGTACCAGTAGGTGGTAAAAGCCCATGTTGTGTAGTGTGACCCTTTCACTAGACCTCCAGGCCATCCGTAAAATCTATTGACCTTACTGCATATTTTATGAATGTGTATTTCTCAGGGAATCCTGCAAAAAGGCAACCCCAATATGAAACCAGGATCTCAGGAATCAGAGAGGTCCTAGGAAAATAAGTGTACTTTTGTAAGTAAGACTAAAAAGCGAGTCTCACATTACGAAAGTAAGTTTGCTGGTCCACCAGTGTGATGGGTTTGGAGATGCATGGCCTGGATGTGCCTTCAGTGAAGGACTTATTGCCTCAGCTGCTGGGACAGCCCCTGCAGGGACTGTCCCAGTTGTGGAGTCCACTGGTCCAAGGCCATGCCCTGCCTGGGAGGCTAACATCTGAGGACTGATTGAGTCAGGAGTATAAAGGCTAAACTGTCTGCGTCCAGGTGGGACAACTCTGAGATCTCTTTTAGCTGCAGAACTGGCCAGGAGTCAGCTGAGGCTGCCACTGGGGCTGCTCCATAGCTCAGTCTCTCTCTCTGCCCAGTCCTCCTTCCTTCCCTGGCCTTATAGGATGTCCTAACAAACATCCCACATGCTAAACTCTGTCTCAGAATCTGCTTCCTGGAGAAAATGACCTCCACTCCCGGAAGACCTCTGGACTCCCACTGGCCGTGGAATTGGTGAGACTTTAGGCAAATTATAACTATACCTCTCAATATTTATAACTATGAGGTAGATATTATTATGTCCCTGACTCTGAGAGGTTATCTAAGAGATTATCACCTGCAGTGACCCTGTTGGTAAATATAAGGCCATGATCTGATGTTAGATCCGACCAAGTAGTAACAACACGTTGACACATAATAATAAAAGAGCCCACTTCTTTGCTCTCTTTTCCATCAAATCTAGACTCAGAACTCATCCTGTCCTCTCATTCCACAACACATGATTTTTTTTGTTTGTTTTGCTTTGTTTTTTCCATTTTCTGTGGTTCTCATTATATCCTACCTCTCATCACGAATATTTATTCACAGTCTGTGTCCCATAATGAACCATGTTCTTTTTGAGGACAAGAGCTATGTTTGATTCATCTATATATGCTTACAGACCAAAAAAAAAAACCTAAATAAATGGGAACCAAATTAAAGTAATTCTACATCGATTTATCTCTAATTACGGAATGAAAGCCTTTGTTCTACTACAAAAGAATCAGGGGTGTAGGCAGTTATTTCTGGTGGGTGATGGGGTTCTGGGAGACCCCGCTGATACTTTTGAAATCAGCCACTTTTGCCTTTGCCTGTGGCTGTCCCTTATTGTAAAGCCAAGAGGATGAAGATAGCAAGTGCGTTCTTTAGGCCTTGGAAAATAAGACCCAAGGGGGGTTAAAAACAAAAAAACAACAAAAAAAAACAACAACAAAGAGACAAAAGCAAATATTAGGAATTTGACAACAAAAATTTAAATTAAGAAATTAAATGGAGGAAAAAAAATTGAATGGCGTAGGAGTTCCTGCCAGTAGTTTCCAGAGCTGTAAAATGACATCTCTCACTCTCATTCCTCAGCAAACAATTCCAAGTGTAAATGTATTTTTGGCACAAATGGCTCTGTCCTAAGATTCTTGATTATAATTATAATAATGGGTTTCTGAAAGCCTGCAAGTGGTTCTGGGAATGATAATAAGGGTTGAGAAGAGACATGTTGTTTATGTGGTGAGTGTTTGTGGAATATTAAATGAGGGTGGGGAGAAAAGCTCATGGTATACTTTCCACAAACTTTAAAATATACAATTGCACCCAAGCAACCCATCACCACCTCCCTCTCCAGGCACATACACACCATCAATTCCATTACCCCGCAAATCGGGGACCGCGGCAGAGCGGAGGAAGCAGGCAGGCTTGCATTTTTCCTTGTGGAGTTGCTCATCTCTTAGAACTCGCTTTCACGTGGGCAAGAGGAGCCTCCCGAGCCTAAGAGATGTTGGTCCCAGCTCCAGTCCCTTCCCTCACTCGCTGTTAGTCCTGGCAGCTTATTCAGAGTCCTGCACCGCTTTCCTTCAGACACAACGTGGAACTAATGGTCCATGCCTCTTCTGAAATCTCACAGCCTTGGTGTGGATTGCTTCCTCTGCCTTTGTGAGCTCCTGGAGGACATGGAACCTGCCTGATCCCGTTATTGGTGTTGTTAACTGTGGCAAAACAGGAAATTTAATATTTTAAATTAAATTTAACAGAAAATTTAATATTTTAACCCTTTTAAAGTGTGTAGTTCAGTGGCGTTAAGTACAATCACAATGTTGTGCGACCATCACTACCATCTAGTTGCAGAACTTTTTGTGTGTGTGTGCGGTATGCGGGCCTTTCACCATTGTGGCCTCTCTCGTTGCGGAGCACAAGCTCCGGACGCGCAGGCTCAGTGGCCATGGCTCGCGGGCCCAGCCGCTCCGCGGCATGCGGGATCCTCCCGGACCGGGGCACGAACCCGTGTCCCCTGCATCGGCAGGCGGACTCTCAACCACTCTCAACCAGGGAAGCCCTAGTTGCAGAACTTTTTCATCACCCCAAAAGGAAACCCGTACCCATTAAGCAGTCGCTCGTCATTCCTCTTCCCTCCAGCCCCGGTAGGATCACTCCTTTTTAAACTTTACAGTGTCTCCTCCTGTCTTGAACATAACAGGTCCTGATTAATCTTTAAAATTCATTCATTTCCCATTTCACTAATCATTAATATATGCTCTGCCTACTTCAATGGTTATTAGTCTAGGATGACCGCTGTAAATTATTTTACATAGTAATAGTGAGGATCTTGATAATGATAACTGCCATTTATTGAGTGTTTACTGTGTGTAGATATTGGATATTTCATGGAAGTGAAATCAGACAGTAGTCATCATTTTCTATCTGGCTTCTTTCACTTAGCATAATGTTTTCAAGGTTCATACATGTAGCAATTATCAGATTTTATTCCTATTTACAGCTGAATAATAGTACATGTGTAAACCATATTTTGTTTATTCATTGACCCTTTGTTGGACATTTGGGTTGTTTCCCTGTGTTGGCTATTATGAATAATGTTGCTGTGGATATTAGTGTACAGGTTTTGGTGTGAACATGTTTTCACTTCTCTTGAGTGTATACCTAGGAGTGGAATCGCCAGATCATATGGCAATTCTCTGTGTAGTGTTTTTTTTTTAATTATATTTTATTTATTTATTTATGGCTGTGTTGGGTCTTCGTTTCTGTGCCAGGGCTTTCTCTAGTTGCGGCAAGCGGGGTCCACTCTTCATCGCGGTGAGCGGGCCTCTCACTGTCGCGGCCTCTCTTTTTGCGGAGCACAAGCTCCAGACGCGCAGGCTCAGTAATTGTGGCTCACGGGCCCAGTTGCTCCACGGCATGTGGGATCTTCCCAGACCAGGGCTCGAACCCGTGTCCCCTGCATTGGCAGGCAGATTCTCAACCACTGCGCCACCAGGGAAGCCCCTCTGTGTAGTTTTTTAAGGAACTGCCAAACATGTTTCCACAGTGGCTGCGCCATTTACATTCTCACCAGCAAAGTGTAAGTGTTGCAATTTCTCCACATCCACACCACTTGTTATTTTCTGGGGTTTTGTTTGTTTGTTTATTTGTTTGTTCATTATAGCCACCTGAGTAGATAAAAAGTGATGCCTCATTGTGGTTTTGATTTGCATTTCCCCAATGACTAATGAAGTTAAGCATCTTTTTATGTGCTTATTGGCCACTTGTATATCTTCTGTAGAGAAAGGTCTGCTCAAGTTCTTTGCCTCTTTAAAACTTGCTTTTGTCTTTTTGTTGTTGAGTTATAGGAGTTCTTTATATATTCCGAACATTAAATTCTTATCAGATATATGATTTCAACTATTTCCCCCATCCCTTTTTAAAAAATAATAACAGCTAGCTTATCCATAATCTCAATAGTCTACAAAACCATTTCACTTACTCAGCTTTCTTTGAGTTGTGTAACAGTTTGGGTGGATGAGTTTGCCCCAACGCTACAGATGAGAAATTGAAATTCACAGAAGTGAAGGTTACTCAGCTGGGTCCGTCTAATGCTTCAGTTTTCTCCTGGTGATCAGTGGGTAGTTGTGGGTCACTGGGAACTGCATGGCTTCACCCGGGACTCTGGTGCCCATTCTATGGAACACTCAAATGCTTTGCCTCTGGGAAGCCCATTCTGATTGGAAGATGCCCCAGAGAGAAAAATTCTCCACAAACACAGTCTTAGGGCACAAGTTGCCAGCTCCCTCATTCCCACAGGCACTTCCTGTCAGTAACCCTCAATTCCTTTGTCATCTAAACCCTGCTCCTAGGAGGCATTGTATTTTTATTCAGCAACCTGTTCTCTCACCCACACCATTAACAGCACAAAGCTGCAAATATGCAGTAACAGGCTTTACATTTCAAAATCAGCTCCAACTCAATACCATGATATGATTAAAAAGCAACCATTTATGACTCATCATCAAGCCATACTTTCTCCCACGTGCTTTATGTTCAATGATATACAGGAATAAATGCACATCAGTAGATCATAATGCCACTGACTGAGTCCTCAATGGATACGTGTACTGTGCTAAGCATTTTCCATTCAACATCTCGTTTAATCTTCTTTTTGCCTGTGTCATCGTCCCCACGTAACCGTAGGTTTCCTGATGGCAAGATTGGAAGCCGACGCCACACAGAACCTGGCACATAGTAAACGCTCATCGTAAAGATGTATTCCAGAGTAGCTGACACAAAATAAACACCTACTATGTTCCAGATTATTTTAACCAACTCATGGGCAGTCCCACAGGCTTTGAGATGAGTATTACTATTTTGGTTTTCCAGAAGAAGAAACCAGACTCTGAGAACTTACCCAGTTTTCCCCAGCTAGTAAATTTTAAAAAGCCAAATACTACCCACATTCTCAAGCTCTGAAAGCAGAGTTCTTTCCACTACACCACGAATGAATGAAATTAAAAAAAAAAAAAGTGTAGAGTCTAGTGCTTCCCTCTAGTTCATAAATCAGACTAACACTCTAGGAGAAAGTAACTGAATCTCTGGTGATAAGCAAAAATCATTGCCATCAGGGGTCACAGGAAGGAGAGCGGGTCTGGTGGGTAGAAAGAGTTTTATGAAGAAAACGAAGAATGGACTCAGGTCTCAAAGGCCTGGTCGGATTTAAATGGTGAACTGGACAGAAGGTAGTCTCATGAATAAAGACGCAGAGACGGGAAGGGCAAGGCAGGCACAGAAGTGGAGAGCAGCCTAAGCGGAAGACAGGATTGCAGGCATGGGGGATAGAATTGCAGGGGCGCCTGGACGCCAGCGAGCAGAAAGGTGTCAACTGCAGGTCCTGAGCTCAGCAAAGCCATAATGGAAAGCATGTTTAAAAAGATGACTCTGCACACGGAACACAGAAGGAATTTGTAAAGGGGAACCTGGCACTCGCAGTGGGCTTGATACATACTAGGCACTTAATAATTGTATAACTGAGTGACTGGATGTATAAATAGGCAAATAAACCTATGGATGAGGGAGATGCTGGTAGCTGGGGTACCACCGGATACTGCGAGCCGTAGTATCTGCTGAGCCGTAGTACTGGGCTGAGTGCTGCTGGGAAAGATTTGGCAGGACTTAGAAGTACACTGGGTGAAGTGGGCAACGAGAAAAGGAAATGCCAAGACCTTCCTCCTTTCCCTTTCAGTCTTCTTGTGTTTTACAACAGCCCAAGGAATCTGAATGAGTTTTTCTCTGGCAGCGGTGAAAACCGGGGCAAGAAGCATGAAGGACGTCTCTCCTAAAGCAACATGTTGATTAACAAAGAGACTGCACACCTATGACACACTTTGTTGTTACTTTTCTGCCAGAGATAGAAATCACACAGGATGTCAAAGTGTGTATTCCAGAAGGGTGTTATGGAACAATAACCCCATCAATAGCAACTAAAATAAGATGTGAGAGATATAAGGCTCCCAAAAATGTCAGCGGCGGCTCTTTGATGAACGCTTTGTTTGTTGATTCATTTGCATGAACTGCACTGAGCATGACCTCAGAGAATGGAGCTGAAGCTTCCTCTCTCCTGCATTTAGATTTTTAATGGTGTAAAAATTTGATCATTCAGCGACTCTCGGGGACACAAAATCTGATCCTGGTATTCCTAGTGAATGCAGGCCTTTTTCTACCCTCTGGGCCTCTAACTCACAGATTAAACAAGATAATGTTTTGAAATACTCAGCACACATGAGACACTCCAAATCGTAGACCTGTTCAGACTGGTTTCCCTTTTGCCCCTAACATGAAAACCGCCTCTTGTTCTTCTCAGCTCCCATGTCCTGTCTGCAAAACTGAGACGCTGTCCATGAAACACAGTCCTGAGATTGGGAAGCTGCCATCTGCTCCTCAGCTTTCCTGATGCTGCCTACCTCTATTTATCCATCCAAACATCCATTCTTTCTTTCTTCTCTCCCCGCATCCTTCCATCCTTCCCTTGCATACGTATAAAGTGTCTTTCCGGTACCATCCACTGTACTTGAACTGGTGATACAGCCATTACCAAGATAGGCTGGGCACATGACTGCCCTCTGTGCCACCTCCCTCTCCCATTCCCCCATGCCCGCTATTAACTGTGCTCCGTCTGGAGGCCTGTTCTTCCTCCAATAACCTCCAGCCTCAGCAGCCTTAGTGATGCCTGACTTTGTCTCAGACTAGATGATGGATTGGGAAGTGCATATACCACTTAGTAGCTGTGACTTTGAGTGAAGTTGTTTTCCTTCTTTAGGTCTCTGTCTCCTCCTTGTTAAACAAGGATAAAGATAGTAAATGTCTCAGATACTGCAGAGAAAGTAATGAGTGCCTGGTGCAGGGTGGATATCAGTAATTGGTTACTATCAGTATCAACATCATCATCTGTAAAATGAGAATGTTGGTAGTTTCCTCTTCCTATGATCTCTGTGCTCACAAAATTTCAACAGCTGCCCATTGCTCTGAGTATAATAATCCAAATCCTGACAATGGCCTGTGAAATTTGCAGGATCCTACCTCTGTCTGCCTCTCCAGCATCAGCTCGCATCATACCTCCCCTTGTTCCTGCAACTCTGTCACAATGACCTGATTTCCTTTCATTGTCTCAGTTGTAGTGTCATCAGGGCTGCTTACCAAGTATTTCTGGTCCTGCTTCTTCACAGCAATTTGCAAACTTCCCAATAAAGGCAGCTACATCAGCCTGGGCATGATTTGAGACAGAACGCCTATGCTAACTAATGATGAACATGTAGCACAAGTAAGAAATAAATCTTCATTACTTTCAGCTTGTAATATTTGGGGGCTCTTTGTTACTGAAGCAAACACTAGCCTTATCTGACTAATACACTAACCATCCTCCCTCCAGCCACAGGGTCTTTACTCAAGCTGGTGCCTCTTCCCAGAAGCCTCTTCCTTCTCCATTTAAATATCTCCTTCAGAGGTCAAAACCCAAGCATTTCTTCTTCATGGAAGTGTTCCTTAATTATGCCATTCTTTCCTATTAGAGGCTCTCATTTAATCAAATATCTCTTCTTTATAGCTCTTCTCAAAGTGGCAATTTTACCTTTGTTTATTTGATGATTTTATTAATTTCCATCTCTCCCACCAGACTGTAAATTCTGTAAGAGCAGGGTCCAGATCTGCTATCCTTAGTACATATCACAGTGTCTGGCACCTTGTAGTTATTTGTTGAATGATAGAAAGAAGGAAGGAAGGAAGGAAGGAAGGAAGAAAGGAAGGAAGGAAGGAAGGAAGGATAAATGACTAGGACAAATGGTCTTTGCCCTTAGTTTGTAAGCCTGCCCTATCCTGCTTAACTGTAGTTAAGTTGGCTATAACATGAGTTTTTGATGCAGGAGGAATTTGAACACTTTGTCTTCTTTATGTCAATTGCCCTTGAAAAAAAGCACAGAAGTTGACAGAGTCCAAGCTTGTCAGACCTGTGACCCACGTCTGGCTGGCCAACACCTGCAGGCACTCAGCTCAGCTCCTCTCACCTTGTGCCTGGCGGGGGGGGGGGGGGGCCCCCCCCCCCCCCTGCCGATGCAGGGGAGAGGGGGGGGGGGGGGGGGGTCCCGCAGAGCCCCGCAGCCACATCGTCCCCACCAGAGTCAGCCTAGTCCCCAGGTGCCTCAGTGTCCCCAGATGCTACAGCCTGGCATCGATGTGTTCTTGCCCTTTGTTAACACAAGTGTTCACCTCTCCAGAAATCAGATTTACAGAACACAGTGGATTTCAGAAGCCTGGGGACACCTCTGGGGCCTTGCAGTTCAATGGAGCTCATTATGGAAATCAGCTAAATGCTGAGGAGAGAGATAAGTCCGACTATTTACCAGCCCCTTCCACCAGAGACATGCAGCCTTCACTAATGGGAGCTCATCTGTGGCCTCACTCAGTCACTCAACGCTCTTTATCCGCTACTGTGACTAATCTGCAGAGAGAGGTGCATGTTTGCATGAAAGAGCTCACCAAGGGGCTCTGGGTGCTTGGTGAAGGGGGACAGGAACAGGCAAAGGGGGACCAAGCCCTGGGACCAAGCAAGGCCCAGCTCCCCTTACCCATCAGAATAGAAGCTGCCCCCTGCATCCCTGGGCAGTAGATTCCCTGGCCAGCCAAGTTTTCAAAGACCAGCAGAGATAACAATGACATTCCAACTGACAGCCCACTGGGAAGAAAACACTTTAGAGCTTACAAGGCACTTTCACTTTCATTTACTTGTTTGAGCCTCACAACATTTTACCAGCTAGGTGTATTGCTAACACCTCCATTTACCAGCTGAGGAAACAGGCTCAGGGAGAAAAGAGGCTTGCTTGGATTATAACTGGTGAATTCTGATTTTCTCTGTCCAAATACAGTGTGCTTTCTATGTCACTAAAGCTCCTTCAGTGGGGGTTATTGGAATTTCATTACTGGGGTCCAGGGTACCCTTGAATTTCTGGAACTTTCATGCAAATTTTGTTTGCATGAACAAGTGTCAAGTGTGGGTATTTTTTTTCTAGATAACAAATTCATCATTTTTACAGCCCTCTCAGGTGAACTGAAATCCCTAAGAAGTTAAGAAAAACCACTGGAGTGCGGCTCCCGCTAATGGCCTGGGGCACTTACATAATGTTCCAAGGAGATCCATAGGCTGGCCATCTTTGCCCATCCATCCATTTTTCCCAAGGAAGAAATGTATAAATTGAGTGACACTTGGTCTCCAAGCTCCATGTTTTCTCATTCCTTGCCATTGCCCTCTAATGATGGTCTATGCAATGCCCAGCCATAGACCAGTCCTCTGCAGCCAGGCTGTCCATGCTCTGGTCATAGCTGCAGGGAACCCCCTCCCACTGCAGACCATAGGAGTCCATGGTCAGGAACCAGACCTCAAAGTAAAAGGCTTCCTCCTGTGCAGGGCAGGGCCGGGGGAGGCAGGGAGATGAGTTTTACAAGTATGGTGTCTGATTCTGTCTTCAACCATCTGGATGGTTTTTGCATTAACTTTGGGTTTTTAAAAAAATATATTGAATTAAACATTACTTGTCTTCATTACTGAGTTGTTGGGTGTCCCCATAATTTTGCTCCTGGGATGAGTGCCTCACTCGCCTCATCCTAGTCTAGAGTCTAGAAGATGCCACATCATTTCCAAGAGTCCAGCCTTGTTCTAGACTAAGTCCATTGTGCTCACAGTCTCATATATGCCACCGGGAGGACCTTGGACAACGCCTAGCTCAACCCTCACGTAATTCTACAGCACAGTGTGTGGATTATACAGGACAGGTGTTGGGATGAGACCAACATAGGTTTGAATCATGGCTCTCCTAAGAAACCTTGAAGGAACTCACTTTGCTTTTCTGAGCCTCTGTTTTCTTATATGTAAGACAGGGATAAGACAAATATCCACAGACAGTATGATCTCCAGACCGTGGAAATAATCCAGGCAGCCATCCAGGATCTAAATGAGAACCAGGCATGTGCCTGAGGGTCCCCATTGCTCTGCTTCAATTTGGATAGGAAGCTGAGCCGTGAGGATGAGTCAGGACTCCCCACCAGAGGACCCACAGCCTGCCCGTCAATCCATGGCTTTGGAGACGTACAGCCGTGGGTTTGAGTCTTGGCGCTCTCCCACTTACTTGCTATGACACCCAGAACAACCATTTCAACCTCTCTGAGCTTCAGAGTTTGTGTTTGTAAATGAAAAGAATGTTTACCATTAACGTTGTCGTCAGGATGAAGCAAGTTCAAAGCACTTGCTCCTGGCTGGATCGGTCTGCTTAGGCTGCTGGAACAAGATACCACAGACCGGAGGGTCTAAGCAATAGAAATTTATTTCCCACGGTTCTGGAAGCTGGGGTTCTGATATCAGGGCCTCAGCAGAATCAGGCCCTGGTGAGAATTTTCTTCCTGGCTTGCAGATGGCCACCTTCTCCCTTCTATCCTCACATGACAGGGAGAGAGTGAACTCTGCCCTCTCTTTTTATAAGGACACGAATCCTATCAGATCAGGACCCCATTCTTCCCACCTCACTTAACCGTAATGACTTCCTTAGAGGCCCCACCTCCAAATACAGCTACACCGGGGGTCAGAGTTTCAAAATGTGAATTTTGGTGGGACCCAAACATTCAGTCCATAACACTGACATACAGTTTAGTATTCAATAAATATGAAGATAAAAATAAAAGTATTATTAAAGGTGAAGAAACTGAGGCAGGAAGAAAGGCATGCCCAAGAGCACACAGCATGTTGGCAGCAGAGCTGAAACTCAGACCAAAGTCTCCAGGCTGAGTCCAGTGGACACAGGTTTCATGGAGCTGCTCCCCCCTGTTTCCCACAAGGTAGGCTCAGAGATTGGAAGTGTTTGAGCTGCAGGAAAACTAGAGCCCAATTCTTGAATATGGTGGTACCAGGTGACTCCAGGTAACCTCAACTCAAGAATTAGTCCTCTTGCCCCTTCTCCCATCAGAGGAGGCCCCAGCCATGCTGAGACTTCCTACTAATCTTGGAGTGAGGCATCTGACCACGGGCTGGCCGCGTGGCCATGTGTGTGTGTGTGTGCGTGGGCTGTGTGCCTGACCCGAGGATGGTTATAAACTGCCTCTTACCAGGGCCTTTACAGCAGACTCCTGCATTTCCCAGAATAATCTCGCTCATTACGATGCCGGCAGACTTTTCAAGCCAGCTCATTTTTCTTCCCTTTGTCTCAAATTCCAATACCCTGCCCTTTTCACGAGATTTCCGAGAGCGCAGCTCACAGTGCCCATTTGGCAGGGTGGGGACGCGGGGGGGTTGGACGTGTCCTCAGAGGGTGAGCAGTATCTCAGCCTTAGTTTAAAAAAAGAGGAAAAAAAAAGATGAAGGAAAGAGCTTTGTCTGCTAAATCTCCCCATTTTGGAATCAAATGTTATTTAAAATTCAGGACGAATTCTCGGCTCTCTTGCTGACAAATTCCACCCAAGCACGGAGGAGAGGCGAGAAGAGATGAGAGAGTCGATGTGTGAGGTGCTTAAGTGTTCGTCATTAAATGGCCATTAAGTGAGCACCTACTGTGTGCTGCGTCCTGGGCTAGGTGCCAGGGATTCCAGGACAAGCAAAACAGATACCATGTCACCCCTGGAGCTTAAAGTCTAGTGAAGGAGATAGACATGACCAAATAAACACCCACATTCATAATGATAACCTGGAGCGTCTGTTCTAGAGGAAAAGTATATGGGACTAGGAAAGCCTGGAACTAGGACTTGACCCAGTCAGGGTCAGGAAGACTTCCCAAGAGGGGGCATTAGCTCTGGGACCTGAAGGTCCCTGAAGGACCTGAAGGATGATGAATAGGGGTCAGCCAGGTGAGGAGGGAGGAAAAGTCCTCCAGGTTAAAGGAATAGCATGAGCAAAGCCCCAGGGCCAGAGGGAGAACCAGTGTTTTAAGAGCTGGCAGGACATCAGGGTGATGCAGGCAGGGTAAGGTCATGCAGGGTGATGCAGGCAGGGTAAGGTCATGCAGGGTCTCACAGCCACGGTAAGGCTCTTGGTTTTTATTCTCAGAACAAGGGAGCTACCAAAGGGTTTTAAGAGGAAGGGTGACAAATAAGCTTTGTGGTTTGTAAGTTACTCTGGCCACTGAGTAGGGAATAGGCTGGATCAAAGTAGGGGAGGAAAGAGGGGGCCGGACAAGAGAAGATGGCATCTTGGGCCCCAGTGGAGGTGGTGGTAGCAATAGAGAGAAGTGACAAATTCTAGGGAATTTCTCTGATGATGTCATTAGTACGATTGCAAAAATGGACGCAAATTCTTCCCATCCCTGTATCCAAGGCCCTGGTAGTCCCTTGCCACATGGTTGCTGAGTTTGGCCATAAGACTTTCTTTGGCCAAAGGGCAACAGCAGACATGATGCAACAGAGATTTCAACGGCGTCTGCACATTGGAGCTTTGCTCTTTCTTGCTGCCTTGGAGACCATGCGATCCCTAGAAGCTGGGCTAGCCTGCTGGAGGATGAGAGACGTTTGGAGCAGTCACCTCTACTCCCAGGGAACATCCTGCAAATTATCAGACACGTGTGGTGCCATACTGGATCATCCAGCTGCCAGCCAGCCAGCCAGCTGATCGCAGATGTATAAGCAAGCTCAGCAGAGGTCAACTGAGCATGCATAGACCAGAACTGCCCAGCCAACCCAGAGAATTGTGAGCTAAATAAATGGGTATCATTTTAAGTCATTAACTTTTGGAGGTGGTTTGGCTAACAGATATATGGATGTTTATGTCTGCTTTCTCTCAACAGACCATAAGCTTAAGAGCAGGACCTCAGTGGTCTTGTTTGCCACCACTGTATCCTCAGTGCCTAGAAGAGTGTCAGGCAAATAGTAGTCACTCAATGAATATGTACTGAATAAGTGGATGAATATATATGAATGAATGAATGTTATCTATTCGGTTCCCCTGGGAAAGACATGCTGTACCAGCCCCATTAGCAGTTGAGAGGCAGACACTTCTGGGTGGAAATCAAATCCATATTCACCTTCACAGGTAGTTTCCATGTGCTAGGTTGGCATAATATTAAATACTGAGGACAAAGGGGGAAAAGGTTTATTCTCTAGCCTAGAATGAGTTCACTGTCTGGTCGATGAGATGGACACGGAAACTGGCAACAGCCTCTCCAGCTTCTTGTGCATTTACTATGTTCCAGGCACTTTAAACAGAGTATTTCCTTAAATCTTCATAAAACCAAAGAAGGAAGACACTACTAGTGTCCCCTTTACATGGATGAGAAAACTGAGGCACAGAGCAGTTAAATGTCTCATCCAGTGAGAGAGAACCAGACTCACACCTGGCTTAACCACTTTGCTCTAAGTGGGATATTGATACTGCAGAGTTGTACAAAGGAGGTATTCATTCTGCCTGGGGTGGGAAGGCAGGAGCAGCAATGGGTCAGAAAAGGTTTTGCAGATGTTGACTCTGGAAGGAAGAACAAGAGTTCCCCATGGGAACAAAACCAGAAACGGCACTCCAGGCTGAGAGCACAGAGTGAACTGAGGCTGGAGATGTGGAGGTGTGTGGTCTGCCTGGGGAGCTAGAAAGGGCAGGAATGGCCAGAAAGAGAGGGCACGAGGGGGAGGGGTGGGGCCCCTGGGAGGGGTGATGGGTGCCAAAGAAGGCTGAAAGGGGAGGCCACGCCACCTCCTGGGACCCCTCTGCCACCCATCTCCCACTGAGACCAGCTCTCAGCTGTCACCCTAGTGTCACCCTGGTGGAGCTAAGAACTGGCTTCTGATCCCAGGTTTGATTCCTTACTGTATGATTTTGGGAAATTAGATCACTTGCCCGCTCTGGGCCTCAGTTTCCCCCTATAAATGGAAAATGTAGGCAAGATCAAAAGAATTTCTCTGTATTGAGTACCTATCATACACTAGAAGACAGATGTCTCATAGATTTAGTGTGAGGATTACATAGGTTAGTGCATATAAAGTGATTAGCATAGTGCATAGTAAGTGTTCAATAAACACTAGTCATGACTGTTGCTGGTGTCATTTCAGAGTAACCAGTTCAGTATAAACCTGTGGGTGAGACTGAACATCAGTGGCCCTAGGCACAACTACCTGGATTTAATCCCACCTCCGCCACCTTCTTGCTGTGTGACTTTGAGCAAGTTACTTAACCAGTCTGAGCCTACGTTCGCTTGTCTATAAACTTGAGATCCTAATGGTGTCTCTCTCACTGGGTTGTTGTAAGAATTAAAAGAGATAATCTTACAAAATATTTAACTCCTAGAACCCGGCTGTTATTAGACACCTCATTCTGCAGATAGCAAAGTCAAGGCTCAGAAAGGCAATGAAACTTGCTCCAGGGGACACACCTCATAAATGGTAAGGCTGGGATTTACCTGAGAAAACTCCAATTCCCTATCTTGTGCCCCTAACTGGTGTTTCAGATCCATCTGAATCACCTTCCAACAGCTAGAATCCTGCTGAGAGCATTATTGCTTCTGACCAAAGTCATTGTAAAACTCCAGAATAAAGAATGACTTCTCCGGAAAAACTTTTAAATCCCCAGAGAGGTCGGAATTAATGTATGTTGCTGATATACAAGCTTACCACATTTCCAAGTTGGTTTTATGAGGGGAAGCTCTAAACTTCTATGATTTGAAGGTGGTAAATGGTAATGACAAGGTATTAAACTTTGTCGGGAGTGACTGCCTCAAATCCTCTCTGGAATGAGGTGGTGCGTAAATAAATGAATGCCTAAGGAAGGGTGCAGGGGACAGCCTTGGTCTGGGAGGGAGAGCTGGTCCCCACCCCAGCTCCATTACCACCCCGCCCTGTGACTTGAGCAGGACACTTAACCTTCTCTGCACTCACGTTTCCCTATCAATACAGTGACCCAGAATTTATGATTCTAACTGGGACACTTTTGAGAGTGAAAGGGGATGCTAGTAATAATCACACCAGGACAACAGATGTAAACTTTGTCTTGGTAACTCTGAGATATGGATGCCCTGCCTACACCAAATATTTGTAAAACCTTTTCCTACTCTGATTTTTTGGACAAAATCTGTTCCTGAGAACTGATCCTGTTCGGGTATTAGAAATGCTGGGACCCCACAGAAGAACCTATTCTATGAAATGCAGTGGGTCAGGGAGAAATCTGGGCTGCATCTGTTTGAGAGGGAAGCAGGATCATGATTGATAAATAAAAACAAAAGAGGATGAGATATTACAGGGTAGCTCCCTGAATCTCCATGGTGCTCTCATGAGCTGATCCTGAGGCAAACCCTGCCATTTCTCTCCATCCATCAGGCAAACAAAACAGAACAAAAGGTGAAATCCCCATAGCAGAGTAGGAATACACATCCTTGCCCTCTCACTGTCCCAAGTCTGAAGTGTCCTGACATAGCTAACCTCATTATCTTTGATGCCCTGTATCTTCCAGACTTTTCTTGACCCTCTGATCTATTAGACATGACTTGGATCCTAATCCTGAGTTCCCCAGATTGGCAGTCTATGCAGGCCAAGTTGATGAGATAATGACTCAGCTGTCTGCTTGGCTCTTAGGATCTGGCTGCGGGGAAAATCCTGGAAAGATCTATTTCCAAACATATCCACCATCTGTTTAACTTGAACGTGAGCTGCTTGCTGAGAAGTCAATGGTTCTACCTGATAACTCTAATGATCAGAACAGTCTTGAGCTTGGTCACCTCAGAGGACTCTTTTGGAGATTTCTTCTCCTCGATGATGGTACAGGAAGCCTCTTGGACTTGGCACTAACTTGGAAGAATGAGGAGCTCTCAACTAGAAACACCTCATGTCTTGCTAGGCTTCTGCTCCGGATTTGATGGAATCATTCTTTAATATAGCTGTATTTCTACCCCACATCAGAGATGATTGAAGGCAGGGGAAAATATTCCTATGAGAAATGAGGGTTTTAAGTCAAGCAAACAGAAATCTGAAGGGTTATTTGATTAGAGTAGCAGCTTGGCTGGAGGATGAAGCAATGAACTCCCAGACTGCAAGAGATGCTGGGGAAGGTACCAAACCCCTCAGTCTCTCTCTCCTAATCCATCTCCCTAGACTTCTGGGTGGCTCAATGGGATAATGGGAACCAAGTGTTAGAAACTCAAAAGCGCTGGTTCATATATAAATGATGAGTATCTTTTAGGGTGTGAAGTGCTTTCATTATTTATTTATTTATTTATTTATTTATTTTAACATCTTTATTGGAGTAAAATTGCTTTACAATGGAGTGTTAGTTTATGCTTTATAACAAAGTGAATCAATTATACATATACATATGTTCCCATATCTCTTCCCTCTTGCGTCTCCCTCCCTCCCACCCTCCCTATCCCACCCCTCTAGGTGGTCACAAACCACCGAGCTGATCTCCCTGTGCTATGCGGCTGCTTCCCACTAGGTATCTATTTTACGTTTGGTAGTGTATATATGTCCATGCCACTCTCTCACTTTGTCACAGCTGACCCCTCCCTCTCCCCATATCCTCAAGTCCATTCGCTAGTAGGTCTGTGTCTTTATTCCCGTCTTACCCCTAGGTTCTTCATGACCATTTTTTTTTCCCCTTAGATTCCATATATATGTGTTAGCATACGGTATTTGTTTTTCTCTTTCTGACTTACTTCACTCTGTATGACAGACTCTAGGTCCATCCACCTCACTACAAATATCTCAACTTCGTTTCTTTTTATGGCTGAGGAATACTCCATCGTATATATGTGCCACATCTTCTTTATCCATTCATCCGATGATGGACACTTAGGTTGCTTCCATGTCCTGGCTGTTGTAAATAGAGCTGTAATGAACATTGTGGCACATGACTGTTTTTAAATTATGGTTTTTTTAGGGTATATGCCCAGTAGTGGGATTGCTGGGTCATATGGTAGTTCTATTTTTAGTTTTGTAAGGAACCTCCGTACTGTTCTCCATAGTGGCTGTATCAATTTACATTCCCACCAACAGTGCAAGAGAGTTCCCTTTTCTCCACATCCTCTCCAGAATTTATTGTTTGCAGATTTTCTGATGATGGCCATTCTGACCGGTGTGAGGTGATACCTCAATGTAGTTTTGATTTGCATTTCCCTAATTATTAGTGATGTTGAGCATTCTTTCATGTATTTGTTGGCAATCTGTATATCTTCTTTGGAGAAATGTCTATTTAGGTCTTCTGCCCATTTTTGGATTGGGTTGTTTGCTCGTTTTTGTTATTGAGCTGCATGAGCTGCTTGTAAATCTTGGAGATTAATCCTTTGTCAGTTGCTTCATTTGCAAATATTTTCTCTCATTCTGAGGGTTGTCTTTTCGTCTTGTTTATGGTTTCCTTTGCTCTGCAAAAGCTTTGAAGTTTCATTAGGTCCCATTTATTTTTCTTTTTATTTCCATTTCTCTAGGAGGTGGGTCAAAAAGGATCTTGCTCTGATTTATGTCATAGAGTGTTCTGCCTATGTTCTCCTCTAAGAGTTTGATAGTGTCTGGCCTTACATTTAGGTCTTTAATCCATTTTGAGTTTATTTTTGTGTATGGTGCTGGGGAGTGTTCTAATCTCATACTTTTACATGTAGCTTTCCAGTTTTCCCAGCACCACTTATTGAAGAGGCTGTCTTTTCTGCATTGTATATTCTTGCCTCCTTTATCAACGATAAGGTGACCATATGTGCGTGGGTTTATCTCTGGGCTTTCTATACTGTTCCATTGATCTATATTTCTGTTTTTGTGCCAGTACCATACTGTCTTGATTACTGTAGCTTTGTAGTATAGGCTGAAGTCCAGGAGCCTGATTTCTCCAGCTCCATTTTTTGTTCTCAAGATTGCTTTGGCTATTCGGGGTCTTTTGTGTTTCCATACAAATTGTGAAATTTTTTGTTCTACTTTTGTGAAAAATGCCATTGGTAGTTTGATAGGGATTGCACTGAATCTGTAGATTGCTTTGGGTAGTAGAGTCATTTTCACAATATTGACTCTTCCAATCCAAGAACATGGTATATCTCTCCATCTATTTGTATCATCTTTAATTTCTTTATTCAGTGTCTTATAATTTTCTGAATACAGGTCTTTGTCTCCTTAGGTAGGTCTATTCCTAGATATTTCATTCTTTCTCTTGCAATGGTAAATGGGAGTGTTTTCTTAATTTCACTTTCAGATTTTTCATCATTAGGGTATAGGAATGCCAGAGATTTCTGTGCATTAATTTTATATCCTGCTACTTTACCAAATTCATTGATTAGCTCTAGTAGTTTTCTGGTAGCATCTTTAGGATTCTCTATGTATAGGATCATGTCATCTGCAAACAATGACAGCTTTACTTCTTCTTTTCCGATTTGGATTCCTTTTCTTTCTTTTTCTTCTCTAATTGCTGTGGCTCAAAGTTCCAAAACTATGTTGAATAATAGTGGTGAGAGTGGGCAAGCTTGTCTTGTTCCTGATCTTAGTGGAAATGCTTTCAGTTTTTCACCATTGAGGATGATGATGGCCTTTATTATGTTGAGGAAAGTTCCCTCTATGCCTACTTTCTGCAGGGTTTTTATCATAAATGGGTTTTGAATTTTGTTGAAAGCTTTCTCTTCATCTATTGAGATGATCATATGGTTTTTCTCCTTCAACTTGTTAATATGGTGTATCACACTGATTGATTTACGTATATTGAAGAATCCTTGCATTCCTGAAATAAACCCCACTTGCTCATGGTGTATGATCCTTTTATTGTGCTCTTGGAATCTGTTTGCTAGTATTTTGTTGAGGATTTTTGCATCTATGTTCATCAGTGATATTGGCCTGTAGTTTTCTTTCTTTGTGACATCTTTGTCTGGTTTTGCTATCAGGGTGATGGTGGCCTTGTAGAATGAGTTTGGGAGTGTTCCTCCCTCTGCTATATTTTGGAAGAGTTTGAGAAGGATGGATAGCTCTTCTCTATATATTTGATAGAATTCGCCTGTGAAGCCATTTGGTCCTGGGCTTTTGTTTGTTGGAAGATTTTAAATCACAGTTTCAATTTCAGTGTTTGTGACTGGTCTGTTCATATTTTCTATTTCTTTCTGGTTCAGTCTCGGCAGGTTGTGCATTTCTAAGAATTTGTCCATTTCTTCATGGTTGCCCATTTTATTGGCATATACTTGCTTGTAGTAATCTCTCATGATCCTTTGTATTTCTGCAGTGTCAGTTGTTACTTCTCCTTTTTCATTTCTAAATCTATTGATTTGCGTCTTCTCCCTTTTTTCCTTGAGGAGTCTGGCTAATGGTTTATCAGTTTTCTTTATCTTCTCAAAGAACCAGCTTTTAGTTGTATTGATCTTTGCTATCGTTTCCTTCATTTCTTTTTCATTTATTTCTGATCTGATCTTTATGATTTCTTTCCTTCTGCTAACTTTGGGGTTTTTTGTTCTTCTTTCTCTAATTGCTTTAGGTGCAAGATTAGGTTGTTTATTTGAGATGTTTCCTGTTTCTTAAGGTAGGATTCTATTGCTCTAAACTTCGCTCTTAGAACTGCTTTTGCTGCAACCAATATGTTTTGGGTCATCGTGTCTAAATTGTCATTTGTTTCTAGGTATTTTTTGATTTCCTCTTTGATTTCTTCAGTGATCACTTGGTTACTAAGTAGTACATTGTTTAGCCTCCATGTGTTTGTATTTTCTACAGATCTTTTCCTGTAATTGATAACTAGTCTCATAGCATTGTGGATGGAAAAGATACTTGATACGATTTCAAATTTACCAAGGCTTGATTTGTGACCCAAGATATGATCTATCCTGGAGAATGTTCCATGAGCACTTGAGAAAAATATGTATTCTGCTGTTTTTGATTGGAATGTCCTATAAATAACAATTAAGTCCCTCTTGTTTAATGTATCATTTAAAGCTTGTGTTTCCTTATTTATTTTCATTTTGGATGATCTGTCCATTGGTGAAAGTGGGGTGTTAAAGTCCCCTACTATGATTGTGTTACTGTCAATTTCCCCTTTTATGGTTGTTAGTATTTGCCTTATATATTGAGGTGCTCCTATGTTGGGTGCATAAATATTTACAATTGTTATATCTTCTTCTTGGATAGATCCCTTGATCATTATGTAGTGTCCTTCTTTGTCTCTTTTAATTGTCTTTATTTTGAAGTCTATTTTGTCTGATATGAGACTTGCTACTCCATCTTTCTTTTGATTTCCATTTGCATGGTATATCTTTTTCCATCCCCTCACTTTCAGTCTGTATGTGTCCCTAGGTCTGAAGTGGGTCTCTTGTAGACAGCATATATATGGGTCTTGTTTTTGTATCCATTCAGCCAGTCTGTGTCTTTTGGTGGGAGCATTTAATCCATTTACATTTAAGGTAATTATCAATATGTATGTTCCTATTCCCATTTTCTTAATTGTTTTGGATTTGTTATTGTAGGTCTTTCCCTTCTCTTGTGTTTCTTGCCTAGAGTAGTTCCTTTAGCATTTGTTGTAGTTCCTGTTGTTTTTGGTGTCTGTCCCCAGTGGCTAAGGTTGGTTCAGTGGGTTGTGTAGGCTTCCTGGTGGAGGGGACTCGTGCCTGTGTTCTAGTGGATGAGGCTGGATCTTGTCTTTCTGGTGGGCAGGTCCACGTCTGGTGGTGTGTTTTGGGGTGTCTGTGGCCTTGTTATGATTTTAGGCAGCCTCTCTGCTAATGGGTGGGGTTGTGTTCCTGTCTTGCTAGTTGTTTGGCATGGAGTGTCCAGCACTGTAGCTTGCTCGTCATTGAGTGAAGCTGTGTCTTGGTGTGGAGATGGAGATCTCTGGGAGATTTTTGCCGTTTGATATTACATGGAGCTGGGAGGTCTCTTGTGGACCAGTGTCCTGAAGTTGGCTCTCCCACCTCAGAGGCACAGCACTGACTCCTGGCTGGAGCAACAAGAGCCTGTCATCCACACGGCTCAGAATTAAAGGGAGATAAAGTAGAAAGAAAGAAAGAAAGAGGATAAAATAAAATAAAATAAAATAAAATAATTAAAATAAAAAAATTATTAAGAAAAAAAATTTTTTTAAGTGAAAGAACAAAAACAAAAAAATGGACAGACAGAACCCTAGGACAAATAGTGAAAGCAAAGCTACACAGACAAAATCTCACCCAGAAGCATACACATACACACTCACAAAAAGAGGAAAAGGGGAAAAAATAATACATATTGCTCCCAAAGTCCACCTTCTCAATTTGGGATGATTCGTTGTCTATTCAGGTATTCCACAGATGCAGGTTACATCAAGTTGATGGTGGAGATTTAATCCGCTGCTCCTGAGGCTCTGGGAGAGATTTCCCTTTCTCTTCTTTGCTCGCACAGCTCCCGGGTTTCAGCTTTGGATTTGGCCCCGCCTCTGCGTGTAGGTCGCAGGAGGGCGTCTGTTCTTTGCTCAGGACGGGGTTAAAGGAGCCGCTGATTCGGGGGCTCTGGCTCACTCAGGCCGGGGGCGGGGCACGGCGTGCAGGGCGGGCCTGCGGCGTCAGAGGCCGGCGTGACGTTGCACGAGTCTGAGGCGCTACGTGCGTTCTCCCGGGGAAATTGTCCGTGGGTCACGGGGCCCTGGCAGTGGCGGGCTGCACAGGCTCCCCGGAAGTGGGGTGTGGAGAGTGACCTGTGCTCGCGCACATGCTTCTTGGTGGTGGCAGCAGCAGCCTTAGCGTCTCATGCCCGGCCCTGGGGTCCGCGCTTTTAGCCGCGGCTCGTGCCCGTCTCTGGAGCTCCTTTAAGCAGCGCTCTTAATCCCCTCTCCTCGCGCACCAGGAAACAAAGAGGTAAGAAAAAGTCTCTTGCCTCTTCGGCAGGTCCAGACTTTTCCCCGGACACCCTCGCGGCCAGCCGTGGCGCACTAGCCCCCTGCAGGCTGTGTTCCCGCCGCCAATCCCAGTCCTCTCCCGGCGCTCCGACCGAAGCCCGAGCCTCAGCTCCCAGCCCCTGCCCGCCCCGGCGCATGAGCAGACAAGCTTCTCGGGCTGGTGAGTGCCGGTTGTCCCTGATCCTCTGTGCGGGAATCTCTCCGCTTTGCCCTCCGCACCCCCGTTGCTGCACCCTCCTCCGCGGCTCTGAAGCTCCCCGCCTCCGCCACCCGCAGCCTCCGCCCTCAAAGGGGCTTCCTAGTGTGTGGAAACCTTTCCTCCTTCACAGCTCCCTCCCACTGGTGCGGCTCCCCTCCCTACCCTTTTGTCTCTGTTATTTCTTTTTTCTTTTGCCCTACCCAGGTACGTGGGGGGGGGGGTTTCTTGCCTTTTGGGAGGTCTGAGGTCTTCTACCAGCGTTCAGTGGGTGTTCTATAGGTGCAGTTCCACGTGTAGATGTATTTCTGATGTATCTGTGGGGAGGAAGGTGATCTCCGCGTCTTACCCTTCCGCCATCTTCCTCAACTCCCTGAAGTGTGTTTAAAGAGAAGGTTGCTGCTGATCAGTTACTGTCTTCGCTCATACAGGAGTGACAAGGCTCCTAAATTCCGCATTCTGAATACGTTGATGGTTTTAGATTGCATTTCTTTACAGTATGGAATCATCCTGCAGCAGTTCTGCTTCCCTCAAAAGGAGGGCTTGTCCCTAGGGGTCAGGGGCAGACGAAGGCTCAGACCTCTGCTGGGGGACCCAGTGAAGAGGAATTAGAGTGTGGAAGGGAAAGTCAAGGTCTTAGTGTGTAAAATGGGGTTCAGAGCAGAAAGCTGCCATTCATATGCACTTGTGCCATAGACCAAACACATATTTGTTTGTTTTTTCTTTTACTCTCTTTAACTGAAAAGGGAGTGATGGTTAATTCTTCTCCCTTGTTCCTTGAGAATAGAATCTGCGCAAAATTCATCTCTTTATGTGATCAGTAAATATTTGATTAATAAAAGCTTTGTTAACTAGAAACCATTATAATCATATGAAGATTTTCCAAATATATTCAGGCCCCTAAAGGCATCCACAACTTTATTGGGGGTCAATCCTGACCCACGCCCAGCAAGAGAGGCCATTCTTATTTTTTTCCTAAATTCGACACTGATGAGGAGTACGTAGGGGCTTCCTTCCCTTCACCCATTCCTCTCCCCAGGTGCCCAGATGGCTGCCACAGCTGTCGGCACCTCCAGTGATGCAAAAAGACAGGCAGTAAATTATCTCTCTTTGGTTACTGCCTCTGGGTAAGGACCGACCGTCTATGAAGTTATCATGAGTGGCGTCAGCTTGCAGAAGTTACGTCCTCCCTGCAGACATCGGGAGCTTTATACTGCTCTCTCCATCTGCCTTTGATCAGCTCCTTCACTCTTTCTCCCCCACCACCCCACCCAGGCTGAGCATCCTTAGACAAGTCGCTTTGCCTTTCTGAACCTAGCTACCTCTCCTTTAAAATAGGGATCCTAATTCCTGTCCCAGAGCAATGCCGTGTGGAAAAGAAAAAATAATGTGTGAGAGGTGCCTAGCTTCAGGTATGGTGCATTTTAAAGGCACAATATAGAATATCTGCTATTAATTTCTTCATCAGCAGCTGATGAAAGGGTGGATAGGGGATTAGGTAAGATAATGTATGTAAAGTACTTTACATCGTGTCTGGCACCTAATGAGGGCTCTAGAAGTGTTGGCCATCATTAGTGGAGATAAAGACATGTACATTACAAAAATAATAATAATGCAAAGTAGAAATGGATTAAAATACAAAGAGTTCTCAGCTAGATCAAAGGAGAAAGAGACAGCTGCTTCCAGCTGAGCAAACAGGGTCAGTGTTTCCCTAACTTCCCTGATGGTAAGAATCACTTGGGGATCATGTTAAATAAAAGTTCATCAGCCATAGCCCATGTCCTATTTCTAGGGAAGCGGGGGATGGAGAATGAGCTGGGGAAGCTGCATGTTTAAAAACACCCCAGAATTTATCATGAAGGAAATTTGGAAAACTCTGGAATGAATGACATCCAAGCTGGGACTTGACAGCTAGGTGACAATAGCAATAGTGATCTCGAGCTTTTTTGTGAACTAGGCACTGTACTTACACTTCCCATTAATCATCAGAAACATTCCCACGAGGTAGACAGGTATCACTAGACCCATTTTGCAGATGAGGAAGTTGAGATTCAGGACTTAAAGTCACAAACTGGAAAGTGCCAGAGCCCGGCTTCAAACGCAAACCTGTCAATTTCAATGTCTGTATGCTTTTCACTAAGCAACACTCTAGACATTCATAAGGGCCACTCCAGTTGTAGAAACAGCCTGAGCAAAGAACTGGAGGGGGAAAAGCTGATGCTACAGAAGTGGCAATAACATTAGTGTGATAGTAGCTAAAGTATAGAGTAAGTGAAAGGCAGTCATGGAGCGAGGTGGGAAAGGTACCTTGACCTGTATTGGTTGGGTTCAGATTAAGCTGCAGTTACAAAGAGACCTTCCAAAATGCAGGGGCTTAAGTAAGATCAGAGTTTGTTTCTCTCTCACATGAGTGATCGATGGTGAGTGTCCCAGGGCTGCAGGAATTAAGAGGAGGGGCAGCTCTGATACACGTGGTTATCCTGTGACCCAGGGCGATGGGTTTACTTTTATCCTCAACATGGAGGCTCCATCCTTAGTCCAAGGAAGCTGCCCCAGATGTTGCCATTTCTGAGCCAGAAGGAAATGGAGAAATGGAGCCCAGGGAAGGCAGGTTTGCCTTGTAGGAAATGGCCTTGAATTTACTAGAAATGGGAACAGCGCTCACCTTACTTCCACTCACCCTCCATTGGCCTGAACTGAGTCACATGATCACACACCTGCAAGGGAAGCTGGGAAATGTAATGTCTAGCTGGGCAGCCATGTGCTCTACGCCAGGGTCTAATGCCTGAAGATCTGAGGTGGAGCTGATGTAATAATATTAGAAATAAAGTGCACGATAAATGGAATGTGCTTGAATCATCCCGAAACCATCCCCACCCCTGGTCCTTGGAAAACTTGTCTTCCACGAAAATGGTCCCTGGTACCAAAAAGGTTGGGGACTGCTGCTCTACAGAACTTGGCAGGAAGGGTGGTCGAAGGAAATTATTAAAAGCAAAGAGTGGTGAATGGATACTTGGGGTCTCTGTTACAGGGCATATAGAGTTGGAGCATTCCAAAAGCAGTGCTTTGTCTTTGGCAGAAACTTTCTAAGTGTTTCATCTGTCTTAACTCAGTTAATCCTCACAACCAATTTGAATCCCAGGCCTGAAGGCTTGGTCAAAGAATAAGACCTTTAATTGGTATACAACAAGTACTGAGGGTTTTTTAACAAGAGGGTTCTAATCATCTAGTCAAGGGATACATAGCATCAGAGGCAATTGAAGGGGACCCAGGACTAGCAGTTGAACGGGTTTGTAAGCCCAGCCCTGTGACTGCTTCATTCATTGTCTCTGTGAAGTGAGGGTGCTGAAATGGTTGGTTTCCAAGGTGCCTCTTACTCTACAATTCTATGTCCTTGCTAGAGGCCCTCCTATGAGCCCAGAAGTACAGAGCACACTAGAAAGAAGAAAAGATAGACAGGTGGAGAGATATGATGGATCCCGCAGGACAACCACAAAACAAGAAAAGTCTATGTCAATAAGACTGGTAGATGCCGTTCCCTCTCTATCATTAAAGTGTCCATGAACAACGCCACTACCCTTCTGGCAAGTAGGAAACTTGGAAGTCATCCTCCTGTTCACCACCACCCCCAGTGTCTAATCCAACCCTGACAATTTTATCTCCTAAATGTCTGCTGAATCCACCCACTTCTTTCCAGCCCTACCATTTGGCCCTAGGTGGAAACTTATCCATCCATCTCTCACCTGGACTACTGCAGTCACCTCCTAGCCAATCTCCATCTTCCCTTCTCTCCCTGCTCCAATCCATTCTCACCAGCAAAAGAGATCCTTTTAAAGCAAATGTAAGCTTGCCATTCCCCTGCTTAAAAACTCTCCAAATGTGTCCCATTGCTCTCAAAAGAAAGACCAAAATTTTGCAGTGTCTTATAAGGTCCTGCCTGGCCGGCCTAACCCCGCCCACCTCTCCAGCCTTATCTCATTCAACTTGTTACCTCTGCCGCAGGCTCCAATCATCCTGGTCCTCTTTATGAATGGGCCATGCACCCTGTCACCTCATGAAGACTTTTGTAGATGCTGTTTGCTCTTCCTGGAATGACCCTCCACCTCTTCACATACCTACCTTCACATCTTAGCTCAACTGTTGCTCCTTCAAGGAAATCTTCCCCATCTCCCCACCCCCAGTCTACATTGCCCTTCCTCTCTTAAATTCTACCAATTTATATATTTATTTGTGTGATTATATGATGAATGTTTGCTGTACAGTCTCAGCTCCAAAAGTACAGGGACCTTGTTTATCTTACTCACCTGTATCTTTCCAGTGAGTAAATATGGAATGAAAGAATTCATAAGCTAGCGTACATTATTATCCATCATCTGTAGAATACAGTTCTAAACTTCCTATGCTGTCCAAAGCCCAGCTCATTCTCAGTTCCAGCCTCAGAAATATGACCTCAGACCTATATATATCCTGACCCAGATCCTTTCCATCCTCACAATGTCTGATCGTGTTAAAGACTGTACCCATTTCACAGATAAAGAAAGTAAGACTTAGAGAAAGACAGTGACTAGCATCAAGTATTATGTCTATTTTTAATAATCCTTGATATCAGTTTGTTTAGATTTTCTAATATGCTCAACTGACCTTAGGTGGTGTTAGAATGGTAAAAAGAGACAGTGAATGTCTGCATGTGTACAGGGTTTCTAAGAAGTTGGAGTTCAGCCTTAGAGGTCCTGTGACAAAGACATGAGCTGTGGAACCAATGTCAAAAATATAGGAAAGAGGGCTTCCCTGGTGGCGCAGTGGTTGAGAGTCCGCCTGCCGATGCAGGGGACGCGAGTTCGTGCCCTGGTCCGGGAAGATCCTACATGCGGCGGAGCGGCCGGGCCCGTGAGCCATGGCCGCTGAGCCTGCGCATCCAGAGCCCGTGCTCCGCAACGGGAGAGGCCACAAGAGTGGGAGGCCTGCGTACTGCAAAATAAATAAATAAATAAATAAATAAATAAATAAATAAATAAATAAATAAATAAAAATATAGGAAAGAGAAGAATTAATTTCAAGAGTGGACAATCTACTTATGAAGCTGGAAACCCCACATTCTTGAACATTTGAGTAGTCTCCTGGTGGGAGACAAAACCTCTGAAGATGAACCACATTAAGTTACCTGTATTGGACTGGTCTGGACCCATAAATGCATACACACACATGCATACACAAACACACATGACCTGAATTTGTTCCCATGGGGGTGCTACCCACTTATTCTTACCAAACCACGTTATTTCCCTCTGAATACCCGGAAAGCACAGCGGATGGCTTGGAGAACAGTGAATTTTGTACCAAAGGTGTATGTGTGGAGAAGATGTAATGTTATCAAAGAACAAAATCAAAGTTGCTGAATCTTTGGATTACATAGTAATTTAAACACAAGGCTTGTTGTGACAAAATGTCACGTGCAAAGTTGGTGGGAGGATGTTGTAAATGAAAGGAAGGAGAAAGCGGTAACTCAGGAAAAGCAAGGTGAATGGAAATCGAAGCTCTCCGGTTGGAGCAGGTGGGAAAGAGCTCCAGGAAATACAGTAAATGGGAAACAGCAGCACGTGTTCAAGTTACCAAAAGCCTCCAGTGCCCCTTGTCACTCAAATTAACCACGCCACCTGTGGCGCCACCTGCCCACCAGCAGAGGTAGGGAACTGTGCACCTCTAACGTCTGGATTTGGGTCTATTGATTTACCCTCAATGAAAAGGAGCCCAGGCAGTTCCATAGAGAAGAGCTTGCACTGAATCTTGAGGAGGCAGAGAAAGTCAAGGTGTGCCGGAGACCTTCTGTTATTTTCAGGAAATGAGATGTCAGGGATGGTGATCAAGAAGACAAAGGTGGCTGGAGAAAGACTCACCCAGAGGAGGGACTCTAACTTGAACAAAGCTGAAATATAAAAGAAAGAGCAAAGAGCGTAGTTAACTGAAACAGTATAAGGAGCTGTAGGCCTAGATGGACGACGATGATGATTAATGTTTATTTGCCAGGTCCTATGCTAGACCCTCCACAAATATTAACTCACTGAGACCACAGAACAACCCCATGAAGTCTGTGTACTGGGATTAAAGCCCAATTTACATAGAAAGAACTGAGATTCAGGAAAGTTAAGAAATATATTCAAGGTTACATAAGGACTTCCCTGGTGGTCCAGTGGTAAAGAATCCACCTTCCAATGCAGGGGACGAGGATTCGATCCCTGGTAGGGGAGCTAAGATCCCACATGCCATGGGGCAACTAAGCCCGTGTGCCACAACTACTGAGCCCACTTGCCGCAAACTACAGAGCTCACACACCCTGGAGCCTGCAAGCCACAACTAGAAAGAGAAAAAAAAAACCCACACACCACAACTGGAGAGAAGCCCACGCGCCACAATGAAGAGCCCACGCTGCAGTGAAAGATCCCGCATGCCTAAACAAAGACCCCCACGTGCGGCAACTAAGACCCGATGCAGCCAGAAACAATAAGTAAAATAAATAAATAAGTAAAATAAAGGAATATATTCAAGGTTACACAGAGTAACAGAACCCGGATTTGAACCCAAGGAGGCTGATTCTAAACTCTCATTTCTCAATCACCAGCCACGCTGCAGTGTAATGTATACAAAAGGCAATATTAAATGCCTAAAAGAAAGCCCTAAGGTCCAAATGACACTGACCCTCCAGTGTCATTTATAGAAACACTGTATATTGATCAACCCAAAGTTACCAATCACAGGTAATGGAGAGTGGGCACAAGGGCATAACTGGAGAAAGACCTACTGCCCAGTGTTCTTTTGATGGCATATGTTGACTATTTCATGACCATCGAGAAGGGTAAGGGTTTATAGATGGAGGAGGTGAGGCTTAAGAGGGTTGAAAGTGTGCAGTGAACTTGAATAGAGACTTTGTGTTAAGTGAGAGGTAAGTTATACCCTGGATGAGCCTAGAAGTTATAGCCTGGGTGAGCCAGCATAAGAGGGCTTCTTAGAATCATCCTCAGTTCTGACTTCAAGCTGGTTTCACCTGCCAACTCAACAGAACCTTTGTGTCCAGCTTTGGTGGGGCATGTGGAGGGGGATAGCCCTCTACATCACAGCAGAGTGGGTTTGAACCCTGGCTCCCAAACTCATCTGCTGGTGAGATCTCGGGCAAGTCTCCTGACCAAACTGTGCCTCTATTTCTTCATCTGTAAAATGAGGGTAATAACAGAACGACTTCAAGTGGTTGTTTTGAGGACTAAGTTAGATAATACAGGTACATCACTTGGCACTTAATAGAGACTCAATAAAGATAAACAAACGAGCTGTAGCTTTTCTCTGTGGACAAGCCCAGATAGACTAATTACTTATGCCATGCAGGAGTTCCTTTGGGAGAAAAGGCAAAAGGAGGAGGATCAAACTGAACATTGATGCTTTTGTTAGCTTGTCACAGGCCTGTTCATCTTCTCTTAGGAATATGAAGCGGTCAAGTCCACAATTCACATTTGGATTATACCCTAGATTTTATCCGACTTAACCCTTTGAGGTAGGTTCATACCCATTTTACAGGTGAAGAAACTGAGGCTCAGAAGTGAGAAACAACATGTCCCAGGTCGCACAGTAGGACAGCACCAGATTGCAGGGCCATAACCCAGGTGTCCTGCTCCCAAGACCAGAGTTGCCCTGGCCTCTTATGGGTCCTGGGCCCCTTCTATTCTCCTTCCTGCTCTCCTCATCCTGCAGCCAGAGAAGATCAGACGAACAAGCCCCATCTCTGCTGTGCTAGGGCTGATTTTCCGCCTTTTGTAAGGATGATTATCCCAAACATTAGTATCCACAAAAGTGAGAGAGTGTCAAATGACATATTAGTTTTCTGTACATGATTGTTTTTTTAATCTGACAGCTTCAAAGTAAGTGTTGTATATTGTGTTGATCGGTTGTTGTCGTTGGAGCATGTTTCTGAGAGTTAATTTAAAAAAGTAGTTGTTAGCAAAGGGTAAATACACACATAGGTACAGTATAGGTCTCATGTGGTGTTTGTGTCTTAGGGTTGTATATCTCTAAGAGGTATGTGTGCATGTGTGTGTTGTGCCTTACACGTGTACCTCCATAGTGTGTGTATTTATGTAGTGTATGCATGTGTGTATGTGTGTGTGTGTGCATGTGGTGCCTGTGTTTATACCTGTGCTAAGTGGACCTGCATTTATATGCATACATCTCTAAATATTATGTGTGGCTGTGTGTGTCAGTATGTATTTGTGTATTGTGGTTACTTGTGGAGATGATGTGTGAATGAGCATTGTCTGTAGGAGTGAGTTGTGTGTGTGTGTTGTGTGTGTTATATATGTGTGCCCATCCATTGCACGAGCTGGTTGTGTGAGGTGTGTTCTATATGCCTTTGCCATGTGGGTGTGTCTCAGTGTTGAAGGCTGTGTGTTGTATATGGACCTGCCGTGTATGTAGGGAGGGTGTGTTCTGGGTAAGAATATATATGTGTGTGTGTATATATATATATATATATATATATATATAGTGAGTGTGTGAGCCTATGTGTGTAGTCTGTGTCCTGTAGGTTAAAATATGGTGTGTCCTGATGTGTTCAGCATCTGTAGGCTGTGTCCTAGGTGAGTGTGTGTGAGAGTGTTCACACTGCATCTCTGAGTGTCTGGATTGCTTGTGTGCCTGACCTGCGTGTGCTCAAGCACACATGTGTGACTCCCTCCCTGTGCCTGTCTGTCTCCAAGAAAGCTGTGCTCTCCCCGGCCCTCTCACCCCGCCCCTCCCCACTCCCTCCCATCTTGGTGCTGGAGTCTGGTGGTTATTAGCTGGTCAGACACTTTTATCTCCTCCAAATATCCTATTGCTCATTCTCAGAAATCACAGGAAGGGGCCTCAGAGACATCGTATATGCTGCATCCTCCACAGGCCAGGTGCATCCCTGTCCCTCTTACCTATTAGTCACTGAAAAGAAAAGCGCACAAGCCAAATAGCTGCTATCTCAGCCAGGTTTAACTGTTTCTGAGCCAGTTTGAGGTTTGCTTCGATGAAGCTGTAAGTCTATTTCCACAGGCCCCAGCTGCAGTAGGAGGGGCTAGGAGCTTTGAAATACCTGCAAACCCCAGCTTCCAACCACTATAAAATCAGATGATTAGACTCAACCATCAGTCCTCAAGTGGAATGCTATTTGCAGGGTGGGGTGAAGGCGACTGTGCATTATTGAATCCGACTCTTCTGTGGAGATGATGTGTGAATGAGCAGGGTGTTTAGCCTGGCCAGCCCTGCCCCTTGATGCCTGACGCCCTTTGTTCTCCAGTCAGTATGTCTGCCAAACGTCCCCCATTTTCAAATTGCCCTTTGGGGGAGGGGCTGCCACCCTCTTACAAACCACTGAGCTAAACAAACTATGGAAGTGAGAAACTATTGGACTAGAAGGGACTTAAATGACAGCTTTCTGTCATTATCCTGCTGGCACACTCTACCGTCTTTATTTCTTCATCCATCCATTCATCTATTCATTTTTCTGACAAATATTTATCGAGCACCTACTGCGTGCCAGGCACTTTTCGAAGCTTTGGGGATAGACTGGGAGCAGGGCAAGCAAGGCCCCTATTCTTAAGAACCTTATTTTCCAGGAAGGAAAACAGTCAGCAAACTTAGAAACAGACCATTGGTAGCAGTGAAACAAGATGATTTGATCATGTGAAGGAGTGGGGCTTCAGATTAAGGGAGAGAGGGAAGCGGGGGCTCCGAGAGGGAATATGTAAGTTGAGGCTTAAAGAATAAAAAGAACCCAGATGAGTAAGGATCCGGCAGGAGACCATTCCATTCTAGGTGGAAGGAGTCATAAGTCCTTGGTGTGCTGAAGGATCAGAAAAACAGCCAGGAAGGTGGAAAAGGATGGGGGTGGGCAGTGAGCGGGGGCGGGGAGGGCAGAGGAAATTGGAAAGAAGGCAAAGTCTAGATCACATACTGCCTTCGGGATGTGGCTAAAATTTAGATGTTATTCTAAGAGCAGTGAGCAGCCACGGTAGGATTTTTACAAAGTAAGCTATGTACAGAATGGATGAATGCATGTTCTACGTGCATTATCCTACCCAACAATACTCTAAAGGAGATAGTATTATTATTCTGATCTTGCAGATGAAATGAAAGGTTTTAGAGAGGTTGGGTGTCTTGTTCAAGCTCATACATCCCGGAGCCCAGTTTCTAACCCCAGCAGTCTGACCCCGGAGTCTGCAGGTTTAATCAAATCTAGGAATCCTGCTGTCAAAGGTCCCAGAACTTCTTTGGGTTCTGAGTCATCATCCAGTTTGGGCTTCTGTGAGTTCTAGTTTTTCCTATTCTTGGATCCCCCAGTAGGGGGGTGTCCATCCCTCTTTACTGTACCACGTTCACCCAGACAATAAACCTGTCTCCCCTGAGGTAGCCTCAGGGAGTGCCTGTGTCTTTGCCTCCTACATGGTAAACCAGAAAAGTGACAGAGCAGGGGTCAGACAGAGGGCACCTGATGGGAACCCACTGGATGGGTCTTTCTGCTTCACCTGGCAGCTCTCCCCAGGCAGAGGAAGGAGGTAAAATTCCCTCTTCTCTCTCTCTCTCTCTCTCTCTCTCTCTCTCTCTCTCTTGCACACACACACATACATGCATGCACAATTTCTCAGTCCGTCAGTGCATCAGCCAGGCTCCCCGACTGTAAACATTTACTCCAGGCTCTTTTATCTACAAGGCATAAACAGTCCCAGCATATGCTCAGCAGGGGCCCGCCCCATAACTGTTCCAGAGCATCTCTGCCTCTTCCCCAGGAGCAGTGATGATGGAGGTTCCAGGCTGCCTTCTGAGGCTTCCTTCCTGACCACTGTCTCCTCATACCCGAGTGCCACAGGTGCTGGGGCAATGACAGCCATTGATGTACTGGCCCCTCCAAGGGGTACCCGTAGCTCCACCTTTCCCAAGAGGAGGGCCTTCAAATCCACGGGCCACAAAGTGCAGAGGTTTGGACAAGGCTGGTCAGCACTTTTATTGAGGGTCAAGTTTAAATGTGAACAAAAGAGATTTCCAGGAGATACAAAGAAAATGCACAAATGTTCCTGAAATGGATTACTGTTATACAACATGTGAAAGTCTCTGCAGAGAACTTCATGAAGCCGAGAAAAGAAAAAGGATGGCCTAGTTTCTGAGCGCTTCCTGTGGGCCAGGTGTTTTGCTTCTAGCATCTCACTTATCCTCACTACAATCCTATAGGGTAGATACCATTACCATCTCTGTTTTGTAAATGAGGAAACCAAGGCCCAGAGAGGTTGAGTCATCTGCTTCAGGGTCACACAGCCCATAAATGGCAGAACTGACATACTATCCAGCATACTCCAGATACTCCAGAGCCCAGAGGAGTCCACAGTGCTGTGCTGCTTCCCTGGGCCATGGAAGCCTGTGTGATAACGACTGCACCCTAGCCTGGGGGAAGGCAGGCAGGCAGGTGGCCTGACCCATCCACCTCCCTGTACTCCCACACTGGGAGATTGTTTGGACCTTCTCTATTGTTTTCATCATGGTCACTACCTTTTGCTGGGCTGATAGCTTCTCATCTGGAATGTGAATTCCAAAAACTTGAACACTTATTATTGACACAGGGCAGATGAGGATGTGGGAGGTATCTGAATATTGAATCAGACATGGCTTCTGCCATCAGAAGACTTAAAAGATACAATGATGAGGAAGTATAAGACAGAAATGTATGAGTCCCAGTTGCTTCATATCCTTGACAACACTTAGTACTCTCAGGCCTTTTAATTGTACCCTTTTTTGCTAGGCCTGGGGTAACATCTCATATTAGTTTAATTTATATTTTCTTAGTGCATAATGATGTTGAGGAGTTTTCACATGTTTTTGGCCATGTGATATCTCTTTTGTGCCAGTCTTTTGTCTGTTCAAGTCTTTGCCAGTTTTTAATTGGGTGGTCTTTTTCTACTGATTAATCGTTCTTTATATATTTCTAATATGAGCCCTTTGTCAGCTATATTTATTGTAAATATTTTCTCCCGGTCTGTGGCTTTTCTTTCACTCTCTTGTTGCTGTCTTTCAATAAACAAATGGTTTTAATTTCAGTGATGTTCTGTTTCTCATTCTTTTCTTTTATGGTTAGTGATTTTGTATGTCCTGTTTAAGAATTCTTTACCTACTCGAAAGTCATGAAGATATTCCCCTATATTTTCTTCTAGAAGTTCTGTTGTTTTACCTTTCTCACATAGGTCTATAATCTATCTCAAATTAACTTTTGTATATGTTGTGCAAAAGAAGGGTCAAAAAAAAAAAAAAACAAAGAAGGGTCAAGGCTGACTTTTGTCCATATGGATAGTCAAATGAATACCATGTGATATCACTTACATGTGGAATCTAAAAAATAATACAAATGAACTTATTTACCTAGAATCACAGGCATAGAAAACAAACTTATAGTTACCAAAGTGGAAGGGGTTGGGGGAGTGAAAAATTAGCAGTTTGGGAGTAGCAGATACAAACTATTATATATAAAACAGATAAACAAGGTCCTACTATATAGCACAGGGAACTATATTCAATATCTTGTAGTAAACTATAATGGAAAAGAATATATATATATATAAACATATATATGAATAACTGAATTACTTTGCTGTACACCAGAAACTAACACATTGTAAATGAACTACACTTCAATTAAAGATAAATAAACTTTCCTGCCATTAAAAAAAAAAAGGGAGAAGTGAGATCTTTGGCAAACTGGAGAACAACATCCCACTTACAAAGCATTCAAGCGACATGTTTGTGCTTGCCAAATAAAGTACTGACTGACCACAGGCCAGCATCTGTATCCCCGAGCCCCGCCAATCTCTAGCGATGCTCTTTCTAGCTCCGACATCTGCTGGCCTTTGCATCGCTTCATCTTATATGCATGTGTGTTTTTACTTTCCCACCTTCGGCATCAGAAGAGGAGGCATGAAGCCGAAATGAAGCGCTTGTATAACAAGATGGAGAAAAGAAGGAGCCGATGGCTTCCCTGGTGGCGCAGTGGTTGAGAGTCCGCCTGCCGATGCAGGGGATGCGGGTTCGTGCCCCGGTCCGGGAGGATCCCACATGCCGCGGAGCGGCTGGGCCCGTGAGCCATGGCCGCTGAGCCTGCGCGTCCGGAGCCTGTGCTCCGCAACGGGAGAGGCCACAACAGTGAGAGGCCCGCGTACCGCAAAAAAAAAAAAAAGAAGGAGCCGAAGAGAAAGATCAGAACCTTTCTCCTCCTCACCCCCAGCCTGCAAATACTCTGCTCGGAGAAGGCAGCATCCCAGCTGGGCTGGGATCAGCTTGGCCAAGGCTGTGAGGAGACCCAGCGCAACCCAAGCCTCATTTCCGAAGTGTGTTATTTCACCCCTGCTTCACAGATAATGTAACTGAGTCACTCAATTGAGCATAAAATAGAAATTTGGCTTCTTATCTGCCTCAGACCTGACTTTACTATTTTCTTTCTGCAAAATACATTTTTCACTATCTTATCTTCTAATAAACAATCCTAGCTTGGCAGCCTTGTGGCAATGGCACTGAATGCATTTAAGAGACATATTTTTCCTCTCTCACTCCCTGCTTAAAGTCTTCTGTTTAAAAGCCTACGTGTTTTTTTCTTCCCTTTTGGAAAAAATATATATCCCATTTGAATGCCATTTTCCTTTAAAGAACATACATATTTTTCATGAGGCGTTCTGATGGATCCCTCCTTATTTCCCCTTTTGCTCACTTGATCAGAATTAAAAGAAGGAATTTAACCTCCACAGCAATGGTGTGTGAATTTGATGGATTTTAGGACTGGATGGTGATGGTCAGGGCGGCACCTTTAAGAAAGGGGCGATTTCTAGAGTGGTCAGACCCCAATAGATCCTCCAAGATTGGGTGGTGGGCAGGACACATTGATGAGAAGCCAGCCATGAATGTTTAATGCCTCCCTCCAATGCAGACTGCCATCAGATGCGTCAGACAGGGAGGCTTAAGCCACAGAGGAAAGAAGAGGAAAGGGGAACCAATATTTATTGGAGCTTTCAGAACGACCTTCTCAGAGAACAACCCCATTAAACAAAGAAGAGGAAACACCCCCATTATTGCAGAGCAGGAAACTGGGGTTCAAAAGAGCTAATGCACATCCAAAAGACGAGATACAATGGCAGGTCTCCAAGCACCACTTTGGGAATTAGAACCACACACAGATTTTGTCGTGTAGTATTTGTAGTGTTTAGGCAATTGTTTCATTCTGAGTGTCAACTGTAAAAGCAAAGAGGCTAAAAGTCCTTCCTCATCTGACCTCCATGCTATGAATTCCAACTCCTACCATTTTATGCTGGAAAATATAGGAAGTTAGAGATGCATGGATTTTACTGTTTACGAAATCATTTACCTCCACTGCTTTTGCAGTTTATACTCAGAGTAAACCTCAGCCTCTGTCACATCTGATCCCTGATAATGTCACTGCCTCATTCACGTCCTCCAATGTGCCACACCCTGTTTCCCCTTAAAGTCTTTGGGTGTGTGTTTCCAGCAGTACCAGGAGCACTTACCCTTACCCATCCTTCACACGGGAGCTCCGAAGCTGCATCCCCAGAGAAACTTCTGTGACCACCCTACCGCAGGAACCCCCCACCCTTAATCTCTCCATAGCATCCCCTTCTCCTTCACAGTAAAGGACAGGCCATTACTTCCTAATCTGGTGTGGACACTTGGGACAGTCTTGGGGGACAGCCCTTCTGGAACAGCATCATCCACCTGCTTCCTTCGCTCTCCCCTGGAGGCTCATGCCTCAGGCTCAGCTGCCCTCTGCCCGCACCGAGCAGTACATTTATGCATGTGCTGCACATTTAATATCCATCTCCCCCACCAGTCTGTCAGCTCCGGAGTGAGGAACTGTGTCATTTTGTTCTATAACACATCTCCCTGAGCTCAGTACACTGCCTGCCACCTAATGGGTGCTCTGTATATATTCGTTGAACAAATGAATGAATGAATGTGATTATCACAGCAACCCTGGGTGACAGGCATTTGTATCCTCTTTTTCTAATAAATAATGGAATCAGTAATAAGAGTTATCATTTCTTCTGTGCTTTCCATGTGCCTGGTCAGATTCTAAGAACCTTAATACTCACCATAACCGTCTAAGGCGGGCACTATTCTTATTCCCATTTCACAGACGACGAAACTGAGGCACAGAGCACCCACAGGCTGAGGACAGAGAACAGGATTTCCTGTTTAAAGCACCTGCTCCTTCTACTCAATCACAGGGCCTCACAACTGAGCCACCAATGTCATGAAAGAAAGAACGAAAAGAGAAGAATCCCATGAAAATCACCTTGAACTCAGGTTACCATTTGCATTGGGAAGTGATCTGATAAGAGTTAGCGATCTCCAACATTTACCAATCTTAGGTCAAAGACATTCATGCAGAAAGGCCATAACTTCCTAGTCTGGTGTGGATACTTGGGACAGTCCTGGGGCACAGCCCTTCTGAAACAGCACCATCCACCTGCTTCCTTTGCTCTCCCCTGGGGGCTCATGTCTCAGGCTCAGCTGCCCTCTGCCCACACCGAGGCCTTTGCCAGTCTGAACACCCTATTTCTCACTCACAGCCTGGAGAGCAGGATGGGGTCAATAGGTCCTTCTGTTCCTGCAGGAAGCCAGAGAAGATTAATCTGTGGGACAGAGAGATGACGGCCAGAAGCAGAGGAGATTTATAAAGGACAGAAATTCAGGCCAAGGTCCCTGGTTTTTGTCTCCGTCTATCTGTCTTATGACTACCACACAGCACTGTGGCTGGAAGAAACTTCGAGAGGTCCTCTGATCCAGCCTCCTGCCTCCTTCAGGCGAAAAACGACCCTCTAATACTCGCAACACGTAGGCTCTCAAGAGCTCTGGCCTCTGTAGGGCTGATAGTGCAACCCAGATCAAGTCCAAGTATTTTAACCTGGCACCTGAGATCCCCAGTGATCTGGTTCCATGCTGCCTAATCTCCTCTTAACCCCCAAGCAAAACTCCACTGCAGCCGAACTGGCACTTCCCCATGTCTCCCAACCTCCGGCCATTTGCCCACGCTCTAACTCCCACTTGGAATGACTTTCCTCCCGCACTTCAGTAATTTGTTAAGGCTCAGAGCAAATTCCCATCACCCGTAGGTCTTCTCTGCCATCACAGGTCTTCAACGTGTGAATTCATATTAATGCGGGTGTGTCTTATTTGCTAAATGTTTGTAATCTCATCACTCCTTGGTGACTTAAGTCACAGCCATGACCTATACATTTCTATTTCTTGTGCGCTGAATGCATAAGACCCACGCAGTGCAGGGTGGGGCTTCCCTCCCTAATCAGCCTCCACACACAACATGCTCCACTTCGCCTTCGCACAACGCTATTCCCTCCACTACCACAGCTCTTTCCC
>NW_006789698.1:609942-614181 GCF_000442215.2 Lipotes vexillifer
TTCCCTTCTTCTCAGCCTGGAAACGTCCTTACCCATCAAGGCAGCAAAGAACTAGCACTGCAGGGCTATCACATGGCAGGTACTAAGCAAGGTTGGGCTTGGTGTGTATGACCTCACTTAATCTTTACCAAACCCCAGGATACAACTAGTATTATGCCCGGTCTATAGATGATAATACTAAGGTTCAAAGAATTTAAGTTCATTTATGTATTTATGTCTTCATTCGATCAACAGTTATTTATTTCACATCTACAGTGTTCCAGGCATTCTCCTGGAATATGAGGATAATAGTGCTGAATTTAACCAATTCAGTCCCTGCTTTCTTGAAGCTCGTTATGAGATGATAGTAATGTGACAGACTCTCTTCCATTAGCATCACATCAAAACAAGGTATCACAAATGCAGTGAGGGTTAGCAAGGAGAAGCATAGGACTTCTGTAGATCTCATCCAGCCTGGGTGACAGAAAAAAACTCTCTGGGAGCAACACGTCCAGAGACCAGAATGACAAGTAGCATCCTTAATTTAGGCAAGAAATAGGGGTAAGCTACCTACTAGAAATTACAAAACTCATTTTATTGGAGGCACTAGGATTCTATCCCCAAGTCCCTGCTCTTTCAAGCATGGCACCACCTCCTCTGAGAAGACGTCCCAGAACACCTACTCTAGGCCAAGCCCGTGTTCCCACAGAACCCTGAGTTTAAGGCCACCTTCTCACTGTGTCCTCACTCGGCCCTTTCCTCTGTGTGTGAACATTGCTGGTGTCTCTTCCGCTTCTTATAAAGACACCACTCAAACGGCCTCATTTTTACTTAATCACATCCTTAGAAGCCCCATCTCCAAATACAGTCACATTGGGGATTAGGGCTTCAACACAGGAATGTGCAGCAGACACAGTTCAGTCTCTACCACCTTCCACGCATAGAATATGTTGCATTTCAAAGTTTACAAAACATTTTAACTGCTATGAGGTACGTGAGCTATGGGGACAAGCAAACCTAGGTGTGATTTCTGGATCTGCCACTTACCTGCTGCTTCACTTTGAACAAGTGACTTTACGGATCCTCAGTTTTACTTGTCTGTAAATTGAGTCAACAATGTGTACATTACATGTGTCTTGGTTGGATCAGAGAATGAGTTATAGAGAGCCCTTAGTGAATGGTATTGATGGTATTTACGACTAGTCTAGGTTTAGATCCAGACATTAACAGCCAACATTTAAGGAAGCATGAATATGCCAAACACCATTCTAAGTGGATTCACTCACTTAATTCTTAAAACAACCTTAGGGATTAGGAACTGCTATTATCCTCATTTTACAAATGGAGAAAGTGAAGCACAGGTTGAGTAAATGACCTCAAGGTCATACACAACGAATAAATGGAGGATCTTGACACCAGAGCCCAGGATCAATCTTATTACAACTAATTCACTAAGCACGTTAGACGATGTCTTCAACTTCTCTAAACAAAAGCAATGCTCTCATGGCTTATGATTGGTACAAAAAATTAACTCCTACATGACGAGGTGCTCAAGAATGGTTACTTCCCTTTTTGCTTGAACTTCATAGTTTTCATAGATTTTTATTAGGGAAATAGTGACAACATTTTTTCAGACAAGGCAGCCAATATAAAAAATGTGACTCATCTACAAATGAGCTGATGAAATCCCCATCCCCCCCAGTAGAGAACATAGCTTGAGTCCATCTTTTAAAGCCTAAACTGTTGATTAAAATACTTTTACAAAGTAGAAAAAGTAAAGCTAATATTAAAAAATCCTGCTTTATTAATCCCCAAAGGGAGGATTTTATTAATTCCTTTAGAATCCAATAAAAGTGTATTTTTTAATCAACTTTGTTTTCCAGCTCCTGCCCGAGTGTTAAATCATAGCAAAGTAGCTCACATTTCTTGAGACGCTTCCAGACCTGGGTCAGGAGTGTGGGGGACAGATATGGATGCAGGTCTCTTAGACGATCCAGCTGGATAAGACGAACACATGAAGTATTAAGTACTATCAACGTGATGTGAAAAAGTGATGCTTAGCAGGGTGATCTTTGACCATTTTATTCCCATACAAACAGGAACCATTTGTACATGACAGTACCTGGCACATAGTAGGCCCTCAATAGATACTTAACCAATAAGTAGGAAAGAGAATAATCATGTCTTACAGACATGGTAAAAAGTTTGGCTTTAACTCAAAAAACAATATACCTAAGAGTTTTAAGCAGGAGAGTAACATGGTCTGATTTTTTTTTTTTTTTTTTTTTTTGGTAAATCACCTCGATTTACTGTTAGGAGACAGGATACAGGAGCTGGGAGGGGAAGGAAACAGGATATCAATTAGAAGGCCATTATATAGTAGGGATAATGATGGCCTGCACCAGGGTGTAGCAGTGAAGATGGGAAGAAGGGGAGGGATCCAGGATGTAGTTGGGACCTAGAGTTCACAGGATGTGCTCATGGATTGGATATGAGAGACGAAGGGAAGAGAGAATCAGAATGACCTCTTAGCAGTTTGCTTGAGCATCTGAGTGGAAGGTTTTGACACTTACTGAGATGGGAGCAATACAGGAGGATTGGGTTCAGGGTTCAGGGAGGGCAGAAGTCATATGTTCTGCTTTGGACATGTGAAGGGTAAGATGTCTACAGACATTCAAGGAGGGATGTCAGACAGTGGATGGATGGGTGAATCAGGACTAAGGAAGATGCTACAGTGTTAGCATACTGAGAGGTGGAGATGGCAACGTTGGGTGGCCCACCGGAAGCCTTTGAATCGAGAGGAAGCCTTGCTTTTGTACCACAACATTAAATCCATGCCTCAGCCAAACTAAAATCATAGAGTTCTCAGAAATAGACAAAACTGTGAATGTAAAATCCACAAACACCAAGGACACCATGGTTCAGTGCTTATGTTTCAGGCAGAAACCCGAAGACGACCAAATGGAACTCCACCTCCCTCCTGGGGCTCCTCCAAAGCACTCTAGCCCTCTCCCACACCCAGCAAGTTCTACGTGAGAGTCACTGGTACCCACATATGGTTAAAGTCCACCCCGAAAACTTCGGGTTTAATCGGATGCATGGCTTCATTGCTTGGGCTTAATGAGGTAAACTAGACCTCCGGTAATATTGCCTGTATAATTGATATGGTTCTCTGGGAAACATTATGCTTTATAATGAAAATACTGTATATAATTAGAATCTAATAGGAAGAAAATAGTAATTAGCCAGAATTAACTGAACAGACGCAATCAGGCAAATAAAGGTTATCCTCAGGAGAGGACCCTTAAGAGTTCAAATGCACGTCCTATAATTGTAGAGAAGCCCCAGTAATTAAGGGTAATTTCTTTCCCGGCATCGTGGTAGAAGAGGGTTTTTTTCTTTTTTTTTGCTGAGTGGCAGAATGAGTCTGGCCAAGAACTAAAAGGGATCTGGAAGGTCGTACACACAGATCCACAGGAGAAGGGGGAGGGCAAGAGAAAGGCAAAGGGCCCAAAGCTTAAAAGTCCAGGTGCAAATTCCAGGTGCAGCTCTGTCATTAACCAGCTGTGTGACCTTGAGTGAGTCACTCCCCCTCTCTGATGATAATGATAATAACAATAGCTACCATTTATTGCGTATCTACTTACTGTGAGCTGAACTAAGCATTTCCCATACGTCGTCTAATATAACCTTTGGTTTCCTAAACACTGGATAAACATTCTCTCTTTTTCATTTGTCTTAAAGCACAGATTTTTCTTTTCATCAGCTTAAACCAGGCAATAAAAAAATGAACACTAGTAATGGCAATAATAACAACTCTCTCCAGGGTTGTCGTGAGGACCAGTTAAGATGATACCCTTTTTCCAGCTTAAGAGAGAAGAAAACCAGCCTTTATGGACCACTTGTTCACACCAAGAACATTCCAAGAGCCTGGAGCTGTCAGACCCCAAGCCTGAACTCCCCTGGCTATAAAACACCCACCCAATTAAAGACAGTCACGACTGCTTGCATTACTAGGTAGCAAGCTCATGCTGTAAGGCTGCAGCCACAGATGTGCTCCTGGGAGGACATGGGGTCACTCACTGAACTGCTTAACCTGCGGGAGGATGAGAGTGGAGTTTTTGCTGGAGGAAAGTCAGCCGTGAGAAAAGCCAGGAAAACTCCTAGGTGGGCCGCTGAGAAACAGGTCTTCACATGCTGGTCCAGAGCAAGAACTTCAGCAGCATGTGCTCCAGGGTCCCCGACACGGGAATTGGAATG
>NW_006789698.1:614196-618270 GCF_000442215.2 Lipotes vexillifer
AATGCCGACAAAAAACCTTGCTCTCATCAGCGGGAGAGGGGCATGTTTGGCCCAGGGTTACACATCACAGCACTTGGCCCTGTGCCGCCCGACAGCTGATTCTCTGAGCGAATCCAATCAACCTTCAGGAGCACAGACCCTGAGCCAGGCTAGTGTGGGCACTGGAGTTACAGGGGCTGCCCTTTGTGGAGACTGCAGCCCAGGGAGCAGGGGTAAGAACGGGGAGAGGGCAGAGAGGTACATCATGTGTCTTCAGAACACAAGCAGGTAAGGGGTGTGATCAAGGATGCCCAGAGGAGGTTATTGAAGACAACCTGAGAAGAATGGACAGATCTGGGAAGACTTCGGGGAGAGGCAGCGTTTGAGTACGACCTCTTCAGGTGGAAATAAGAGAAAGGGACAATCTGGGAACAAGGACCAGCCTGGGCAAAGGCATGATGGCAGATGGATACACAATATATGTCAGGGGCAATCACTCAAGGCTCTGCTATGGCCGATCTATAGAGAAGCAGGAGTTTCTGGTCCTCTCCTGGAAGGAGATGGGGACACCTTGGGTTCCTCTCTCTGCTCCCACCTTCCTCTCTCCCCGTGAAGGAGTAGTTGGATTTGGGAGACTGAAGGGCAACTCGTTCTGTTGTCCGAAGGCCATTCATGGGAAAGAGCGAACAAGAACGGTGTCTTCCAGGGATGACTAAATACATCTCTCTTGGGGGTCCCACTACCTGCCTCTGCCCGGGAGGGGTGGGTGTTGCTACTGCAATAGGCCTGTATTTTCTGTACAGCTTGTCCATCTGTCCCAGGGTGGGTGACTTCCACAGTCCAGATTCAGGCAAGAAGTTCCAAGTGCAGCTGAACCATTAGTGAATCTGAGAGTGGTTTTATTTCCTACCGGAACCTTCGTGTTTGACATTCATTGGGTCCAACCTGGAGGGGGGATAGGAGACAGGGAGTGGCAGTCCTGGACCCTCCCGTCGTGTGCTGCAGGGTCACTGCAGGGCTGGGTGTGCTTAGATCACAGGGCAGGTGGGGTATGGTGGGAGATGAGGCTGGGAAGGTGGACTTAGGAAATGGAGCAGGTAAGATTCAAGCCATCAGGCAATTTCAGTGCCCTTTCCCCCATACCAAACATCAAATCCATCTGAAATTTGAAATGCACCCTCTCTTTGGGAAATAGGGATCCGGTCTTAAGGGGCCCGCCTATCAATCTGTGTGTTGAGACTTGTGCTCAAAGCATGTCCATATCCCGGGTCCTAACATCCCATAACCCATCTCCCCACCTGCCTCAATACAATTTTTTTTTTTTTTTAAAGAAGATGTTGGGGGTAGGAGTTTATTAATTAATTAATTTATTTTTGGCTGTGTTGGGTCTTCGTTTCTGTGCAAGGGCTTTCTCCAGTTGCGGCGAGCGGGGGCCACTCTTCATCGCGGTGCGTGGGCCTCTCACTATCGTGGCCTCTCTTGTTGCGGAGCACAGGCTCCAGAAGCTCAGGCTCAGTAGTTGTGGCTCACAGGCCCAGTTGCTCCGCGGCATGTGGGATCCTCCCAGACCAGGGCTCGAACCCGTGTCCCCTGCATTAGCAGGCAGATTCTCAACCACTGTGCCACCAGGGAAGCCCTCGATACAATTTTGATACTAGAGATATCATACATGAGAGTGGAGAAAGGTTGGAGGGTGTTCATAAGTGCCACCAGAGGAAGAAGGAATGGATGGACAGATGGCCGTGGGACCTCAGTCTCTAGTTGTCACCAAACTGATGGATATGTAAAGCATGTATTTGTCAAATGCCTACTGCCTGCAAGGCTTTGTAAGAGAAGCCAGGGAAACTTGACAGAGAGGCTAAACATATTCCTTCCATTTGAAGAATTTACCATATAGCAAGAGAGAGAAGATTTGTATAAGATAATTCTAATACAAGGTAAGAGGAAATAAGATGATTAGATTACGTGCTATAAAGTGCTATGGGTGTGCAAAGGAGAGTGAGAGAATTCTTTGGCAAGATGATTTAAAATAAGTTTCCTGGAAGAGGTGGTCTTAAAGCTGAGGCTTGAACCCTAGGTAGGTTGCAGAGATAGAAGGAAGTTCCTCCTGGTGGGGGAACAATAACAGGCAAGGCCAAGAGGGTGACATTCGGAGGCGAACATGGGGACAAGTAGGAAATCATGAAGACCACTAGCTCCGTGTAAAGAAGCATTCTGAAAAAGTAAATGCAAGCCAAATCTAGCAGGATTTTGATGTCAAGCCAAGGTGGACTTTGCCTTGCTTTTTTTTTTTTTGGCTGCACCAGGCGGTATGTGGAATCCTAGTTCCCCCACCAGGGATTGAACCCTTGCCCCCTGCAGTGGGAGTGCATAGTCTCAACCACTGGACCGCCAGGGACGTCCCTGTCCTGCATTTTGAGAAGTCATTTGAGCAGGTGCATGACTCAAGCAGAGCAGGATCCTGGTGCCATTGACCACAGCAGCGCCCCCTAGAGGAAGGGGATGACGAAGAGGCAGCTTCTTCGCAGAGTCTCTGCCCTGGAGCTGGTCTCCCACCTGTGCTGAGTGACAGGCCGAGTGATAGGAAGTGACGTCGCAGGATGGTTTTTGCAGACCACCGAGCGCCTCTACCCCTTTCCTGTTCTCTGCCAGAAGCGGGACCTAAGGCCGCTCTGATGATAAGGTGGAACCTCTTGTCTGGGCCTCGTATGTCTATTATTAAAGTCACTTAATGCCTAATTATTCAACCAGTCACAAAGCTTTCATAGAGTTCCTTGCCTGAGAGCAATCGGATTTGTCAGACACTTCCAAAAAGCACACAACTCTCTTGGAAGTCTCAGAATAGCTATGTCAGTGGCCCTAATGGAACATAATTTCCTATAAAGGCAAACTAATTTAATATTTTCAGGTATTATGTAACCAAGTGCACACAGAGCAAAGGGAAAACAACTGCTAACGAGAAACAATCAGAGTGCAGTACCCCTGTGGAATCAGAAAGCCTGAGGGTCTATTTAATGCTGCAAAGGGGGGCCTCAGGAGTGGCTGACGGCAGAGGCAGGAGTAGGGTGGCGTCAGGTGAAAGCACGTGGGCTCCGAGCCTGGCTAGATTGGAGTTTGAGTTCCAGGTCTAGCTGCTTATCAGCTGTGAGGCTTTAGACAAGCTACCTAACATCTCTGAACCATAACGAGGTTTCATCAGCAGCAAAATGAGAACAACATAATCCAAACTCCTTTGGTTGTTGTGAGGATTAAACAGAAAAATTTACGAGAAGTGCATAGCATGGTCTGGCACTTAAAAACACTCAATAAAGGGTTACTGTTTTATTACAGCTGCTACTATCATGGATCAGAGTCAAGTAAAACTTACTTTCCTCTCCCCTTTTAGGAAGAAAGGATGAGGTTAGGGTACCAGTCACAAAATCTTCTGGGGTACATAACATACAGCAACAGGATGTGATGGCTAATTTTACGTGCCAACTTGACTGAACGAGAGATGCTGAGATAGCTGATAAGACGTTATTTCTAGGTGTGTCTGTGACGGTATTTTTGGAGAAGATTAGCATTTGAATGGGTAGATTGAGTGAAGATGGCCCCTCACCAATGCAGACGGGCATCACCCAGTCTGTTGAGGGCCTGAACAGAACAAAAAGGCTGAGGAAGGGTGAATTTGTTCTCTGCTTGAGCTGGACATCCATCTTCTCCAGCATCAGTCCTCCTGGATCTCAGGCCTTTGGACTCAAACTGCGAGTTATACCATTGGCTTCCCTGGGTCTCTAGCTTTAGGAATTGGACCGGAAGTATACCGCCAACTTTCCTGGGCCTCCAGTTTGCAGACAGCAAATCGTGAGACTTAGCTTCCATAATTGCCTGAGCCAGTCTCTCATAATAAGTCTTTCTATATAGCTAAATGTGTCCTATTTGTTCTGTTTCTCTGGAGAACTCTAATACACAGAACCCTCCTACAGACCCCACTCCAGTACCCTTCCTCTTTTTTTTTTTTTTTTTTTTTTTTTTTTGGGGGGGTCCGCGGGCCTCTCCCTGTTGTGGCCTCTCCCGTTGAGGAGCACAGGCTCCGGACGCGCAGGCTCAGCAGCC
>NW_006789698.1:618401-622203 GCF_000442215.2 Lipotes vexillifer
GGTACGCCGGCCTCTCACTGTTGTGGCCTCTCCCGCTGTGGAGCACAGGCTCCGGACGCGCAGGCCCAGCGGCCACGGCTCACGGGCCCAGCCGCTCCGCGGCACGTGGGATCCTCCCGGACCGGGGCGCAAACCCGCGTGTCCTGCATCAGCAGGCGGACTCTCAACCGCTGCGCCACCAGGGAAGCCCCAGTACCCTTCCTTGACTTCACCACTTGAATGATGTCTTCATTAGCCCAAATCTGATCTCCAATGGAAGGAGCCATGGCCGTCTGACTCTGTGTTGAATCCCTAAACCAAGCCCAATGTCTGGCACATAGAAAACACTCACACGTTGTTGGAAGTGCGAGCATGATCTCTTGCCTGGACCTTGGATTGCAAAAGCCTCCTTATTCTCCACGCAGGGTCACAGCCGCCTCCTCCAGGGCACCCTCCTTACTGCAGTCAAAAGGTATTTCCAAAACTTCTACCCTACTACATTAGCCCTCTGTTTAGAAGGCACAACAGGATTTCCAATGCATAGGCAGGATTGGGACCTGCCAACTCTAGATGCCAGTGGGAAAGCTCTGTCAGAGGATCCTCTGAATAATGGCTCCAGCATCCCTTCCAGCCCAAATAGGGTGGAAAGGATCAAATTACTTTTCTGAAATAGCTTGGGAGTAAGAGATGACCCCCAGAGGACCTGAAAGGCATGGCTTCACCCAATGGAGAGTTGATACCTAAAGCTGCATTCATTTATTCACTCACAAATATCAAGCTGTTATTATATGCCAAGCATGGTGCTCAGACCCAGGTGATGGCTCCAGCTAAAAGACTTCCTGTTTCTGAACCGCGGTCCCAAGTCAGGAACTAGTAGAGGTGGTTTCTGACCCTGGTGTGAGAACACCCACAACTCGCCCTGAGACCCTAATGCCTCCAAGGCAATGATTGACCAATGGCAGTTATTTTCGTTTTATCCAAGACTTTAATTGAACAAAAAATTATTGAATGTTTGTATTCAGAGTAATCAAACTATGTTTCATTTACCAGCCACCATTACACAAGATAGATTTGTTATCTCCAATTTACAGATGATAAAGAAGTTGAAAGAGAGGAGGTAATGTGCACAGCTCTTAGAGAGCGAAGCTGAAATTTCACCCCACGTCTGTCTTTACCCTTGCAGTATAGCATGTCATGTCTGCATTTATTCACTGATCCATTGATTTAATCAAATCTCACCAACAGATGTTGAGCACATTCTCATGCCAGACACCGAATGAATGAATACTCACAACAAGACTTCTTCTGTAAAAACTCGTACTGTAAAGATTTTTGGCTCTGAGGGCCATGTGGTCTTTGTCGCAATTACCCTCCCTAGGAACACAAAAGCAAGCACTGACAATACATGTTCCAATAAAACTTTATCTTTTAAAAAAGTCCCAGACTGGATTTGGCCCATGGGTCCTAAACTGTCAACCTCTTCGAGAGAAAAGGAAACTGGGATTAAGATGGGGAAGGGGACTTGCCTAAGGTCACCCAGCTGCCCAGCGATAAGCCAGACTCCCATCCACATCTGTAGGACTCCCCTGCCCAGGCTCTCTTTACCACACTGCCTCCCAAGAAACCCAAGGGACTCAATCTTTCATCATTGGATCTCCCTCAATCCTCTAAGCCTTATCTGTTCTGATTAAGACGAGCTTACCGTGCTTGAGATGGGTTATTGCTTTTCACAATTCTCTCCCAAGAACATAAGAATAAATCAATCTTTCTGTCTTAATAAGTTGATAATCATTGTGAAATATTTAATGTGCTCAGCGCCATCTTTGATCTTCAGGCTTTTGTCAGAAAATCATTCCCCGTTCTTTCCTCACTCAGACTTTATGCCCTGCATTTGTTTTTCTTTATTCTTCTTGTTTTTTCAATCTAATAGCACCTTCCTTTCTCTCTGTTTGCCATCTATTCTCTCTCTAAAGTTGAATTTCATCCTTGATGATAGGTGGTCCCTTTCTGCTCATCTGGCTTTTTTTTTTGCCTTTGCTCATCACTTTGCATCCCCATATTTACTTTGTGAAAGATCCCGAGGCTCTCAGTTCTCAGAAGGCAGCTATCTAATCCATCTCTCTTCCTCCAAGCAAGACTTCATTCATTTATTTACTCACTCATTCAATAAATGCAGATTGAGCATCGCCAGGCAAGGGTGATACAGTGATGGACAAAACAGACATGGTCCCAGCTTTCACAGAGGGCGAGAGATCTCAGTGTAGTGGGAGAGATAAACATTAATCAAATAATTACAAAATATACAGTCTCAATTTACGATGCTGAGCAACGTAATAACAGAGGGACCCTAATTTATCCCATGGGTGGGGTTCATTGGGCAGGGTCAAAATAAAGCCTCATAAGGTATAGAAGTGAACAGAGCTGGGAGGTTGAAAGTGTACAGCCAGCATAAGGAACAGAGAGGGGAAAGGCTGTTCACCCAAAACTATCTCCTACGTACTGCTTGAAGTTCTCTAGAGGAAAAGCAACCATACTCTCCGTTTCAGACGATCAGTTAACAGCATCTCAGGTTAGAGGTGCTTCTTCTTGCTTTACATTATAACAAACGCTTTACGATAAGATAATTAATTGCATTGGAACTAGGAGGGCGGCTAGGTATCATCTTTACTTTACAAACGGACAAGCTGGTGCCTAGAGAAGGGGAAGAGCTGCTTAAGGCCAAAGGAAACTCCAGCCTGAGCCCTTGACTCCCAGGTAGGTGCTCTTTTCTCCAGCTTCAAAGTTAAATTCCATTACCACGGAGTTTCTTAAAGACAGGGTGTGAGCATCTTCTGTTATGGACGAATGGCTGTAACATTAATAGTAATAGCCATCTTTTGTTTAGATGTGTCCATATTCCAGGTACAGTTAAACATTTTACATGCATTAGCTTTTATAGAGTCGCCCCAGTAACCCAGTCGTTCGGGGCTTGATCCTGGCCCCTTGTTTCTCCCTGTCCCATCTCAGCTGGCTGAGCCCTCTGTTCAGCTGGGGACCTCAGGCCAGGAAACAGAAGGGGCTCTGCACACCCAGCCTGCCTTCCCTCTCTGTACCACAGCAGGTGCAACACGATTGGCCATATAGGCAGAATCGGGCTGTGGGCATCCACAGCATACTAATCAGTCCGTAGAAATAGATGCATTAGGGATGAAAACATTTACTGGCAACACTATCTGGCTTCAATCTTTCACCTTCACTGGGTAATAGATGAGCTAGAACATTAAAACCAACAAACAGCCTTTGGTGTTTACAGCAAATGTTTGCAAGAGCATGGAAGCCAGAGGTGCTCTGGGGAACATCTGGATTTCTGGAAACTGTGATTACACAGATGTGTTAGATTCATCAAGCTATAAAAATATCCTGTGATGTATGTCGGGGAAGAAAAACCACATCCCAAAATGGATTTGGTACAAATTATCAATCATAGAAAAGACACCCAAAGAAGGCTGATGTGAATCCAGGCTCTGGGGAAAACTTCAAAACTGGGGTGAAGTGGGTATTTTCAGGAATGGTCTTTGATTGACAAGGGCAGGGTGGAGGCAAGGCCTGAGGATGTCAGAGATTTATCTGTCTGTTTCCACATCTCATAATCCTCTCCACGGTCCCCAATGCATTACTTGGGCTGAGTCCTTCCTTTTCTTCACACTTTGGGGTCTGTATATTGCCCCCAGAATATCTTCTACTGACTTATAAAACTCTGTGTAATGTGCCCTAAAGCCCTTTTCCACGTTCATCTTCTGCAGACACTCCCTACTACCAAAATAAGACCCATCCTGTTTCCCTA
>NW_006789698.1:622255-624401 GCF_000442215.2 Lipotes vexillifer
TCCCTACACATTCAATTTGCCTTCACGCAAACACAGAACATTATGCCTGATTTAGTTTGTCTCTGCAAAAATCGTTCTGCTTTTTTTTTTTTTTTTTTGGAATGGTTAAGCAAATGACTAAGTGAGGGAGTTGCTTCGGGGCCTTTGCATGTGCCCATGCCCATGCCTAAGTTCTCCCTGAGTCCCAGCGTTCACGCAGGAGCTCTTCCTCCTCTCAAGTCTGATCCCAGGTGGCATCACCTGTGGATAGATTTCCCCTCCACTCCCTTCCCCAGGGAAGAGATTTGCACAAATCTGTAGTTTAGTCCATAAGACTTCTTTTTTCTTTTAGATGTGTCTTTCTCACTGTTCTATTAGGCTTTCTCAAAGCCAGAAATGCTGTCCTGTTCATTTTTGTAGCCCTGATGTAGCCCAGAACAATATTCAATACAGAGTAGTATGGCGGCACTAGATGACCGCCTTTCAAGTGTAAAGAATTCTTGTCACATGACGTTCCAAGGGTTTGTAAGGCTAAAATGGACTTCATCGTAACCCTGAAGACACCTCGGAGAAGTTACATTCTCCGGGAAAGATTCAGGGGGAGTTATTTCTCTCCATTTGGAAGCCAAGATGGGATGAAGTGGTCATAGTGAGAGTTACAGGTTTTATTAATGTGAAAAATATAACAGTGGGCCCAGATGGACATTTAAATCCAGCTGTAATTATTTCTTTTATGAGTACAGTTTTGCAACCCTGAATAGTGTGAATAGGAAATAGTATGAATAGAAAGATAAACAGTATGAATAGAAAAAAGTGATAGAAATAGAAAAATAAAAGTGTGTGTTATCGATGGCTGCACGTTGATGGAAACGAGTTGCAGTACCAGGTGTAAGGTCTGGGCTGACCCAGTTTTCCTGATTCCTGGCACAGTCTTCATCTCTTGTAGCAGAAAGTGATGAATGAAACTGCATGTGTTTCATGGGGGTTGGTCGCCAAAACAGCCCTTAATTTAGCAGAGAGCATTGCCAGGCAAAGCCCATGTCCATGCCTAGGAGAGTGGGCCCTCTAGATTGCCTTCACGTACCAATATGTGCATTTATACAAAAGTAATTAGGAACTAGAATAAAGCAATAGAAGTTCAGCGAATTAGTTAAGAATTCCTAGCATTTAACATAACAACAGACACTCTCTAGAAGTTAGGTATTCGTCGTTCTGTTCTGTTCTACGGAGGAGGAGACAGAAGTACCAACAAGTTCATCTTGAGCCCTGTATCCATCAGCACAGGGTGTAAATGCAAACCACAGGGTTCAGAAGTGCAACAGAAAAAAGAAAGAGAGAAAGTAGCAATGATGACTCTAGCATTTCAAACCCTACACCAGTAGTGACAGTGACTTCATTATGCACCTTCTAGGTGCCAGGCACTGACGATGTCTCACGCCAGCTTTAAAAAATAACCAGGACAAAATGTTATCTTGAGCCAGCATTTCTCAAGGGGTGTTCTGGGACCACTAGTATCAGAATCATCCAGGGGCTTTTTTTTAAATGTACAGATTCTTCTAACCTCAAACTTAGTAAATCAGACTCTGGAGGCGCGGCCTGGGAATCTGCACTTTAACATGCTCCACGGGTGAGTCTTGAAAACACTAAAGTATAAGCACTAAGTTCATCAAAAACCTCAGAAAGAAGAATTAGCGATTAAAAGCAGGCGTTTACTCACATTACGTCTGTGTGTTATGCTGGGTTGCAAATGTAGCTAGTTAGGTTTAAATTCACTGAGTCCAGTGTCCACTTTATTCCACAGTGGGAGCCCTATTAGTCTCCATATGCCCTTCTAGAGCCCTTGCAAAGAGTTAAAAGCAACCCCTTTGACCAGCAAGCAGGAGCATGTGCCTCTGAGTCGAAACCATAGCAGAAAGAAACGGGTCACCTTCCAGCCCCTTCCATTTTCCACCCTAACCAGAATCCCCCTCGTTCTGCAAATGAGACCCTGTAGGGCTGGCAGAGATAGGAAATTGCTTCACCAAGAGCGACTCTGGGAAATGAGGGCCTCCCTATCTGGGAGGCATCAAGAGACAGTGGACGGGCTCCGAGAGAAAGAGACAGAACGCCCATTCCAATAAGGAAAGGGCTTTAATCTATCAAAGTAATTCTCCTTCTTTCAGGGAAA
>NW_006789698.1:624411-634356 GCF_000442215.2 Lipotes vexillifer
GACTTGCAGAGTGGCACCCAGTCTGATTAGTGTGGGACCCATATCTCTCTGCACTTAGTATGTAAGGTAGAAACCCCTTGTGAATATTCTTTAAAAAAAAAAAAAATCCTAACATGAAAAGGGAGAACACATTTGTCTCGTCAAAAGATAGAAGTTTGGTGGAAGGAAGCACATATGTAGAAGACATTATAGAGGGTGCTTAATGGGAGAATGGAGAGCCTGTGATCATCAGAAGAAAATGGTATTTTCATTCCTGGCGCTGCCGCCCCACCATGTCTCCCTGTCACCCGTGGGCTCAAGTCTAATCCCTTAGTTGGGTATTCAAGTCACTTTAGGGTTCAGACCAGGGACCAGTAAACTTTTTCTGTAAAGGGCTAAATAGGAAATATTTTAAGCATTACATGCCCTATAGGCTCTGTCTCAACTACTCAACTCTGCCTTTGTAGCCAGAAAGCAGCCAGAAATAAAACATACATGATAGGTAATGACTGTGTTCCAGTAGAACTTTATGTGCAGACCCTGGAGTTTGTATCTCACATCATTATAATGTACCACAAAAGATTATTCTTCTTTTGATTGATTTTTCCACCTATTTAAAATTGAAAAAAAAAAAATTAGTTCTCAGGCTGTTTGAAAATAGGCAGCAAGCCAATGTGGCCCCCGGGTTGTAGTTTGCAAAACCCTGGGCTAGTCTCAGCTTGCATTTCTTGCCCCACCTCATAGCTCCTCTGGCTCTGTCAGTAGGAAGGGCCATCTTTTCCATGCACATGCCCCTTCATTTCCAGATTCTGTACCACCTGTTTGTTCATTCTGCCTGGATTATCTTTCTTTGCCCTTCCCAAACATCCTCCCGGTTCCTCAAGCCCAGTACCTCTTCCTTGATAACCCCTCCAAGAAGTGACCTTCCCATACATGTTTTATCCACAAGTTTTATCACCCGTTGCAGACTCTTAGCTACTTATAAATAAAACAATATTCATCCTTCAATTAATTCCCCCAAACAAACCTCTGAGGTAGGCACTCAGAGGTTTGTTATGTTATCCCCAATTTAGAGACATGGGAACTGTATCTTAAAGACGGCTGTTAATTTGCCTGAGGTCATGCAGTGACTAAAGCCAGAACAAGAAGAGCGCTCAGTGCATCAGGTACAACTCACATTCTTAACATTAATGTTATGCTGTCTGAGAAAAGACCTCATAACTCCCAAATTGCATCCTGAACAGTGTCTCAAAAATAGGGGTGCTCACTGAGTGTTTGTCCAAATGAATGTAGAGACTTATTTACCTCGTTTATGAAGCCCCAGGAGATTAGTAGTAGGCAAGGACCCCAACACCAGTGAGAAATGACCAATAATAGCTGACAATCCGACTTTGAGAGAGGGCAATAAAAACAAACCAAAGGATGGTAAACAGCCCAATTCATTCACAAAGCAAAGAGGTCTGGTGCCATTTAGTGTAGGGTCTGGTGGTCCTGCACACACCAGAGTCCCCCAAGAGCCCTGTTGTGTGATGATACCCTCTAGCATGGGATGATTGTAGTGGCAATGCTGAGTGCTCACAAAATGGTGGAGTAGATGGTCAGCTTAAAAATCAGGGGAGTATGTGATCTGTTTAGAGGGATACCCCACACAGTGGTCTTTCTCTTCTTTCTTTTTTCCTTTTTCCCTCTCTTCCTCCCTTATTCCTTTCTTTCTTTCCTTCCCTCCGTCCCTCCCTCCCTCTCTTCCTCCCTTCTTTCTTTCCTTCTTTCTTTCAATTCTCTGTATTTGAAGAGGTTAGCTCTTATTTATCTAATGACCCCTACTGTGAAGACTCACTTCTTCCCTGAGTATAATGGGGACCCAGTAGTTTTTCTGAATCATAATGCCCAGTGAGGTCCCTCTGTTTTACCTGCTACTCTGTATCTTCTGACTTGGCTGGGAATAGTCTCTCTGTTCTCTGGGGTTTCATATGTGCACGTTCAACACAAACTAACACGTACTCAGTTACTCCTGTATGTAGCATCCTGTGCTGGGTGATGCTCATGTGGGACTGGTGATAAGTAAGATACAGTGGTTGCCTTCAAGGAGTTGATGATCTGGGAAAGAATCAGATGCTAACACAACTCCAGAGCTCCATTTTTCTCACTATGCTGAAAGACCACAGCTTCACCAAAAAGGAAAAGGACATGGAACAAGTAAAACTACAGATAAGCCCCTCCACCAACAAACAAACAACCAAAACCTTGGGTTTTCACATATATTCTTGGATTCTTCGTTCCCTTGATCATGTTCTCCTTATGGTCTAAACTGGAGACTGCACACTTTTATTTCTAGCATCAGCCCAACACAGTGTTGGAGTCTCCTGGTATCTGGTTTGTTTCCTACAAGGCTTGTCCAAGACTTTCTTTTTGCTCCAGGCTGGCATATGTCATCCATTCTCTCTCTGGAATCTGAACTTGGTGCGTCCCTATCTCCAAATGTGCTGCTCTGGCCTTGACCCTAGCAATTCAAATGGTGCCTAACCAGGTATAAAGAAACTACAGCCACCACTGTGAGCAGAGATCGCCTATCACTAATTCCATAGTAATTCCTTTGGTAAATGTTTAGTGAGAGTCTATTCAATGCCAGGCAATGTGCCAGGTACTGGGGTACAGAGATAAGGCCAATCCTTGGCCTAGAGACGTTTGTCATTGATGGGAATGACGGGCACTCCATAGTAAGTTCTGGGATCCATTGAACACACACTCCCAAGGCTTCCTCTTTACAGCAACCCCTGTGCCCGATGCTGGGGTTTCAGGGATGAATAAGACAAAGTCCTTCCTTTGTGGAGCTCACTGTCATGGTGACCTGTGTGGTCGTTAAGGCTACTTGTACATATTCTGGCTTTTCTACTTCTAAGCACGTGTAGTACTGCTCTTCCCTACCTACTCGACTCTGGCAAGCTGATCTGACTCACCTTAGCCAATGAAACACATGTCACTTCCAGAAAAAAAAAGCTTTTAAAATGATGAAGCCTGTTAGGAGGACAGGAGGAGGTATGATCTTGGGCAAGTGTCTTCACTTCCCTGAGCCTCAGTTTTCTAATCACCAAAATGGGCATGATATCCACCTCAAAGGACTGTCGGGAGAATTAAAAGATACAGTAGAGATCAAACAATTGGCACTGTATTATTTCTAACATCAGGATTCTGAGTTAACAAGTAACAAAAACAACGACAACAAAATCTTAAGATACCTCAAGCTAAAAAACGGGAAAATCAATGAGCCAATATAACTGGGAAGTCTAAGGGACAGAGCTGACTTCCAGAATGGCTGGATCCAAGGAAATTATGTCCTTAGGTCTGTTTCTCTTTCTCTGAACCCAGCTTGACTCTGGTTGTCTTCGTTCTCAATCAGGGATCTTCTATAGGCTGGGCGAGAGCTCCGGGCACCTCCAAGCTAACATGACTGCAGAGCAAGGAGGAGATGCTTCTTCAATGGCTACATCAGGACGCAAAAAACAAGAAGACTCTCTGACCCCAAATCACGGGGCATGTCTTGGTGTGTGTGGAGACAGAGAGGGAAGGGAAGTGGGGTACTCTTTTAGATACCCCAAGTCACCGCGTCAGGGCCACGTGATTGACAGCTTCCTCAGATTCCCAGCAGTTGAGGAGGGTCTGTTCCCAAAGGAAAAAGTGCTCTACAGGAGTAACCGAGAGGTGTCTGCTGGGTGGATTTTGCTCTGGGAAGTAGGAATAGCATATACAGTGGGGTGGCTTGTTGAAGTGTAATATGCGAAAAACAGAAAAAGAAATCTACTCTTGCTAGAGCATAAAGTGATGTGTGCATGGGTTTTTGTGCGTTTATGTGTGTATGGGTGTATGTACGAGTATGTGTATATGGATGTGTGTCTGTGTTTGTGTATTATATGTGTGTGTGTGTATGTATGTATGGGTGTGTGTATGGATATGTATTGTATGTATGTGTGAGGATGAGTGTGTGCATGTGTGTTTGTGTGTGCTTGTGTGTGTACACGTGTGAATGTCTGTGTTTATATGTGTGTTTGTGTGCCTGTGTGTGTATACGTGTGGATGATTGTGTGTGTACTGGTGTGTATGTGTATTTGTGTATGTATGTGCATATGTGTATGGGTGTGTGTGTGTGTGTACAGGTGTGCGTGTCTCTTTGCGTTAGTGTGTATGTGAGCCTGGGTGTGTGTATTGGCATGTATTGTGTGGTTATGGATGAGTGTGTGTATATGTACGTGTGTGGGTTTGTGTGTATATGTGCACGTGTGTACGGATATGTATTGTGTTTGGGTGTGTGTATGCACGTGTGTGTGTGTGTGTGTGTGTGTGTAGTGGGCGGGAGATGGCAGGTGATGGGACTAGATGGGGCCAGAGGATTCAGTGACACATCCTATGGGGTACATCTTAAGCCATGAGACTGGTGATAGAAAAGCCTTTCTGGAGTTCTAAAATGTTTGAAGCTGACGAGCAGGCAGCTCTGCGGGCATCATGATGTCTCAGAGTTCACTGTAATCCAGAAAAATAAAAAGGACCAGGAACATAGAGGCCATGGAGGGAACTGAAGGACTGAATGCCAGACACCCCCTGGGTCTGTGCTGGTTCTCATGGGCCATGCTGCCCTGGGGCTATTTTAGACAGTGACGCAAGGTTTTCCAACAGCATCTGACTCGCTGGCCTAGTTCTTATTCCATTTCATTAAAAGTGTCTGTGGGTGGCCCACACTCCATGCCCTACCTGAAGGTACAAAGGTGGGGAGCCACCAGGGGACAGATTCAAGAGAACACATCGGGCTCCAGTCTTTTTATAGCACTGAGAGGATGCTGCCCAGGGAACACGAGGGTCTACAGCACAAAGAAAGAAAAAAGGGTGACTGTACAAAGCAGGAAGCCATTTGGTCAGGAGTGGGATGGGAAGAGAGAACTGGACTGTGGTCACCAAGCAGACTCGGATCAAATCTCAGCTCCTACACCCATCTGGCTGTGTGGCCAGAAGGAAGTCACTTCACCTCTCTGAGCCTCAGTTTCTTCATCTGCACAGTGGGGATAGCAGTACCTTTTCCTCACGGGATTACTATGAAGCTTAAATGAGAGCAATATAGCTGAAGCACATATTAGATTCCCTGGTGACTTCTGAGGGTTCATGCATGTTAACGTCATGTGTATGGGTGTGTGTGTGTGTGTGTACAGGTGTGCGTGTCTCTTTGCGTTAGTGTGTATGTGAGCCTGGGTGTGTGTATTGGCATGTATTGTGTGGTTATGGATGAGTGTGTGTATATGTACGTGTGTGGGTTTGTGTGTATATGTGCACGTGTGTACGGATATGTATTGTGTTTGGGTGTGTGTATGCACGTGTGTGTGTGTGTGTGTGTGTGTGTAGTGGGCGGGAGATGGCAGGTGATGGGACTAGATGGGGCCAGAGGATTCAGTGACACATCCTATGGGGTACATCTTAAGCCATGAGACTGGTGATAGAAAAGCCTTTCTGGAGTTCTAAAATGTTTGAAGCTGACGAGCAGGCAGCTCTGCGGGCATCATGATGTCTCAGAGTTCACTGTAATCCAGAAAAATAAAAAGGACCAGGAACATAGAGGCCATGGAGGGAACTGAAGGACTGAATGCCAGACACCCCCTGGGTCTGTGCTGGTTCTCATGGGCCATGCTGCCCTGGGGCTATTTTAGACAGTGACGCAAGGTTTTCCAACAGCATCTGACTCGCTGGCCTAGTTCTTATTCCATTTCATTAAAAGTGTCTGTGGGTGGCCCACACTCCATGCCCTACCTGAAGGTACAAAGGTGGGGAGCCACCAGGGGACAGATTCAAGAGAACACATCGGGCTCCAGTCTTTTTATAGCACTGAGAGGATGCTGCCCAGGGAACACGAGGGTCTACAGCACAAAGAAAGAAAAAAGGGTGACTGTACAAAGCAGGAAGCCATTTGGTCAGGAGTGGGATGGGAAGAGAGAACTGGACTGTGGTCACCAAGCAGACTCGGATCAAATCTCAGCTCCTACACCCATCTGGCTGTGTGGCCAGAAGGAAGTCACTTCACCTCTCTGAGCCTCAGTTTCTTCATCTGCACAGTGGGGATAGCAGTACCTTTTCCTCACGGGATTACTATGAAGCTTAAATGAGAGCAATATAGCTGAAGCACATATTAGATTCCCTGGTGACTTCTGAGGGTTCATGCATGTTAACGTCCATCCTACTGGTCAAGCTTAACTCCCAGCCTCCTCTAGAGAGTGTCTCCTTCCACTAAGTCTGTCTGGAGCTTCCCCGGTTGGGTGGAAGTCCCTACTCTATAATAGATCATCCTCTCTCATCCTACAAGTCTCTACTCAGCCACTAAACTTCTTGGAAAGTCACTGTTCCTTGGAGTGCCACTCTTGCCTTGTGGAAGATGAGAAGGTGTGGATTTAGGTCAGGGGTCTCAAACTTGTGATATGAGGGACTGTGTGCTTTATTTGTCTTCACAGGATTTGGTAGCACTTGAACGTGGATGCTTTAAGGTATAACATGCTCTAGCAGTGACTGCAGTCCTCACCCTTCCCTCATGTCTCCCCAGCCATTTTAACTCATGTCTATCACTCATCAGGCCCCTGTGTGTGCTTGCCTTTCCGACTTCGGGACTAAATCATTTCAATGACTTTTCCAGCCCAGAAGTTCTATATAAGTGGTCCTCCTGCCTCCCAAATGAATCATTCTCATCGTCATCATTGCTCCCACTCTCAAAGTGCCTTCTCATTCTAGAACATCTGATTTTCTGCTCTTCCACCCCTACCCAGATTCTACTCATCTTTGACAGCTTTCCTATTCCCCAGACTAACTCATTCCATGTTTCTTGAGAAGCCTCAGAGGAGGCAGGCAGCAAGTACCTCGGGAAGTTTCTTTAACGAAAGAAAGCTGGGTTTATCCATCAGTTAATAGTTATCATCCTCCATGTCTACACTTGGTACCATCTGTGTGCCAGACACTGTCCTGACCTGCTTACGTACAGGTCCTCATAGGATACACAGGCCCTGCAAGGAAGGTGCTGTTATTCCCACATTACAGATGAGGCAGTAGAGTTTCAGAGCGGTGGAATAACTTGCCCTAAGTCACACAGTTAGTAAATGGAAGAGCTAAAATTTGAAATCAGGTTCATGCGATACCCAAGTCACCAGTTCTTTTTTCTTTTACTGCGTGAGATCTATTAATAATATCAAAAGTTAAATAATATATCCATCAGATGAATATATCACGTCTCACTTCTCCAAGGGTTTTTCTCAACCACTCATTCGATCTTCACAACAGCCCCCGGCACTGGGAGGAAACAGCTAATTCTTCCCATTTTGCAGATGGTGAAAGAATGTAGGCAGACTGAATTTCCTTTCCACCCAGAAGCTGCCCTGGCCAAGCCCTGAGACGAAAGAAAGACAGAGAGAAAGAAAGAAAGAGAGAAAGAGAGAACGAGAGAGAGAGAAAGAGAGAGAGAGAGGGAGGGACGGACGGAGGGAGGGAGGAAGGAAAGAAGGAAGGAAGGAAGGAAGGGGGGGGAGGAAGGAAGAAAGAAAAAAGGAAGAAAGAAAGAAACAAGGAAAATTCCTCCTCCTTGGCTTGGGGCTGGCTTTAAGGGCAAGACTGAATTTATACCGATCTGCAAATATTTTCCTCTTAAATGTCCATTTTCACCTGACATAAATTGGACTGAATTGCCTTTACCTGAAGGGGCTGGAAAACCCGTCTTTGTCAATTGATCCTTTAACTCCGCCATCCTCCTGAAACAATTAGCTGCTCTCTGACAGCTTCCACCTCTGTGGGCATCAGCTACTGGGTCACTAACACCAGGGTTTTTCCTGAGGGTGGTCTGCTTACATCTCTATCCCCCACTTCTCTGGCCCCAGGGGAGGACACAGTTCCACTGGTCTGCACTCACTCACTCCAAATTTCTTCTCTGCCTGCATCCAGTGCTCACGTGCTGAAGTAGGTCCTCAGTTCTGCTGCTTCCTTGGCATCCTCATCATCTCTCCCTGGGTCAGACCCTCAGCATTCCAGGCTTGGATCTTCTTTCTCAGCCTCTCACCTCACCTTGTCTCCCATCGGTCCTCCTCCTGTCTTCACACTGCAGCCAGAGTGCTCTGTCAGTCCAGGGATGCGATGGCAATTATCCGTCTTCTTCATGGAGGGGGACATACATGTCCCTGTTCCCCATAAGGAATAAGTCTCTATTCTCAATTGTCAGTAAGTCTCTGTTCTCAACTTGAGGTGGGGAATGGCTCCGATCGCCACTTGAGATGACACAATAATGTATCCCCGTTCTCCTTTGGGGATGGGGAAAGATGCCGGCAAACTGTAATAGCTATCATTTATTCCACATGTACTATACGCCCTTTGGTGGTAGCAGCATAACATGGAAACTGCCCCAGTTCCCCTTCGGGCTCTATCACTGCCAGCCAGAGGACTGGATATGTTTTGATTGCTCCTTTGTATCCTTTTCACCTTTCTCTAGCCTGCTGTGTGCTCTGGGAGCTGACCTCTGTGATCAGGCTGGGGTTGGGTTCAGCCAATGCATTGGGGGAGAGTGAGGACAGGGTAATCACCATCCCACTCACCGCACCCCAAGTTCCGTCCCCATCCGGCCAGGACACCAGCTCTTTCAGGGGAACCGTTTCCTAGGACACCACTGCTCTCTCCAGGTTCTGGTAACTGCTCCGTCCCTCACCCCTTAGCCTGGGATGACTCACCGCCCACCTCCTCGGCCCACCCCTTTGTAAATAGACGTTCCTTAGTTACTCCAGTTTGAGTGTGTTATCCATTTCCTGCCGCACTCTGACTTCTAGAATGGAGGAACAGAGGTGATGTCGTCATAAGGTACGAACTTGCAATTAGAAGATAAGTCCTAGAGATCTAATGTACAGCATGGTGATTACAGTCAACAGTACTGTATTAGATACTTCCGGGTTGCCAAGCGATTAAATCTTAAATATTCTCACCACAAAAAAGAAAAGAATTATGGGCAGTGACAGAGGTGTTAGCATAACTGTGGTGGTAATCACTTTTCAATATTTAAGTGTATCAAATCAAATCAACACACTGTACCCCTTAAACCTGCAAATGTTTTTGGTCAGTTATATCTCAACCAATCCATCAATGAAATAAAATGAGATTCTGGGCAAGTCACACATCTCCTGAACCTGAATCTCCTCAATCTGCCTAAGGAGGAGGGTAACGAGGGGATGATGAAAGGAAGGAGAATGAAATGCACTGCTGTTGTGAGAATTAAGTAAAAGGAAAAGCGCTTAACAGTGTCTGGCTTCTAGAAAACATCCAAAAATACTAATTGTTCTTCGTATTATTAAATGCCCTATGATGTAGTGTTCCTTCCACTTTACAGGCAAGAAACTAATTCTAATAGAAGTCAAGTGGCTTGCAAGTTTACCCTGCACTTAGCAGAGTTAGAATTGAAATCCAGGGCTGTCTGCCTCCGGAGACTGAATTTTATCCTGTGCAGAAAAGCAGTGAACTGGGGGAGCGTTGAGACCCTCCCCTGAGATGCTGCGATGGGAGCTGCCTTCTCTGGTGCCTCAGCCTTAGAGGAAACCCCGGGCCCTCTGTGAGGACCCACAATGCACCTGGATAATCGCTCTGCGGATGCTGAGCTGGGGAGGGGGGCCTCCTTGACCCCTGCAGGCAATCAGCTTAGCCCATGAAGCGTGAGATTTAATTACCCTTATCTAAGCTTAAATAACTGTAAATGTTATTGTTGGTCACACAAATTATCTCACCCTTTGAAAACATCCAGGCATTTCCCTGACTCAGTACTTTCCACAGGCGGGGAAACAATGCTGTTAATGTCACAGGAGCCCACCGCTATTTGAACCCCAGTGTTGTGCAGACTGTGTGACATTTTGAAGTACCCAATATGTGGCTTCCCGTTTGTCAGCTGTTGGCAAAAAAAAAAAAAAAAAAAAAAAAAAAAAA
>NW_006789698.1:634683-678643 GCF_000442215.2 Lipotes vexillifer
TTTGTGTGTTGTGAAAAAAAAAAAAAAAAAAAAAAAAAAAAAAAGGCAGTTGGCTTAGTGGCTGCCACCCAGAGAAGGAGAGAGTGAGAGCTAATGGACAGAATTTGTCACTTGGTAGCTGGGAGACACTGGGAATTTCCTTAACCTCTCTGGTCTTCTATCCTGCTGCATGTCTTCAGCCTCTGTTTCTGGTGGAAAGTGGAAAGTTTGGAGATAAGTACATGACAAAATGGGAAAAATGGGCAAGGGTTTGGACTCACCCAGGAGCAAGGGCTTGGAGGAAGTCCAGACCACTCAGTAGGCATTGGGAGACAGTGTATCCTGATGGCTAATGCACAGGTTTTAGAATTAGACAGGCTGGGGTGCAAGTCCAACTGATGGCCAATTGCTAACCAGATGCATTGAGCAAGTTGCTTCACTTTTCTAAGCCTCCTTTTTTTCTGGGAAAATAAAAATGATGGTACCTTCCTTATAGGAGTGTTGAGAATATGGTAGGTGGAAGATAGGGATACAGGAAGATAAATAGATAGATGATGGATGGATAGATAGATAGATAGATGATGGACTTACGTAAAGCACTGGCAAAAAGTAAACACTCATAATAGGCAGAATTACCATGAATTACTATTTTGCTGTTATTATTTATAACCATCTCAAGAAGTTATGAACAGACAAGCAGCTGGTGTCCAAGAAGCCAATGATGTTAGTATAGTAAGTAGAATTTCTTAATCAACTATCATACATCAACCGTATGCTAAGCACATTAAGGAAAGAAAAGAGGTTTAAGTGGGACTGGGAAAGGAAGAGAGAGGGGGAAGAAAGAAAGAAAGAGAGAGAGAGAGGGAGGGAGGGAGGAAAAGAAAGGAAGGAAGGAAGAAAGAAAGAAAAGGAGAGAGGGAGAGGGAGGGAGGGAGGGAGGGAGGAAAGGAGGGAGGAAGGACGGAACAAAGAAAGAAAGAAAGAAAGAGACTTTGAAAACCACCAATCTAATCCACTTTACAGATTGAAAGCCTGAGACCCAAGCATTGAACAGGACTGGGCCAAAATCTTACAGAAAGTTACTGTAGCTGTGATTTGAACACAGTTCTTCTAACTCCCAGTCCCACTTAAACCTCTTTACATAGTGCTTCTGTCCACAAGGCAGTTCAAGGATAAATGAAGAGAGGGAATTCAGATTTCTTTGGCAAGAAAAACCGACAAAGGGGGCAAAATCAGAAACGGAATGTTGAAGCTGAGACCATCATTAGATGCTGCCTGCCAGGGAAACCCAAGCCAGAATGGCAACATCCAATCTGTGTGAAGATCCAGCTGGGACATGTCAGGAAGCCCAGGACCTGTGTGCAGTCTCAGAAAGCAAGGATGTAGACTCCCAGCTGTATGGATGGAGCCCATCCCCACTGGCAGGCCCTCTTCCGGGCCAAATCGACCTGGACCATCCGCCTCTTGACATTCCCAGGTCCCCATAGGTCTTTCAGATGGCTTGATTGTCAGCTTCTGCTCAGACCAGAGATGCCTCCGGAGATTTATGACACATGTGGCATCTTCTTAAAGAGCAGTCCTATCCCCTCTGGACAGATTCCTCTTCCTCTCAAGAGTTCAGGCACTTCTTTTGCATCTATACAATAATTCATCCTCTCATTTAATCAACAAACATCTTTTCATGGCTACCAAACACCATGCTGAGCCCTGTGTTGACACTGACATGTGACAGCTCACAACCTGCACCTCATTCAGCAGCTGAGGTTGGTAAAGGGGAGGTGGCTTCTCTCCATACCAAGATGGTCCTAAGAGCAACCTTCTGAAAGTCACAGGCACATCTATTATGAAGAAAGCTTCTCCAGTACATGTCATCGCCTAAAAGAGGAAGACTGGTCCATGATCGTGCAGTATAACTGCATCGTACAGGAGAGGGATGCTCAAAGACGGCAGGACTTTCCAAGGCTTCATGGTGAGTCAGAACCCAAGCTTCCAGGAAGAGAAGCATGAGGTCTGTGCAGTGTTAATATATACAATTGCTTAGGCCTTATCTCCAAAGAGCAGTCCTCTTTTGGACTCAGACATAGCAAGCTCTTTCTCACCTTAAGCCCGGAACACTCACACTCATCCACCCACCTGCCCAGCACGTGCTCCATCCCTGTTCCTTTCTTGGCTAGCTCTTCATCCCTAGGTCTCCACTGGAATGTCACTTCCTCAAAGAAGCTCTCCAAGAGACCCACATCTAAATTTTCTCCCAGGTAATATTGTTTCATAGCACCCTGTACTTTTACCTCAGGACACTGATCAAAATTTGAAATTTTTGTATAGTTAGAGATTGACTTGTCCAATGCATGTCTCCTCCAAGACCTGAAAATCATCTCTTGACTGAATGGGTAAGCAAGTGGTGTAACCAGTACTAGAACCTTCCTAGAAGATGTCTTCGGTTCTGATTAATGTAGGGAAGGTAGAAATTACTTAGCTTGCTGAATCTTTGGAAATGTTATCGATGTCAGGATGAATGGCACACTTTAGTCTCAAGAGAGTGCCTTTTGGTCAATTCATGTGCAAGTCAAGACCACAGCACCATCAACTACAAAAACCTTTCACTAATTTTAAGGTTGCATAACCCTTCCTTGATCAGCAGCCCAGCCCATCTCCACAAAAACCCAACAGAAGTAGGCATGTCAGTGCAGAAGGCAGGAGGAATGTCTGTTGAGGTGTTTGTTCTCAGCGGTTCCATCCAGGCACTGCTTTTCCTTGGGTGGCTCTTTGCATCTTGTGGCATACACCACCCGTCCATGAGCTCTAGGAAACAGTCTGGATAGATCTGAATGCTCCAAGGATACTGACCTTCTGGTCTTCTTTTGTGGCCAGAACATGTCAGTGAGGAAAAGGTGAGAAGTTCTAAGATGAAAGGAGGCCCAGGGTGTTACCAAGTGTCTCTGTTAAATAGAAAAGAAAATGTAGATTGATTCTTATTTTTAAAAAAGCCTTGCAGGCAGTAGGCATTTGACAAATACATGCTTTACATATCCATCAGTTTGGTGACAACTAGAGACTGAGGTCCCACGGCCATCTGTCCATCCATTCCTTCTTCCTCTGGTGGCACTTATGAACACCCTCCAACCTTTCTCCACTCTCATGTATGATATCTCTAGTATCAAAATTGTATCGAGGGCTTCCCTGGTGGCGCAGAGGTTGAGAATCTGCCTGCTAATGCAGGGGACACGGGTTCGAGCCCTGGTGTGGGAGGATCCCACATGCCACGGAGCAACTAGGCCCGTGAGCCACAACTACTGAGCCTGCGCGTCTGGAGCCTGTGCTCTGCAACAAGAGAGGCCGTGATAGTGAGAGACCCGCGCACCGCGATGAAGAGTGGCCCCCACTTGCCACAGCTAGAGGAAGCCCTCGCACAGAAACGAAGACCCAACACAGCAAAAATAAAGAAAATTAATAATAATAAAAGGCAAAGAGGTTGTGTCCAATCTTTAAAAAAAAAAAAAAGAAAAAAAAAAGCGTGAGGGAAACACAATACTAACCAATGTGGATTTGAGTCCTGATGAGCTTTCCCTCCTAAGTGGGAAGCTCTCACCCACCCAGTCCTGTAAGAAGTTCCCTCAACAGGGATGATGGTGACAACACCAGGATATTGGCCATGGTTATGGAACGGTGTATGGATCATTCTGCTAAATCTCCTCCGCAGCCCATTTTATTTAATCTTCTCAACACTTCTTCAAGCTAGATCAATGATTCCATTCCCTAATGAAAGAGTGAGGATCCAGAAAGGGGAAGTGACTGGCCCAAACCACTCAGCTACTGAGACTGGGAAAGGAGGTTAGAATTCAGCTTTACCTAACTCCAAGACACATTCATTCATTCATGCCACAAAAAAGTGTTTATTGAGCACCTACTATACGATTAGAATACGATTCGAGGCCTTGTGATTGCACCACATAAAACAGAAGGTAGAAATTTCTATCTTCATAGAGCTCAAAGTCTGTGAATCTATATACGCCTCCCACGTTGCTGGAAAGTGAGTCAGAGACAGAGATAACTGAGGTACTTGGGCTCCTAGGTTTCCGTTTTAAATTTCCTGCCTCCCCCACCTACCACCACCACCCTGATTCCCCCATCTCTAAAATGGGGCACACATGCCAGAAGCAGGAGAACTGAACCACAGCACTGCAGACCCAGGACTCCTGGTAGGGTCCTGTTATTGTATTATCTGGGGCTGTTTGCAGCCACAGTTTGATGGGCCAGGCTGGTTTTGCAGCTTTCTAAGACTCTGAGGTATGCTGGGGGAGAGGTATTGAGTTTTAGGAGCATCCAGAGACCTGCCACAGCCTGTGTATTTCAAGTGTGTCCTTTTCTAAGCTTACTCATTCTTTATGTGTGCTTTCTCAGGCCTGAGGTGCCTGACTTCTGATACCCAGGCTAGCCCTGGCCACCTGCTTTCAGGCCTACTGCCTCCACAATCCTGCCCGAGCATCCAGGAATGGATGAATGGATGCATTTGATCCCTCTGATTTCAGCAGGTCAAGCCCCTTGCTGAGCTCCTGCATCTGATCTGTAAAATGGGCAAGTCAGTCTCTGGGTTCATTTCGGACCCTTGCAACCCTAACTGTCTAAAATCACGCAAAGGAATGTTGACCTGCAGCTTGGGCAGCCTGAACAAAGAGATCATTGAGTTTCTCGCCCTACCTCCTTCCTCCTGCTCTGTGATGCCTTCTCTATCCACCCCCCAGCCCCACCCACCACTCACCATATGCTGCTTTGTTTACGCTGAGAACTTCTCGCCCTGGAGGTGGCGGTTCTAACACTCTCTGCTCCTGCAGCCTGTTCTTTCCTGCAGAACAGCTCGCTGCCTGGGTGACAGGCACCAACAGCCCCAACTGTGAGGGGTGCAGCCCAGCCTCTGCTGCTCTTTCTCCAAGGTGCCCAGCAGTACCCCCCAGCTCGGGTCAGCCCGACGGTGTCCTCTGGAGTCTACACCCAGAAGTCCCATCACTTCAGGGTTTCCTGTCGTAGGTAGGGAGAGTTTGTCCCAAGAGAGGGAACAAGGGAAAAGAGAGAAAGAAGAAAGGGAGAGAGAGAGACAGAGACAGAGATAGAGAGAAAGGGGGGAGGGGGGGACATGGAAGGAAGGAAGGAAGGGAGGGAGGGGAAGAGGGGGAGAGGAAGGAGGGAAGATCCACCGCGCCTAAGCTTCGTGCAATGTATTTAAATACATCATTCATTCATTCTTTCATTTATTAAATATTATGAGAATTTATTACGCATCAGACACTATGATGGGCATTAGGGATACAACAGTAGATAAAAGTGGACACATCCCAGCCCTCATACTGGTGGAGACCAATAGTATCATTTAAGCCTCACAACAAGCTCAGGAAGTTTTAATATCTCCATTTTACAGATAGGAAAACTGAGGCTCAGAGAGGTTAAGTTACTTGCCCAAGGCACAGAGAGGAAGCCGGCAGAACTGAGATTTAAACCCAGCACTGCCTGACCACACTGCCTCCTGTCCTCAAACATGGGCTCTGCCGAACCCAGGAAAGACCAGCTGCCATGTACAGACTTGGCTGTGAGAACACAAAAGAACTTTCCATCATTTCACCCAACTGTTTCATTGACTCAGGGAAAATTGAGGACCAGAAAGGTTATAGGACTTGCTAAAATCTACAGACTTGGGTGAGAACACAAAAGAACTTTCCATCATTTCACCCAACTGTTTCATTGACTCAGGGAAAATTGAGGACCAGAAAGGTTATAGGACTTGCTAAAATCTACAAAGTCCAGTAGAGTCAGGGGTCCGGACTGATACTGGGATTTCCTAAGTCCCAGACGCTGGCTCTTTATACCACCTTCTACCACCTTCTTTTACTCTATTCTTCGTGTAAACTACATACTTTTTGAGAACACAAAGCAATGTGTTTTCCACTCTTCTCAATTCATGACGCACTGTTGTTTCCTAGCTGTGGAATCAGCACGTGGCCAAGATTCAGAGGAAGGACAGTTGCCAGCTAAAATAATGAAGTTATTCCTCAACTTAGATTATCAATTGAGCTTTTTTTCTTTTCTTTTTCTTCTAGAGGTTTTTTTGTTTGTTTGTTTGTTTTTGTTATTTTTGGCTGCATTGGGTCTTTGTTGCTGTGCACGGGCTTTCTCTAGTTGCGGTGAGCGGGGGCTATTCTTCGTTGTGGTGCGCGGGCTTCTCATTGCAGTGGCTTCTCCTGCAGCGGAGCACGGGCTCTAGGCACGTGGGCTTCAGTAGTTGTGGCTCGCGGGCTCTAGAGCACAGGGTCAGTAGCTGTGGCGCAGGGGCTTAGTTGCTCTGTGGCATGTTGGATCTTCCCAGACCAGGGATCGAACCCGTGTCCCCTGCATTGGCAGGCAGATTCTTAACCACTGTGCCACCAGGGAAGTCCCGAGATGATTTTTTTTTTTTTTTTTTCAATGAAACAGATGTCTTCAGATTTTGTTTGGAAAGAAAATGATTTCTAAATTCCTCAAGTTCCCATTAGGCATCAACTTAGCCAGACCAATCTAATTTACATTAAGTTGTATTCTACACTGTATTCGAGTTTCCACCAGACTGGAGGAGGACGGGAAAATGTTTTGCCCAGGGACAGAGATTTGGAAGGGATAAGACAAAGGTCGAGATGAGGTCAAAGTCCTTAAGAAGAGAATCAGGATTCCACCGGCCCCTAGGGCCCAAAGAAGGATCAGGGAGAGGACATAACACAAGGGAATCCGATCAGAATCCGAGGGCATCCAAGCTGCTGTTTGACCTCCTCACTGAATATACCAAGACGCAAGGAATCAGGAACCCAGCCTAGTAGAATGAGTGCAGCCGACGCCCAACGGCCCGCATATGAGGACCTGTCATCTTGCTCAGACATTCTGAGGTCAGCGGTCAATTCCAGCGCAGATTCTGAGGCCCCGTGGGAACTGTTACCTCACTGGGGATTGAGTAAGGACAGGGGCAAGTGCCCAGAAGCAAGTAGGGCAAGACCCCTGATCCAGCAAAGCCAGAGGCCAGCTGGTGCCCAACATCCCCTCTCTCCACCACAGAATAATTCAGCTTTTCCCTGCACCCTCCCATTATCTTGGGAAGGAGAGAGAGGAAGGAAGAGGCACACCAAAAGACTGAGCATGTACACGAAAGAAGATGGGTTCCTCCAAGAGAAATTGTTTAAAACTTGGAGAGATCGTGTTCTCATTTTTTTGCCAAATTTTAATATCGTCCTCCCTCATCCCTTCCTGTCAGTCGGGTTGGAGGCTAGAGTGACATGAAAGTTAAGCGGTAATTAGTAGGATACTTGTTGGATTTTTTCTTTCTTTTTTTCTCTCTCCTTTTTTTTGGTCATGCAACATGGCTTGCGGGATCTCATTTCCCCGGACCAGGTATTGAACCCAGGCCATGGCAGTGAAAGCCCGGAATCCTAACCACTAGACCACCAGGGAACACTCTGGATTTTTTTTTTTTTTAATGTTTAAGTCATAAATTATTCACTCCAGGATATCTGAGTCTCTGGAAACCTCTAAGGGGAGGGAGGTGAAGTCAGATATAGAAACCCAGATTTGGGGGCTCTGCCTTTTGGGGTTCGTGTTCTCTCAGCCACTCCTTGACATGGGTTCTATCATCTTGATTCACACCAAGAAACCCAGGGTTGGAAGACACCTGAGAGCCTTAATCAACACTGCACACACACACCCTTACTCAGTTTAGGAACCCCAAACCCAAGGCCCACAGTGGGGCTACCCTGCCCACAGCGACAAGGCTACAGGTGGACATTCTGGAGGTCATGGGTTCTCTGGCTCTGAGCCCAGCGCTCCAGACACCAGAGCGAGGAACACTGTCTGTGCCTGTCTCTGGTTCTCTCACATTAACAGCACTTTACATTTATCTATCTCCTTTGTTCTGGTGCGGACTTCTTTTTCTGATGAGGTGACTACTAAGAACCCTCCAATTAGAACAGCCTGTGACTCCTGCCCTGTCTTCCTGCCTGGCCTGGAATCACCCCATTTAAAGAGAGCAAACACTTTGCTTAAACATCTGACTTCCAGGGACAGAATTAAACCTGGAGGGAGGGGTGAGTGTCAATTTGATTAAACTGTTGTCAGCACCCTGCCCAGCATCCTTTCTGACAGCCCCTGTGAGTGATGTTCTTGTCCAGGGGGCGGCCACAGCACCCTCTTTGGCTGTCCTAGGATTCGTGGCTAGGGTACCCTGTCCCTAAAACCAGTTTGCTTCATTTCTCAGTTAGCCTCCAACATTCCAAGAATAATCAAACTTCACAATTTCAGATGCACTCTTTTAGACTTTGTAAAAACTCAACCGAAGCTTTAAACATTTTGGTCAGCCAGACAGGGAGGAAAACTAGTTAGCTGGCTTAAATCAGCCAGCTTCTCTGGACAAGCATAATGACAAGAGTCACGTGGCATGAAGGTCAAGGCTTAAGGATGGATTCAGATACGTATGCATATAAAATCACTGGGCTGATTACAAAATCACTCTCATCTATTCACTTTGAAAGGATCTCCAAGGAGCTATACTACATGAGACTTGGGTAATTCACAACTGCTGCTTCTTAATTTTTCTAAATGTACAAACCTTCCACTGAGCTTACTCTGCAAAAGCACTGTGGCGTGGTTTAGATAGTCCCAGGCAGGAGCTCTGAAAATCTGGATTCTCACCATCTGCTTCCTACCTGTCCAGTGACTCTAGGTAAGTAAGTAATCTCACTGGGCCCCTCTCATCCAGAAAGCAAAGGCACTACTTTGGGTTTGATTGACCTCCTAAGGCTTGGAGTGACAGAATAAAATCATTCAATCCACCAGCCAATGAACACATACATTGAATGTTTACAATGGGCAAGGTTACAGAAAGGCACTATGAATTCATTTATTCAATGAATATTAGCAATGTATCTCCTATATCCCAAGCACTGTGTGAGCCCTCGAGATACAGTGAAGAAATCAAGACAGACGTGGTCCCTGTATTCGTTGAGTTTATATTCTAGTGAAGGAACTTGATAATTAACAAGAAAACTAAGAAACACAGAAAATAATTAGCCATGGTCAGATCCTGTGAGGGGAACACAGCACTGTGATAGAAAACACCAAAAGGTTGAGGAAGATGACACAATTTAGTACCCTTTAAGTAACCTTGGGGAAGCCTCTATGGGGAAGTAACATTTATCTGAAACTTGAGGGACTTCCCTGGTGGTCTAGTGGTTAAGACTCTGCACTTCCACTACAGGGGGCATGGGTTTGATCCCTAGTCTGGGAACTAAGACCTCACATGCCATGAGGCGCAGCCAAAAAAGAATTAAAAAAAAAAATTATAAACTGAAACTTGAAAGATGCAAAGAAGCTGGCCATGAGAAGAATGGAAGGTGCTTGGGAAAAGTGTTTCCTTCAACACAAACAGTAAGTGCCAAAAGCCCAAGACAAGATATAGCAGCGTGTATTCCAGGAACTGTTAGAAAGGCAAAGTGGTTGGAGCTTACAGAGCAAGTCTGAGAGTGGTCCAGGCACAAATCTCTTCTGCAAGATTTTCACCATCTAGTAGACGAGATAAGATGTAGATAGATATCTTAATTACATCTTGGTATATCTCTAGACTTTATATCTTATCTATCTGTATGATATATGATATATATCATATATATATATGATATCTAGATATATGATAATTTAAGATAAAATCCTCAGAAAAGGGTTAAATCTTATGAAAGAAGAGCAGATTGAAGACTGCATGTCCAGATACGTGGCAGGATTCATTTGAGGCCAATGGGAGAAATGGGGAGAGTTGAGTCTAAGAGGACTGCTCTATCAGTTAGCTCCCGCACGTAACAAGCCACCCTACAACTTAGTAATTTAAAATAACAACTAGGTATTTAGCCTGCAATTCTGATGGTTTTCAGTTTATGCTCGACCCAGCTGGGCAATTCCTTTGGCTTGGGCTTGGCTGTCGGCTAGAGAGGCTCTGTTTTCAGTAAGTCTTAACCTCCATGCGTCTTTCATATCCTTCTAGCATGTTCTCAAGTCAAGGCCAGAGTGAAAGAAAACCAGTTATGCAAGAGACTAAGTAGGAGTAGATGAGGCTTCAGGAGGCCTAACCTTAGACTCAGCGCCCTGTCACTTCTGCTGCATATTAGTGGTTAAAGCAAGTCACAAAACCAGCCCAGAGCCATCGATCAAGATAGCAGGGTAAGAGGGCGTGAAGCTCACCTCCCATCACAAGCACATCAAAAATACGTCTACATGTGGAACAGTCCTCGCTGAAAACTAACTGGAAACTGGCAGAAAGGCTCCTGTACAACCATGGCTGTAAGAAAAATACACACATAACCAGGAAAGAAGGGAAGAAAAGAGATTGGATCCGGACCTGTGCCCCTTTTCAGAGGAAAAGGGAAATTACACGGGCAGACACCCGCCCTGGGGAGTGAGTAGTGAGAGCCACAGATTGGGTCCCCCAGTCCTGGGGTCCTATGTTGAGGACACAAGCCACCTTGACTGGTTAGAGAAACACTGGGACTAAACGAGGGCTGTGGGAAGCCTGGACTCCGCTCATGAGTCCTCTCATGCGTGCTCTCTGGCTTGCCCCCGAGCAGGGCAGAGACAGGTCTGCTCTAGCAGCTGGTGCTCCTCGGCGGCCTCGGCATGAGCCACAGCCCAAGCCGAGTGAGTGGTCTGCCCACACTGACTCCCCATCGTAGCTCAGCACTGGATCTGGGGCAGCCACAACCAGGGAGAAGACTCGATGGACTAACTGACCATGGGACACAGAGGCGACCAATCCAGGGGTGGAGGCTGGATGGGACGGCGGTGGCCATCGTTGGTGCTTACTCAGCTCATCCCCCAACACACGCCAGGAGTCCACATGGGCCCCACCTGCCTTGCAATGCGGCTGCCTGGAGGGGGCGTGCTGGAGGCTCGGGGTGGAGGTCAGCTGTGAAAGACAAAGAGGACTTGCACCCAAGGCTGCATCTGAGTGCAGTAAGGAAAACAATTGCAGGAGTCTGCACAGGCAGCACATCAGAGACAGCCCAGACCTCTGTCTGTGGCTGACATGAGCCTAGAGCTCACATAGGCCCCGCTTGCTTCTGCACTCCACCTCTCTGGTGCAAGGTCCCGATGCTGAGAGAGTGAAAAACACAAATGTAAAGGGAAGGGAGCCGACTCAGGCCCAACCATCAAGGCTTCTGCTTCAGCATCACCATCGGGTGTGGGATCAGAACCCACACCCCATATGGCAATGACGGCCACTGGGGTGAGCACAGAGGAAGTCCCACCTCACACCTGAATCCAGCTCTAGCCTCCCATCTCCAGCCCCAGCCCCTACCAAGGTGATAGCTGCCAGCACACCCTGAGGAAAGACGTGACTTGCATCTACATCACATCCAGCCCTCTCACCGCAGGCATGAGGCACTCGCAGTCTGTACAGGGACACTCCCTCATAAGAACACCCCTTCAAGACCGCAATAGACAACTATTTCACCTATATTCATAGAGGCAGAAAACGTTAAGCAAAATTAAAAGGCAGAAGAACTGCTCTCAATTGAAAGAGCAAGAGAAAATCCTTGGAAAAATAAATAATAAAACAAAAATAAACAGCTTGCCAGATAAAGAATTCAAAGCATTGGTAATAAAAATGTTAAACTGAATTAGGGAAAAGAATAGGTATATAAAGTGAAAAGTTCAATAAGGAGCTAGGAAATATAAAAAAGACCCAATTAGAAATGGATAATCCAATAGCTGAAATAAAAAACACACTAGAAGGAATGAGTGGCAGATGAAGGGATAGAGAAGAATGTATAAGCGATCTGGAAGATAGAATAATGGAACTCACATGAACAGAACAGCAAAAAGAAAAACAAATTTAAAAAATAAAAACAGTTTAAGAGATCTCTGAGATAACATTAAGCATACCAACATATGCATTATAGGGGTCCCGGAAGAAGAGAGAAAGGGATTGAATGTATTTGAGAAAATTATGGCTGAAAATTTCCCAAATCTAAAGAAGGAAACAGATATTCAGGTACAGGAAACACAGAGGTCCCAAACAAGATGAACCCAAACAGACTCACGCTAAGACATATCATAATTTAAAGGGCAAAGTTAAAGAGAATTCAAAAGGCAGCAAGAGAAAAACAAAGAGTCATATACAAGGGAATCCCTATAAGACTTTCAGCTGATTTCTCTGCAGAAACTTTGCAGGCCAGTATAGAGTGGCATGATATATTCAAAGTGCTGGAAAGGGAAAAACATGCAATCTAGGATACTAAACCCAGCAAGATTACGATTTAGAACAGAAGGAGAGATAAAGAGCTTCTCAGACAAGCAAAAACTAAAAGAGTTCATCAATACTAAACCTACCCTAAAAGAAATGTTAAAGGGTCCTCTCGAAGGGAAAAAGAAATAAAAATCTATAGAAAAGGGAAAATCCCGCTAGGAAAAGTAAATATACAATAAGGACTGACAATCAGCCACTTACATAAGCCAGTACAAAGATTAAAAGACAAAAAATTATACAAGAAATTGTATCTATAATAAACAGTTAAAGGATAAACATTAAGATATAAAATATGGCATCAAAAACACAAAATGTGGGGTAGGGGAGTTAAAAATGTAGATCTTTTAGACTGTGTTTGAACTTAAATGACTACCAGTTTAAACAAGTAGCTATAGTTATAGGTCAACATATATGAACCCCATGGTAACCACAAATCAAAAACCTACAATAGATATACAAAAATTAAAAATAAAGGAACATAAGCATATTGCTAATGAAAATCATCAGACTACAAGGGAAGAAACAAAAAGAAAAAGAAATGAACAGAGAAGAACTACAAAAACAACCGGAAAACAAGTAACAAAATAGCAACAAGTATATACTTATCAATAACCACTTTAAATGTCAATGGACTAAATGCTCCAGTCAAAAGATATAGGGTGGCTGATTGGATAAAAAAAATAATAAGACCCTTCTATATGCTGCATGCAAGAGGCTCACTTCAGAACTAAGGACACATAGATTGAAAGTGAGGGGATGAAAAAAGATATTTCATGCAAACAGAAATGACAAGAAAGCAGGGGTAGCAATACTCATCTCAGACAAAATAGACTTTAAAACAAAGGCTATAACAAAAGACAAAGAAGGGCATTATATAATGATAAAGTGATTAATACAAGAAGAGAGTATTATACATGTTAACATATATGCAACCAACACAGGAGCATCTATATATCTTGAAAAAACAAAAGCACTAATTTGAAAAGATACATGCACCCCAATGTTCTATTACTCTATTTACAATTGGCAAGACATGGAAACAACTCAAGTGTCCATCAACAGGCAAAGAATATGGATTAAGAAGATGCCGTATATTTATACAATGGAATATTACTAAGTCATAAAAAGAATGAAATCCTGCCATTTGCAGCAACGTGAATGGACCTAGAGAATATTATGCTTAGTGAAATGTCAGACAGAAAATGACAAATACTGCGTGATATCACTTATATGTGGAATCTATGAAACAAAACAAATGAGTGTATATACAAAATAGAAACATACTCACAGATATAGAAAACAAACTAGTCGTGATCAGCCGGGAGAGTGAAGGGGGACGGGCAAGATAGGGGTATGGGATTAAGAGATACAGGCTACTATGTATGTAATAGATAGGCAACAAGGATAATTTGTATAGCACAGGGAATTATAGCAATTATCTAGTAATAACTTTTTTTTTTTTTTGGCTTTGCGGCATACAGAACTTCCCTGACCAGGCATGGAACCCGTGCCCCCTGCAGTGGAAGCATGGAGTCTTAACCACTGGACCACCAGGGAAGTCCTTGTAATAACTTTTTTTTTTTTTTGGCGGTACGCGGGCCTCTCACTGTTGTGGCCTCTCCCGCTGCGGAGCACAGGCTCCGGACGCGCAGGCTCAGAGGCCATGGCTCACGGGCCCAGCCGCTCCGTGGCATGTGGGATCTTCCCAGACCGGGGCACGAACCCGTGTCCCCCGCATCGGCAGGCGGCAGGCGGACTCTCAACCACTGCGCCACCAGGGAAGCCCCTTGTAATAACTTTTAATGGAGTATAATCTGTAAAAATATTGAATCCCTATATCACACACCTGAAACTGATATAATATTGTAAATCAACTATAATTCAATTAAAAAAACAAAACCAGCCCAGAGTCAGAGCGGAAACGACAAAGTTATAGGGTAGAAGAACGTGGATTCAAAGAGGCCATTAATTCGCATCTTCAGTATAATCAATGCACCACGGTTGCTTAAGTAGAGAGGTCTAGGGCGTTGTAACTGGAGGGAGAATGGAAATGGTGGTGGAGAGGAATCAAGATTGCAGTTAGAATAACAAGGTGTTAAATTTGAAGACTGCACTGAAGATAGAAATGAGAACTCGGCCATGGAAATAGAATTAGACAGAATATGTGGATAAGTCTTGAGGGATGGGTTAGGCAAGATGTCCAGAATTAACTTGATGCACATGCAAGGAGAAAATGTTGTTGATGTACTGTATACAGACTGCTTCACTTTTTCTCTTGTTGCAACTCCACTCCTGATGCCATTTCCACATTACGAAAATCCCGTAGTCTACGAATAAAGAAATCACTCATAAAGAGGTTGTTTCTTCAGTTAGGCCTTGAAAGATGAGTCAGTTTTATATACAAAATCCACTTTAGGCACTTCTCGGATTATGGTTAACACTATTCATATTCTTAGAAACAGAATTAACTGAAATCATTGAGACCAAAGAAAATAGAACTTGTGGATGCCCCAATTTCTTTATCTCAATGATCTTCAACTCTCTTTAATAGCAGAGCCCTTTTATTAAAAATGAAATTTTACATGGAACCCTAATATGGAAAGCAGATGAAAGCATATCTTAGCAATATGCACTTACTTCCTAAGCTCCTTCATTACAACACTTATTTTAAAACCCATCATTAAAAACAATGAGGCTGTTTTGATAAAACTGTAACTCAGAAGTTACAATCTTAAAACAGCCTGAGTGTTTAATATATTTTGGTACTTTGTTTGAGTTGCACTGTGTGAAAGAGAAAAACCTTCTTTCACACAGATAAGTAGTGGTATTCACTCATAGAGTTTTACATGAGTGGAAAATCACCGCCCTGGGGTTAAATCAGAAATCCCACTACAGGGTTACAGGGTTCTAATTAATTACACATTCACATTTCAAAGGTATATAAATAGATACGTTAGATAGATAGATAGATAAAGTTAGATAGAAACTATATAAGTAGGTTTTTTCCATTTATTTCAAAGTCTGCATACATGCATACACACACACAAAATAAGTTAACTCTTTGGTAGCCATTGTTGTATGTAAATTTTTTAGATGATTTAATGAAGTGTGTACATTATTTTTAGTTATAGTTAAAGTAAATTTTTTAAAAGTTTACTTTTAACCTGTGTAGTCACAATTGCCCTTCTGCAGAAGTTCCCACCATTCCCTGGAACTCAGGTTTGAAAGAACCTGGCATCTGAACCATCTTTTAGATGTGCTCATTTCTAAGACTTTGGCTAAGATGACTTTCCAAGGCAGGATAGAGAAGGTAGGAATATAAACATGCTGTGATCCTGAGAAAGAAAGTAGAGAAAGAACACGAACTTGGTGGTCCTATTTGTGTTCAATTTCACCTCTGTCTTTCACTAGCAGCGTGATCTTGGTCACATTCTTTAAGGCTCTTGGAAACTTAGTTTTCCCTTCTTTAATATTAGTATTACAACCCTCATTTCATCCAGTTGTTATGGATCCTTAATAAATGTTACTTCTTTTTTCTCAACCCTGTTCAGTCTACTCATATCAGGAGTGAAAGATCTGATCTTTGGTTTGATCAAATGTTCCTCTAGACGCCCCCATGTTTTAATAGCATCAGCCTGCCAGGTTGTATCTACGAGGTTTGTAATTCAGGTAGCAAATTGATTTTTGAAAGCACTCTGGGCCTGCTCTGTCCATGTCAGATAAGCTCCAAGCATTAATTATGCACCAATATTGATGTTTTTGTCTGACGAGGTCTAATGTCACCATATTCAAATTTGGCTCCTTCCTTGTTAGAAAACCCTTCGAAATGTGGCCTTGGAAGAGACAGCATGTGTCACCTGCAATATTTGAGATGTCCCAGAATTGAAACCCTCAATTAGAATTAAAGACAGTGCTTGTCCTTGTTCTGGGCCCCAAAGAGAACGAGCTGGTGTGATTCATGAAAGCAGTTTGAGATGCGAGTACATCAAGCATTGCTCGAAAGAAGGCAATCAAATCTTCTGGTAAACTGCACATGGTGGTCATGTGAACAATGTGAATACGGCTGGATTTGCAGAATACACAAGTCAGGTATTATGCTTTGTATTTGGAAGGCTACCCGTTTGCTAATTGGTATGATCAACCATAAATAGCCAGCCAGATCTGCCTGATTTCACAGAATCATTAGGAGAATTAGGATCAGCTTATTTCTAAAAGAGAATTATAATCATACAAATGCCAGTTTCCCTAACTGGAACTGAGCTTAAATAAACCAATCTCATTCAAAAGTTCTTATTGGACCCATTTAATTTACCCAGTGAATAATCACTGTGCTATGACTACATGCCAGACACTATTCTAGGCACTGGGGATACACAGAGTGCAGACAGACGAGGTCTGCTCTTGGGGATCATTTATTTTAATGAAGCATCTTTTATTTATTTATTTATTTTATTCTTTTTTTTTGCGGTACGCGGGCCTCTCACTGTTGTGGCCTCTCCCGCTGCGGAGCATAGGCTCCGGAGGCGCAGGCTCAGAGGCCATGGCTCACGGGACCAGCCGCTCCGCGGCATGTGGGATCCTCCCGGACCGGGGCACGAACCCGTGTCCCCTGCATCAGCAGGCGGACTCTCAACCACTGCGCCACCAGGGAAACCCTGAGGCATCTTTTAGATGTGCTCATTTCCAAGACTTTGGCTAAGATGACTTTCCAAGGCAGAGAAAGGCAGCTGAATGAATCTCTTCTCTGAGTTTAGGATTTTTATTAATATAAAGGAGTTTGCTAATTTCATCTCAAGCAACTGAGAAACATACTCAAGAATATGAATATAATTAATGTTTCTTTCATATTGAGCTGTACTATGAATGTTTTCATGGTGTCAGAGAAATAGTAGGAGGGCTCTTAACAGGAGATAATTATTCTACTTGCTCTGCATTTTCTGAAGAGGAATTGGAAAGATGGCTGCTAGTGCCTGTTTATCCACTAAAGTGAAAGAAAAGGACCCACACTTCTGGTAATGAATAGTTCATTTAAGTCATGTTATAGGTATCTGAAACATGGGAGGGGGGATTTTTTTCATACCCTAAAATATTTTCTGCTTTATTGTTTTCTTTCTTTCTTTTTTTTTTTTTTTCCTTTCAACATTTTGAGTGTGTGCCTTGTCCCAGGTACTATATGAGGTTAGGAGAATCAGACAAAATGAAATATGGCCTTAACACTCAAGAAATACACAATCTCATTTTTAAAAATAAAAACGTACATGAAGTCAATTTAGCATAGGACTTATATTGGATTTCTTCTGCAATTCATAGGATGGTCACAGTGTAATGGAAAGAGTAATGAACCGGATATCCAAAGATGTAATTTCAAGTATTTTCTATGTCACTTGAGAAGGCCACTGAATCCCTCTCTATTTAAGTTTCCTCCTCTGAAAAAAGGGAGTTCACAGAATTGGTTGTGAGAATTATTTTATTTTATTATTTTTTTGTGTGAGAATAATTTTAAATGGTTGATGTGAAATGTGATGATAACCATAAAACTACAGATAAAAGTAATGGACCACGATGGGTAAAATTTGTGATAACCTGTAAACCTGTAACCTGTAAACTCTGAGATAGCTGGGACTAATGGTGATAAATAATAGCTAACCTGTATTGGACAATTACTTATTCCATGCACTTGTCAAAAGAATTTATAAATACTAACCAATGTAATATTCAAATTGGTCCTATGGGGTAGGGTTTTTCTTTTTTTGGCCCCATGCCATGTGGGATCCTAGTTCCCTGACCAGGACCAAACCGGTGCCCCCTGCATTAGAAGGTGCAGAGTCTTAACCACTGGACCGCCAGGGAAGCCCCATGGGGTAGGTTTTATTCTCACCTCCATTTTTAAGATGAAGGTACCAAGGTGCAGAGATGTTGAATGATTTTTCTAAAGCTATGCAGTAGTTCAGACCATATATGAACCTGAGAGTCTGGCTCCAGAGGTCTATTCCAACATAGTAAACACCTACTCTATGTCAAGGACTGCACGAGGTGTTGTAGGAACTATAAAGATGAATAAACTATAGTCCCCATCTCAAAGGGTTTATAGTCTACTGAGAGAAACAAATGCACTGGAACATAAGGGCACTGGAACATGAGGGGGGGTGGATCAAGTGGACACCTCCATGAACGGAAAGGATAGATGAAGTCAGCACATAGTGGTCTAGAGCACGATGCAGAGAGATTTGACCTTGAGTCTGCAGCCAGCGAAGTTCTTGGACTGGGGAGTGTATTTCAGAAAAGCCACCAGTGGGAGAGGATTGAAAAAGCTAGAGGTCAGGAGATGAGTTAGAAAACCATGGCATCAGACCGAGAGAGAGAGAGAGAGGGGGGGGGGGGGGAGAGAGAGAGAGAGAGAGAGAGAGTCAGAGCCTGATGTAGAGGGTCAAAGTGCAGTTCGTCCAACTTCCAGATTTGTTCAGATTCTAGAAAAGAAGATAACACCCAGACACAAGGACCTTGAAGGGGAAAAGAACACCCCACATACCAACCTAAGGGATCCCCATGGGAAATGACAATATTGAGTACGAGAACAGGAGGACAACTCCCTTTCCACATCAGAGTCCCCTCTGACAGCCCCCTTCCCAGTAAAGTTGCAAGATAGAAAATCAACTTACAAAATCAGTGGCATTTCTAGACACAAACAATCTAAAAAGGGAATTAAAACAATCCAATTTATAATAGTAACAAAAAGAATAAAATACTTAGGAATAAACTTAATCAAAAAGGTGAAAGACTTATACACTGAAAATTAAAGAATACACAGATAAATGGAAAGGCATCCATGTTCATGGATTGGAACTATTAATGTTGTTAAAATGCCCATACTACCCAAAGTGATCCACAGAGTCAATGTAATTCCCATCAAAATCCCAAAGACATTCTTTACAGAAATAGAAAACACGACCCTAAAAATCATCTGGAACCATAAAAGACCACAAACAACCAAGGTGATCTTGAGAAAGAAGAAAAAAGCTGGAGTCATCACACATCCCGATTTCGAAATATATTACAAAGCTACAGTTATCAAAACAGTATGGTGGGCTTCCCCGGTGGCGCAGTGGTTGAGAGTATGACTGCCGATGCAGGGGACATGGGTTCGTGCCCCGGTCCGGGAAGATACCACATACCACGGAGTGGCTGGGCCCATGAGCCATGGCCGCTGAGCCTGCGTGTCCAGAGCCTGTGCTCCACAACGGGAGAGGCCACAACAGTGAGAAGCCCGGGCACCACAAAAAACAAACAAACAAAAAAAACAGTATGGTACTGGCATGAAACTATATAGACAGTGGGAATAGTATAGAGAACCCAGAAACAAACCCACATACTTATGGTCAAGTGATCTCCAACAAAGGGTGTCAAGAACACACAATGGGGAAAGGATAATCTCTTCAATAAATGGTGATGGGAAAACTGAATATCCACATCAGAAGAATGAAATTAGACCATTATCTCATACTGTATACCAAAATGAACTCAAAATGGATTAAAGCCTGAAATATAAGATGTACTACCATAAAACTACTAGAACAAAACATAAGGAAAATGCTCCTTGACATTGGTCTATGCAATAATGTTTTGGATATAGTACCAAAAGCACAGGCAACAAAAACAAACATAGACAAGTGGGATGACATCAAACTAAAAATCTTCTGCACAGCAAAAGAAACATTTGACTAAGTGAAAAGGCAACCTATGGAACGGGAGAAAATATTTGCCAACCATTTATCTGATAAAGCATTAAGATCCAAAATATATAAAGAACTCGTGTGGGGCTTCCCTGGTGGCGCAGTGGTTGAGTCTGCCTGCTAATGCAGGGGACGCGGGTTCGTGCCCCGGTCTGGGAGGATCCCACGTGCCGCCGAGCGGCTGGGCCCGTGAGCCATGGCCGCTGAGCCTGCGGGTCCGGAGCCTGTGCTCCGCAACGGGAGAGGCCACAGCAGCGAGAGGCCCATGTACCGCAAAAAAAACAAAAACAAAAACAAACAAAAAACTACAATGAGGTACCACCTCACACAAGTCAGAATAGCCATCATTAAAAAGTCTGCAAAAAAAAACAAACAAAAAGAACCACACACACAAAAAAAAAACCTGATTTTAAATTGGACAAAAGACATGATTACACATTTCTCAAAAGAAGATATACAAATGGTCAACAGGTATATGAAAAGGTGCTCTTGACATCACTAAACGTCAAGAAAATTCAAATCAAAACCACAATGAAATAGTACCTCACACCTGGTAGAATGACTAGTATCACAAAAACAAACGATAACAAATGTTGGTGAGCATGTGGAGAAAAGGGAACCCTTGTGCACTATGGGTGGGAATGTAAATTCATACAACTGCCATGGAAAAAAGTATGGAGATTCCTCAAAAAATTAAAAATAGAACTACCATATGATCCAGAAATCCCACTTCTGGGTATATATCCAAAAGAAATGCAATCTGTATCTCGAAGAGATATGTGAACTTCTATGTTCATCACAGTATTATTCAAGATAGCCAAGATATGAAAACAACCTAAGTATCTATCAATGGATGAATAGATAAAGAAAATGTGAGATAGATATAGATTTAGACATAGCTACAGGTATAGCAAAATTATTCAGCCTCTAAGAAAGAAGGAAATCTTGCCATTTGTCACAACATGGATGAAGCTGGAGAACATTATGCTAAGTGAAATAAGCCAGATACAGAAAGACAAATACTGCATGATCTCACTTAAGTGTGGAATCGAAAACAGTCAAATTCACAGAAGCAGAGAGTAGAATCACGGTCACCAGGGGCTGGAGGGAGGGGGAAATGGGGAGATGCTGGGTAAGGGTACAAAATTTTACTTATGTAGATGAGTAAGTTCTGGAGATCCCTTACAGAGGGTCTCCAAACTGATGGTTTTCTTCATCCTTTTCTTTAGCACAGTATTTCCTCAATAAATACTTGCAGAATTGAGCTGAATTGGTAACCTAACTTATGATAGAATATACATTTTGTGTGTGGTGGTTGAGTATATAGATACCAGAATAAAATCACTTAGATTCTAGTCTCCAATTTCCATTACTAACAGTAATAAACCAGCAAGTGCTTTAACCACTCTGAAGCATCTGGCACATGTAGTGGGTACAACAGTACTTACCTCATGGGCTTATCATAAAGAGAAAAAGCATGTAAAGTGCAGAGTATAGTGCCAGACACACAACTGGTATCTGTCAATCAGGACTGTTGGTGTTGTCCTCTCCCTCCTTCTCTTCTTCAGATGATTGCCTTTGAGGACTATGGGATGGCCATACAATCCAGTCTAATAGCCCCATCTCGCATCATCAACACATCTGCCGGTGCTAAAAGTATCCTGTAGTATCAGAGGGCACGAGAGCATTTGGACAGTGTTGCCAGTTTCTAAGCAATTGTGGACATCAGTAATCAGCATCCCTAAGGTCTACAGCTGGCCTCTGTTTCTACAGAGATCCCACCCATGGGGATGAAAAAGATCCAAAGCTGGAAGCAGCTCCTGAAGGAGGGAGGCCCATGTTAAGCCAAACTCAAAGGACCTAGGGGATATTTATATTCCCCTTGGTATTTCCTTCTTACTGCTCTTGGGGCTCCCAAATTAAGAAGCCAAGGCACCAACAGACAGCCGTGTATATACCAACCAAGAGAGAAATACAAGACAGAGATACGCAGAGAGAGTCCCACATCCCCTAGAAACCACGTAGCCCTGCCCGCTTTACAGTGAATCACTTTCTCAGGGTTACACAGGGAATGGAGTCCTTTCTCCATGGAGGAACACTGTGATACCCAGAGTGTTGTATCCAAGCAGTCTTACCTTTATCATCTCCCATGGTCTCTTCCTCTATCAAAGTACACAACTTATACATTGCAAATAACTTTATTTCCTGATATGACCATCTTTTCCTCTGATTTGACCCCGTTATTAACAAGAGTGAAGAGGGGACAGGATTTCTTCCTTCCAACACTCACAGACTCCTCATCACAGTCTGCCTTGCAGACCTTCAGAATGAATCCTGTCGTGTACTGCATCCCTGTTTATATGAATCACCATGAAAGCCAAGTCTTTGAAGTCATTTCTCATAACCAGACTCTCATCCCCACACTGTTCTATATATGCCCAAATCCCACCCCTGCTCCCTGCTCCCCAAATTCTTCCACAGTGCCCTCTTCAAGTCAGCGTTTTCCATCAGGGAGATCTCATATGTCCTCCACTACAGCTTCGGTCTACCTGAACTCTAGCTGATTCCCTGAGGAGGTTGATGGTCTCTTTATTCCTCACCACCTTTTCTGGATCATTCTTCATTCCTCCTACACACACACACACAAGAATTGAAGCTGATATCATCAGACCATCCCACCTCTGCCCTCTCCTTGTTCCTGTCAACCCTCAAGTCACTAGTCCTTATTCACTGAAGTTCTTAGTTTGCGGATGGATCACCATCACTCAGTCTAATATTATTTCTAGTATAGTTTTTTTAATATAACATCTGTATTGAGGTGGTATTCACATCCAGAAAATTTACCCATTTAAGATGTACAATTTCATGGTTTTTATTATATTTACAGAACTATGCAACCATCACCACAATCTAAGTTTAGAATGTTTTCATCACCCCTAAAAGAAGCTGTGCAACCGTGAGCAGTCACTCTCTCCCAGCCCTCTTCCCCAGCCCTAGGCAACCACTAATCTACTTTCTGCTACAGATTTGTCTATTCAGGACATGTCATATAAATGGAATCGGATAACAGGAGACTTTCTGTGTCGGGCTTTTCTTCACTCAGCATAATATTTGCAAAGTTCATCCATGTTATAGCATATATCACTGCTTAATAATGTTCCATCATAAGGATATATTAAAATTCTACTTATATATTCATCAGTAGATGGACATTTGGTTGTTTCTGCTTTTTGACTGTTATGAATGAACACTGTTATTCACATTCGTGTGCAAATTTTTTGTGTGGACATATGTTTTCATTTCTCTTAGATGTATACCTAGCAGTGGAATTGCTAAGTCACATGCTGGTTCTATATTTAACAACTTGAGGACCTGCCAAAATGTCTTCCAAATTGACTACACCCTTTCACATTCCCACCAGCAATAAAGGAGAGTATCACTTCTCCACATCCACTCCAACACTTGTTATTGTCTTTTTTTATTTTAGCCAACCTGGTGACAGCTCACTTTTGAGTTGACCTCATGGTTTTGATTTACTCTCGCCCCTTCTTCTACCTTTCCTCTGGGGAACCAGCCTGCCTGCAAAAATCATTTGCTCAGAAATGTTCTTGACCACACAGAAACTTAATGGTAAAGCCTACCTCACATGGGAGGGTCTCGCCTGGACCAGCATTGCATGCAACTGAGTGAAAAGTCCTCCTACCCGGTATTACGAAACCCATTTTCTACTAATATAAGCTACATTCTCCCCATACACCTACTTTTGTAATTTTATTTTATAATCTATTTTGTAAATCTAATGTGTAATTTCTCAATCATTTCAAAACCTGAACAGGGAAGAGGAGTGCTAGTTAGTGGGCTACCTCAGTTCCCCAACTAGGAACTTTATATACATTATCTCACTTAATTCTCACCACAGTCTTGCAGTATAAGTATTATCCCAGTTTTACAGATGAGCAAAATGAAGGTGAAATAAGTTGTTCAAAGTCACTCAGCTAAAAAACTTAGAGAAGATTTGAGCCCGTGACTGCATTTCTCCTTTATCTTTTAGTCTTGAAACTACAGAGGGCCAAAGATCTTAACAGAATTTCAGCTCTGGCTCTCACCAGCTGTATCACACTCAACACATTAATGCACCACTGTGAGCCTCCATTTTATCTTCTGTAAAATGGAACCAATAATACTAGCCTTTCCTATGGGGATGTATGATCCGTATGATAAATATATATGGGATGTATGATCCGTATGATAAATATCATATGAGATGATGAAAATGAATGCACCTTAAAAAGTATAGAACACCTTCACCTAAAGATTTTATTTTTTCAGGTCATATAAGGTATCCCTCAATCCCAAATGTGGGAAGAACAAATTAGGAAATAGTCTTAAATTGAATAACCCTTTTGCAAATGTGTCTGTCTCAAAGGAAAGACAAGATTTAGCTTCATTTCAGCTGACTTTCCAGTCTAATGACCTAGAATTCACTGCTATGCTTTTATTCTCATCCCGGTGCGCTGCAGCCCACTTGGAAATGTCTGATAAACTGGGAGCTTCTTTTGATGCATGAGAAAAGAAGATGTTTTCTATTCCAAGCACCCATATCTCTTCTGAATATTTTTCTTCATATTCTTCTGGGAGTTTTGATCTCACATTATTTCTCTTTTGATTCAAAGGAAGGGGAAAAAAACCTACCGGACTTTTCAATTATTTATCGCAGAAGGCATTTAAGGCCTCGTTTCAAAGGTGATTTCTGGATTTCTACACTCACTCATGCACATTGGGAAGCTGGTCTGACCTCCTGGGAGGAGAGCTCAGTGAAGGTCAGAAGATGTGTCTGACTGACACATGGGACGCCAGACATTGTGACTCAGAACTCTGTCCCCAAGCTGTGGCCAGGAGCATCAGTGTGATGGAAGGGGCTGCTGGGAAACTCTTCCAGCCACCTGACTCTTCAGTTTGGACTCTGACCTCTACTACTTTTCTTGCCATGAAAGAGGAGTTCATGACTTTATTTTAAAATATTATAATTGAATTCAATTTCATTTCAACTGATACTTATTGAGTGCCTATGCCTGTTTTGTGCCACACATTGTGCTGAGAGCTACAAAGATGAAAATTATTCATCATTCATGGGGAAGGAGGTCAAGAGTGCCCAGGACTCAGACTGCCTGGGTTCAGATCCCAGCTCCGCCAGTTACTGGATGTGAAATGTTAAGCAAGCCTCTTCTCCTGTTTGAGACTGAATTTTTTTCATGTGTAAAATAGGGATGATGACCACAATAATAATAGCAACCATATAGTATTTTAATCCATATAAAGCACAGAATTCAGTATCTAGCCCATGGCTGTGCGTTAACATGATGAGGAAGAGGATGAGAATGATGTTCTAAATGCAACTAAAGCAAAAGAACTATGATCCCTGCCTTGATACTCTAGTAGGGAGCATAGACATTAATCAAATAGCTACATAAACTTATAATTACAAAAGTGCTACAGTGCATTGTGTCGGTTGCCCTTCCAACATCTGTCTCCACCCTCCCGCACTGTGTAGCAGCCATGCGCATTTGGGGTGGGGGCAGGAGCTGAACCCAATCTCAGCTCTTCAAGTACATCCTAAATGGCCCAATCCAATCTGTGTAATTTCTATTCCACTGCCACTGTGATTAAGTCAGAGGTGGTCATGTGACCTAAATCACTCTAAGCAAAGGGAAGCCCAGGACTTCTATAGTAGGGAAGAGAATGCTCGTTCTCTACCACTGGATATGACAGCGTAGTTAGCAGCCATTTTTCAACCGATGAAGGAACCAAGCTTAAGATGAAGCCAATACTGTGAGGGGCAGAAATAAGATACATAAAGAAAATGGTCTTCGGTGATATTGTTGAGCCACTAGATCTAGCCTTACCTGAAATCCAGAGGATCTTTAGAAAAAGAAAATAGTCTTCAATAATAAAAATGAGAAATAACCAATTAAAAATGAGCAAAATGATCTGAATAGACATTTCTTTCAGGAAAACATACAAATAACTAGCAAGCATATGAAATGATGCTCAACATCATCAGTTATCAGGAAAATACAAACCAAAACTGCAATGAGATGTCACTTCATACCCTTCAGGATGGCTGGAATCAAAAGCTCACATACTAATAAATGTCGGTAAGAACATAGAGAAATCAGAGCCCTCATACACTGGGCTACTTGTTGAACCATTCCCCAGCTATAACCTTGCTCCTTGGATACCCAACGTTTTGACCCCAGTAGACAAGTTAGCTCTCCATGGACCCTTTATCACCCACCCCATCTGGCAATAACTAAAACTGGTGATGCCCAGTAAAATAACAAAATACATCTGCCAGACTGCAAGCCTGAGTATAAATGCCACAGGGGCAAGGAATATCTATCCTCTCACCTTGTGTCCCTACACAATAGCACAAAGACTGGTATATGGTAGATCCTTGGGAAATATTTGTTAAGTGGTTGAAAGTCTCCCCATTGTACTGAAATTATTATCTAAATGTCTGTCCCATCTTCTACTCTAGGTCTTGCTATTGAACAGCACCACTGTCTTATCATCTATGTAACTCCAAAATCTGGCACAGAACCTGTATCAGAGTAAGGCACTCAGTGTATATTGGTTGAATTCTTGGCTTCTTTCATCAAGTCAATTAACAAACTAAATAAGATGTCTGTTCCCTGTGAACACTCACAACTTCCCCAATGCAACTCTTTTGACACACCCCAGTCTGTCTCGCACTGTAACGATTTGCAGGAATCCTGTTTACTCCCAGGAGACTGTGAGCTCTTCTGAAGGTGGGGTTCCCATCTCATTAATCTCTGGGACTCCCACCAGTTGCGCAGAATAGAAAGCAGAATAGAAGCTCAGGACACACACTTGTCAAATAGCAGATAGATGATTGAATGAATGAATAAATACAAGGAAAGAGAATTACTTGGCAGAGGGAATGAAGCCGTGATATCTGGAAGGCTGCAGCATGGTCTGACTCAGGCTCAGTTTCCACTACATTAAAGTGACACTGGGATCAAGATAGATTAGTAGTTCTCTTGTTTGTTTTATTATTTCCTTCTCCCACCAGACTGTATCTTCCCTGAGAACAGCACCCATATCTTACGTGCTCACCATTCTGTCCTCACTGTTTAACACATGGTACATGCTCAATACATGTGTTGTTGACTGAACCCTCATCCACCCAGTAACCCCCCAAGGATCTGGCATTCCCTTCCACCTCTCCTGCTTTTAATCCTACAATGAGAGGTGGAAGCTCCTTGCCTCCTAAATGAATAAGGATACCACCACAGTGGTGATCAGCCTCCTGCCATGTGCTCCCCCCTTCTGCCTTTGTACTTTTCCAACTGGATCAAATCATTTAATCTGCAGTTAATTCAGAAGCATCCAAGCCAGGCTCTGATATAGCGGACGATCAAGATAAACGGCTGGAGTATTTTTATGAGCAAAATCTCTCCAGATTTTAGTCTGTAAATCATTTGTTGTGAAACCGCTCATTGTCTTTAGGCAAGGCTATAACGTGAGGAAAAATTCTATTTATGAATCAAAAGTCAGGGGATTAGCAACAGTCTGAAGGAAAGAGACTACAATATAAAAATAAGATTTCTCTCTTAACATTCTCCTTACCTATACCCCTCAACCCCTCTCCTTTACTTACTTTTCAGCATAGGATAGGAATTCAATTTCATGTTTGTTCCGCAGAATCACAGGGGAAGAAGCAGATCTTAAGAGGTAGATTTTAGAGACTCTTCCTCAGCTCCACACAAATTCAAACAATTCCCTTCAGATCTCAAGTTGAAAGTCACTTCCTCGGAGAAGTCTTCCATGATGACTTAGACTAAATTAGATCCTTCCTATTAGTCACTGTCACAGCACAAGTTGTTATTATTTTGATTGCTCCCGCCACAGTTTTAATTATATATTTATTTGTTTGCCTGCTTACTTAATGCCTTTCTCCCTCAGTAGACTGTAAATGCCTTTACGTAGGGATTATGAATTTGTTTCCCCCTGTATTCCCAACCACTAACACAGTTCCTGGAGTAAAGTAGGTGCTGAGCAAATAATCTGTTTTAATATGTAAAGATAATTTTCCCAGCTCTTTTTCAAAGTTAATCTAGAAAGGCTACCACAAGAAAAAAAGCACTATTTAACTCTTTCAAGTATTTTAAATTTTACTGACTAAACATAAAATGTTCCTTTTTATAAAATAAATATAGGTTTATTCTATGCAAACCACTGCATATGTTATCTTATATAATACTCTCAACAGTGCCCAAACCTGGTAAAGCAGATATTATCCTCCATCTTAGTGATAAGCAATTTGTAGCCTGGGAAGGTCAAAGACTTATCCAATGTGTTCTAGACAGTGATGGTAGAGTAGCATGAGAACTCACATATTTCAACTCCCAAATTCAAATTCCTGCCACCGTGCTTTGTACTCTCCCTCCTGAAAATCACAGAGATGCAGAAGGAATTTCTTTCCTGATGGAAACTTTTTTCTCCTTTCTGGCTCTCCATCAGTAGAAGGAACAAAAGAGGTGAAAACAACTGAAGACCAAAGAAGGGATTATGTTTTCCTTTTCTCTTTAAAACTTGCAGAAAATAGTCAGAAACGATTCTGGACGTGGTCAATGTTTTTTAGACTGTGCTAGTGTCTGCCTGCAAAAAGATTTTTCAGAAAACCTTGCAGGATGTCAGCCCTTGGGGCCAGATCCAGCTCTATGCGAGATTCATCTTTTGGTACATTGATCCAAAATGCTGCACTTCCAACAAGCTCTAACAAAACACACCCACACCCGCGCACACACACACACACACACACACACACACACACACACATGCATTTGAAAGAAAAGTTATGGCCACCAAGGCTCACAAATGTGCTCATGCATATCTTTTCACAAACAGGCAATACATCGTCCCTTCACCACCATGGCAAGCACAGAATCAGATGAATACAGTAAGTCACACATGTCTACACACAAATGCACCCTCATAATAAATGGTCAATGCACCATTTTTACAAAAGTATCGACCTTTTATGCCCATTTTCCCACTTTACTCCCGTAATAATGCATGTGTTATCTGATAAACAAGATATGTCAACCCAATGGTTTAACAGGGGTCTTTAACCTAAGCCTCATAGGATGAGTTTCAGAGGATCTCTGAACCACCCACCTCCGAAGTCAGGTGTGTGTACATTTTTTCCCTGGATGTTAGTATCCACAGATTTCATGCTTATGGCCCTCCCTCCTCCAAAAGAAAAGATTTTGGACCATCAAGTCATGGGGACAATCTCATTAATCTGAAACTCAAGATACCAATGAATATAAAGTTTATAAACTGTCTTTTTCTCCATTTCCTCCCTTACTCACACATCTGTAACCCTATGTAGTTCACCTTGCAATTATGACTTTTTTTTTTGGCTGCATTGGGTCTTGCTGCACGTGGACTTTCTCCAGTTGCGGTGAGCGGGGGCTACTCTTTGTTGAGGTGTGCGGGCTTCTCACTCTGGTGGCTTCTCGTGTTGTGGAGCACAGACTCTAGGTACGCAGGCTTCCGTAATTGTGGCACATGGGCTCAGTAGTTGTGGCTCTCGGGCTCTAGAGCGCGGGCTCAGTAGTTGTGGCACAAGGGCTTAGTTGCTCCACGGCGTGTGGGATCTTCCTGGACCAGGGCTCAAACCTGTGTCCCCTGCAATGGCAGGCAGATTCTTAACCACTGCACCACCAGGGAAGCCCCATGAATCCTTTCTTGAAGGAGGATCGAACAGCGACAGTGGTTGTTACCCATTGTTGGACCTTTATCAGCCAGTGCTCTCTGTAAGTGTGTGCTCATGGGTTAGACATCCAGCAGGACATGCCTATTTCACTGTAGCAGTATCCCAGGGGATTTCATTATTGTCACAGGAATTTCCCAGCCCAGGCTCCAAGTGAGAGCCACGGCTGTCACACAGCCTCACCCCATTACTAGCCGCCAGCCTGGCACTTCCCGACAGTGGCGGCTGTTAGCACCCTGTGAACAGCCAGGTCCAGGGAATGTCTGCCTTGTTCTGAATCTTGCCAGGGGACAGCCTCGGCCTCACTGATCCAGGGGGTCAGACTGGTGTCATGGGTGCTCTGTGGCTTCTGGCACTACAGAAGATGGCTTCAAATACTCTAAGAAAGACAAATGAAACCAACCCCTGGGACCTACTTCTGTCATGTCAGACGCAGCCCATGCGCTAAAAAGGAGCCCATCCTCTTTCCTAGTGTAAGCAATTAATGTTTTGAAGCAACATTTAAAGCTATAAATGAATATGCTTTATGGTGTTCAGAGCTGGGATGTGGGCAAAAGTTGGCATCGTTGAGTCAGATTGGATTGGATACTCAGACCAGTTTTGTGACCACAGGCAAATAACTCTCCACTCAGTGACCTTCATGTCTGTTTATAGCACTGTGAGGAGGAAGAAACTGGTGATTTTTAAGGCCTCACCTGGCTCTAATATTCTAGAATTTCCCATTGTAGACTCTAACTGCCACACTTACTCTGGGCCAGTGATTCTGTTGGTTCCTTTCACATCTATTATCTACTTAGCCTCGCATCTCGGTAGGTTTCAATATTCCCACCAATCCTTATGTTCCCGACAGGGAAGCCGCAACGTGATGGGAGAGCAAGCGGAGTGACTTTTCTGAAGTCACATAGATATCAGAGGCAACACTGGGATTAAATCCAGGTGGTCTGACGCTCGCAGCATCTCCCCGACCTCAAAATTATCTCCGCATTCGTATGTGAACACCCCTGCCAACCACCAGAACCCACAGAGTGTACTGTGTCGTGACTAGCAGAAGAAGGGGAAGGGGATTAAGCTGCAGGATGAGAAACTGAGCCTGGAATAAAAAGAAATGGCCTGAAAGTATGTAGGTACCAGAATGGAAATAAGAACAGCCTCATTTTTAAAGACAAAGATGCCCATAAACCCAGAATGTTTGAATCTGGTCCAGGCTGGACAGCAAGGCATCGGTTAGGAGTCCCACAAGCCTCTTTTCATGTTTGAGGCAAAGAGCAGTGTTCAGAAATGAAGAAAATGAGAAGCAGAGCAATATTCATGGTGGATGACGGTCTTTATCTTCTTAAAGGTTTTCTTTATAAAATTAAAAAAACCCAATCCCTTCACTTTAGAGAGTATCTTTTATTTAAGAAATTGTTTCATTACTATGTCTCATATAATCTCCACGAAAATTATTTGCATTAGATGGAAACATAATTAACCACATTGCGTATGTGAGAAAACTGAGGCCAAGCCAGGAAAGATGGAATTAGACAAATTCCCTCCTGATCCCCGGATTCATAATCTTCATACCTCAATGATGTGGCAGACACAGCTGGTTGGCCACCCAATAGCCATGTTTCCTTTTCTTCCTTAGCAGCAGACTCTGTTTTATTTTCAGCGAGACATTAAGCAGAAAACATGTTTCCAAGCCTCGCTTTCAACAAGGGTTGATCATGTGACCAGGTTCTGGACCAACAGTAAGGAGACTTTTGTGGGATGATTCCAAGAAGACCTTTTAAAGGGACCTGAATCAACGAGGGTAGATGCTTTGTACCCCTCTCTCCTTCTGCCTTCCTGATCCCTCATCATGAAAAGCAGAAGCTCCATCCACCATCTTGGGCCATGCGATGACCTTGGCATCTCAAAAAGCCAGGCATTGGGATGGAAAAGTCAGAATAATAATGGGAGGCTGAGTGTTTGAGGATCCTGAAGTGGCTATGCCAATGTTGGCTAGGCTTTCTCTGGAATTTTTTATTTGAGAAAGAAATAAATGATTTTTGTAAAGCCACTATTATTTGGAGGGGGCTTCTTTTATATGCAGCTGGCCTTAACCCTAGCCATGACAATCAGACAGCGTAATTTGAGAAGTGATGCAGAAAGAAGATTCTATCCACTGTGAGACCTGGTCCTCCTGTGCTTCACATGACCGCACGAGGAAGGAAGGAATAATGGACGTTACATAATTCATCAGTCACCAGCTGCCACCAACTGGATGACAATTATCTTATGTATCACCAAGAAAGAAAAAACATTGCCAATTAAACTATGACATGCCACTGATGGCAAGATACAAATCGATTTCAGAAACGTTAAGATGTGAGGAAAAAACAACCTATGAAATTGGAAGACTCGGAATTTAGCAAAGCACAGAGTTTAGGTTTAAAATTCATCAGATCAATCCATCCTCCCATCCCTATTTTGAAGAAAGGAAAACTGAGGACCATCCGGGAGCAGTGACTTGTCTAAGTTCAGCAATGGAACCAACATGAGAATTGTTACTGTAAATCAAGAGCTCTTTAATAGGTCCCAATAAAGACCAAATTTTTACCTTGACTGCTAGTGACATGTTTATTTAATCAACCACCTGTCCCTGTTTTTCTCTCTAAAATACATGGCACTGAATAGGCAGAGACAATGGCCCTCACCCCTCCCACACACAATGGACTCTGCAGTCACAAGAAATGATGGAGGCAGATTTCACAGAAAATTTGCATTCACACATTATAGGCCCTTGGTCAGCAGCTCTGAAATAGATGGAGAGCACCAGGTAGCCACAGAGAACCACAGGTTAGGAATCTTCTGAAACACAGGAAATTGAGGTGACCCAGCAGCAGCTGATGGCTGGGACTCCAAGGGGCCTCAGCTCAAATTTCTGCTCCCTCCTCCTACACAATGAAGAGACATTGGTGAATGGTGCCCATCACAGAGGACACCAACAATCTAGACACCCAGTTATCAGAGATGGAAGCAGTCTGAGAGATTATGCATCACCCCAGCATACGTGTAGATAGAAATGCTTCTCATCTCTCATAGTGTGATAGGGGCTAGAAAGACCATACTAGCGCCAGTGGGGTTGATTCTGGAGGCAAAGGATAAATTACAGAGACCACTTCAACCATTCACATAAAGGACACCAGGGTCTTGGACCAAAGAAGTGAAGCCGGAAAGAGTAAAAGGGATGATCCAAGCAAACATCTACAAAGCTTCTAAAATATCAAGCTTCTGAGGTCATTTTCCTGGTTTTGGTGCCATTTCTTCTTCTGCCACAAAAAGTCAATGTTCTCACTCTCGACATTCCTCGCTGCAATCTATCCTTCTTTTAGACGATGCATAAATAAGGCGTGAATGACTAATAACATTGTAGATGGCTGATGACAGCTGCATTCATATAGGGAACCCAAGATAGTCTAAATGATGCAGTTGTGATGGCCGAATGTCAAACACCGCCCTGAGAATGGAAAAGTACCTGAGTTACTGGGACTTGCGTTGCTATTGACCTCCTCACCAGCCTTTCCTGCACTGAGGATGCTCACATGAAAAATAAGCACGGATTTCCCAATTTTTTCCTAACAACAACAACAAACTCAATATGGGGTATGTGTGTGTGTAAGAATATTCAAATTAGTGAAATTTTTGCCCAATAAAACAATGTAAAGAAAGGTAAAGGATTACTTTTCAAAATATACAAGAGCAAGGATCGGACTCCTATAGCACAGGGAAGCAGAAATGTCTCGGAGGCCTGCTTTAATGAAGACATAAGAATGGCTCATAATTAGCAGAAGCCTTGAAACTGGACTTTTCTCTGATACTTAGATCAAACAAGACGGAGTTCATGAAAAACCTCTAAAACCTAGAAAGCACTGTAGACATGTTTCTTCACCGCCACATGATTGTTTGAATTGGTTTTGTTCTCACAGTGCATTGATTGTATTTCAATTGAGTCCTCCCCACAATCAGAGCTAGAATTATCTTTACCTTACCGAAGAAAAAACAAAGCTCCAGAAAAGTAACTGGCCCAAGGCAAAGCTCTTCCCCAAATTGTACAGCTGTCTAGATGGGAGACAGTGGGCGGGGAGTGGAGTTCCAAAATGCAAGACCTCTTCCTTGCAACTGATCCCAAGGAAAGGAAGACAGAGCTGATATTTATGGGTCGCTTACCATAGTTGGGAAAACTTTTAAGCATCATCGCCTCAGGCACTCCCCCAACAAACTTAAGTGGGTACTATCTTTATCCTCACTAAACTGATGAGAAAGCTGAGGTTCAGAGAGGTTAGGAACCTGCCCAATGTCCCACAAGGAGGCGGAGGAACCAGATCTCAGACAGAGGTCTGGTAAACACCAAAGACACGGTTAGTTTTCCTCAGTTCAGAGCTTTCCCACCCCGCGGCCATAAATATGCATTTAGTTTATTTAACATAATAACGCCTCCCAGCTCCTCTGGGAAAAGAGGACCTAAGAGTACCTTCAATCTGGATGAATCTTGCTGCAGGGGGAATTCATTTCTGGAGCAAGCAAATGGTCTCCCTCTCGCTGTAAACCTGCATTCTGCCAAATGCATATATAACGAGGACTTCAGAACACTGACATTACTTTCCCTGCAAATCCTGGACCGTTTAGTAGGAGATCAGACCTTGTTTGCTTGGCAGGGGAGCTGTGTTAGTGATGCGTTCCGAAGCATAAAAGGACAGGACAGAAGCAGTCACTGGAAAAAAGGTGTACAAGACCTGAAAAGAAGGACAAAGTCAGGTGTGAGAGGGGAACGAAGGGGAGAAAGGAGGAAGGAAGGAGGCAGCAGCTCTACATGCCGGACTCAAGATGCCTTTGAAATACAGACACCAGATCAGATCTCAGTACAGCAGCCGATCCTAAGCTTCTAGAAAAGAAACTGGAGTTAACACTGCTGTCTGTCCAGAAAGGCAGCTGGAAGATACACATAAAAGAAGGGCTACTCCTTTTCTCCCCGCACCTACCACCCCCCCATCACACATAACTTTGAATGCAGCCGAATGCAGGGAAGAGAGAGAGTGCTGGGCCCAAAGACATGGGTAGGCCGGAAGGAGGGAGCGGCCTGAAAGCTGATCAAAAACACTTTCAAGTTAAGATTAAACTCTGCAGATTGCAGGAGGCCAATTTAATGGGAAACATTCCTTGTTCTCCCTGTCCCCTCCTCTGGCTTCCCATGGGAAGGGGACTGGGCTGTGATGCTGCTCATCAGAGAAACCCCTGGGTACCAGATCTTATCCAAATGAGCAGCTGCGAAAGGCTAAAAAGATAGAACTGGGGAAAAAATAGTTTACAAAGTGTTGAAAGGGAGAGAAGGGTGGGAAAGGGGGATTTTAATTATCCTGCATCCTTTCTGTGGAGGGGCAGGACTCCCAGGGACATTGAAAGGCCATTAGCTCTGAAAGATGAAACTGGCCGGGGAAACAGCGTATCTGGGTTCCAGCTCCAGCTCAGCTCCTTTGCTTTTCCTGGCCTCAGTTTCCTGATATGACAAATGGAAAGGGTGGGGCGATGTTGAGATTGAAATTGTGCTATACTGAGCCCATGTGTACAGTGGTTAAACCTACAGTCTATTCAAATCCCTCCTTGAAGCCAAGTCAGGCCTTCTGAGCCTGGGAATAACAATACCTACCTTGAAGTGTTGTTGACAGACTAAAACACAGAGCATACTTAAGCTAGGATCTGGCACGCAGTATGTGCTCAATAAATGCCAGGGTTTATAAAAAAATCTGTTGCCAGCTGATTTCATGGGGCTCTTAGCCTAGGTGAGTATAATTTCAGTCTTTGTAACCAAGAAGCCTTTGTAACCTCTCACTGAGACGGTTGGGTGGAAACATTTATCAGTTTTTGGTTCAATCATTACGTGGTAAGAATCTGCTGTGTCCAATGCTGAAACAAGTTAGGGGTATGGGTGAAAAACACAAGACAACAATGCACATGGAAGAGAACACTCCTGGTGGTGAAGCCAAATCTGGCCTCTGTACCCCACCACCAAATTAAATCTCAGAGACAGAGTTTCAGGTGACGTAGAAAAGAATAGCTTTATTGCTTTTCCAGGCAGAGGGGGCCACGGTGGGCTAATGTCCTCAAAACTGTGTGTCCCGACCTGGAGGGGGTAGTGAGTTTTATGGTAATGGTTCAAAGAGGGCGTGATCAGCTCATGGACATTCTTCTGACTGGTTGGTGGTGAGGTAAGTGGGAGTCAGCATCATCAACCTTCAGGTTCCAACTGGTCAGGGGTCCACGTGCTTGTGGGCAGCATACCGTTAACTCCTCCCACCTGGTGGAGGTTTCAGTATCTGCAGAACAGCTCAAAGATAGTGTTGTGTGTATCCCTTGAGGGGAACGAGGACCCTGCCCTAAGGCTGCACTATTGTTTCTTAACTGTTCCTCCCTTTTCTCTGTATCCCCTCCCTTCCCTAATTAGCAACTGTTTGAACCTGCCCATTGGAGCTCAAGGAAGGTCATGGAGGCTGAATGAAGCCTATTTCCTGTAATTGAGAAATGGGGGACACAGAAAGGCTTTTGTGCCCAGGAGCCCCACAGGGCCCTGCTCAGTTTCAGTTTGAATAGGGACAGGGCTCTGAGTTGAGGCTGGGGGAGCAAGCTCTCTGGTGCAGGGCCTTGGAGCCATACGGAGGGGACCCTGAACTCCTGCCAGGGCTCCAGAAGTCACCGTGCATCCAGAACTGCCCTCCCATCCCAGGATCTTTAGGGCCTGGCCCGTTCCTGGGTGCTGGTTCTTTGATGATTTCCACGAGAACTTTTAACTCCACATGTATCTTTAAGATAAACTCATCTTCTCTGAAATAGTTTGAGTGAGGTTTTGTTTCTTTCCAGAAAATAACCCCAGACAAAAGCAGCGCCCACTTTGTGCCTGGCCTCGGGTACCAGACTTTACATCGGTGAATGGATTCAGTGGTCACAATCAGGGCAAGTGCCAGTCCTGCACTTACAGGTGCCACCCTGGTGGTGACCAGCTTCTTTCACTTGGGGCCCTAAGCACCTCACTCCCGTCAGCCTGGTCCTGGCCTACTTACCATAACCCTGTGAAGGAGGCTTGATTACACTCCAGTTCCAGATAAGATGCCCAAGGTCACGGCCAGCAGGGAGGCTTCACGTGCCCTTGAGGAGCCGGCCATCTCAGAGCAAGGCCTGGTTCAGTTTGCAGGCATGAAATGAGCTCCTGCTCCGGTGGGAAAGGGAAATGAAATTGCTACTGACAAGGGCCCACCATGTTCCATCTGCTTCACCAACATGATCTCATGTGATGCTCACAACCACCCAGTGAAGCAGGTATTATCACATTATTTTATAGAACAGGAAACTGGGATTCATAGGGAGTAAGTCACACACGGGTCTTCACTGGAAGGACTGGGTTTTAGATCCAAGTCCAACTGACTCCAAAAAACCACCTCTGAACCTCTGAACTGACTCCTGAGATGCAAAGATCTCTATCTTCCTAAGCTCTGTGTTGTCATTGTTTGTTGAGAGCACTTCCCTGGCAGACCGGCAGCTGCTAAAGATTGCATCGCCAGCCACTTAAAACAGTCCCAGCAGGTAGCAGTTTATCAATAAACATGTGTTACTGGAACAAAGATGTCAACACCCAACTTCTGCCCTGGTCTCAGCCCTCTGGGAACTTGAAAGTCCCCAGCTTGACTCAGGAACCTAATCAACGTCGAGATATGCTCCACTCCCCATACCTGGGACAGGTGGACCCCGGACCCTGAGGATGCTGGCACAGTCTTGTCTCTTCCTGGCCCTCTGGAAGGGGAGAAAAGCCAAGGAGTGGTGGGTAAAAGACTTTATCATTAAGGCTGGATTGACAACGAGCATTTGGGGGGTGTTACACAACCTCTGCCAACTTGTCCTGATGCTCACATGAAACAGGGAATTGGGAAGATAAAAGCCCTCAGTGGAACAAAGGAAAATAAAACTAAATAAGTGAAAACAAAGATGAGCTGCCATTGATGTTTGTGGGTCTTGATCTTGATTCCTTCACACCTAGTGCCTGGTACCCATCAGAGAACCATTAATACATAGCGATTAAATCAGTGAAGGATGGTTGGATGGATGAATGGTAACTGAAAGGAATACTGGACCAGGGGTCAGGAGACCTACGTTCTAATCCCAGTTCTGCCAAAACAGAAACTTATCGTCTGACCACAGGATTTATTCCCTGTAGACTCCATGTCTTCATCTCTAAACCCAGACCCAGAAAAGCTCTGTTGCATGACCCTGAGCACCACAGCTTCCTTGCTGTGTGATGCTGGAGAGGCTGAAAACCCCTTTCTGATACAATGTAGCAGGATTAAGATAGCAACCAAGAGCTCCCATTACAATCCCATGCCCATAACAAGATCATTCGGCATCCTTCCCCACCCTGACATGAGGTCTACACTGGTTCTCATGGGCAATGCAGAGGGCATCCTTTCTCACCAAATCCCGTTGGCTAAGAGTGTTTTTCAGTGGGACCCTGGGACTCAGATTCAGCTGGTGTGCAGAGAAGGATAAGTTCCCACAGTGGGTCTCCTGACGTGAAGTCCTGTTTGCCCTGCTGGCTCAATTCTGAGGTCTATGTCCTTCATTCCTTCTTTCAGTAAGTGTTTATGGAGTGCCTACTGTGCATCAGGCACTGTACTAGACACTGGCAATACGTGGAGAGCAAAAGAAAGCCATCCTCTGTTCTCTTGATGCCAAAAGTCTTGTACAGGATCCGGACATAATTCATATAACCACACACATAAGCACGCACTGTAGTTACAGCCAGACTAAGTGCCACAAGGGAAAGCGCAGTGAGCATTGAGGGCATATAGCAAGGTGCCCAGTCTAGTCTGGGGGATCAGGGCAGACTTCCCTGAGGAAGTGGGGTCTAAGCCAAAATCCAAAGTATGCGTGAGAATAGGGCAGGTGGAGGGAAGAGTGGGCATCCCGGGACCTCTGTTTACAAGAGCAGGAAAGCACAGCACCTGTTTTCCTGGAGTCTGCAGTCTACGGGCTGCTATTCCTCACTTCCAGGAGCTCTTATTCCAATTTCATCCGTCAATTTTTCTAAGTCTTTATCACACTTTATCAAAATGTGTATCAGTGTGAGAAAGCGAACGTCTGTCACGCCTCCCCCCGGGCAACGGCAAAATTGAAATCCTGCGAAGACGACGGCACGTTTCTTATTTTAATTATTTTTACATCTTCCTTCGCTGATCTCTGTTTTGGATGACTCTTTTCATTCCTCTCTAGAAGCAGGCCCCACTGTCTCCCTGGGTAGAAAATATGCGTGTCTCTACCGATGTAGAAAACGTTTCAAGCATGTCAAGGTGTCAATGGGAGAAATAATGTGAGGGGAGAGGTGTCGAGAGAAAGCAACTTAAGTAAAGAACATACCTCCAAACGTGGGGGCCGTCTGAAGAGCAATGGACTCAGAGGTGACCTTGGACTCAAATTTCGACTAGCACGCTATCTAGCTGGATGACCGTGAGTCTGCCAGTGCACTCAGTGTCAGAGCCTGTTCTAAGTGCTTTGCAAAGACTGGCTCATTTAGACTGTACGTCTCTTTGAGATCGGAGCCGCTGTTAACCCTATGTACAGTTTAGGGGAGAAACAGGAGCATACTAGCTTTGTCCCAAATGCCCCAGGAGTCAGGGCAGAGCTGGAATACAGCTGTGAGCATTGTGTCTCCAGAAACCCTACTTTAATCACCAGGCTTGACTTCCTTGGTGCAGTAAAAATGTGAGTCCCCTTTCAATATGGAGAACCTTGAGACACAGAGGAGTTCATCACGTGCTGAAATTCACACAGCTAGTAAATGTCAGAGCTGAGATGTGAACTCAGGTAGCAGGACTCCAGAGTCCTGCTCTTATCCACCATAGGCGGCTGCCTTGGAAGATGGTCATGCCTCCGTGAGCCTGGTCATGTCTTTGCTGGCCAGCAGCTTAGTGAGGAATTTCTAGGTGCCCTGGCCATAGAGAGAAAGAAAATAAGCAGAATCGCTGCCTCTAGTGATGGTTGTCTGGTGGGGAAGATAGGTGTCAGGCAAACAAAGAGCAAGTGCTATAAAGGGCAAAACAAGGGCTCTCTGGGGGTTGGGATGTGCTTTAAACAAGGCAGTAATGATACAAGATCTGGTTTAGTGTCCGGCTCAGAGTAGAAAGCCAGCAAGTGGAAGGTATTCCTTCTTTCTTGGCCCATGAACATGGAAGTGAAGGGGCCGAGCATGAGGTATTGAAAAAGGAATGTCAGGGTGGGAAAGACACCGTAATGGTCACTGGGTAGAATCCACTGCCCAGAACACAAAACTCCCAAAAAGTATTCTTCCAGTCACTGTTAAAATGCTTTCTATGGCAGACAACTCACTACGTCAAATAAAGAATGAGCACACGTTAAGGGATAAAATATATGCTAAGGTTGGGGAGGGGTTAGAGTCATGAATCTCTGAAAATGGGGGAAGGTGACTTTCCCATCAGAATTTTTGTGACGGTTAATTTAGTCCGCAAAACTCTTACAGTGATGCTTAACCTATAGTAAGTAAACACCTGGTAAAAGTTAGTTCTTATTATTCGTGGTGTTATTATTGTTGTTGTTGTTATGTGGTACCTAAGAGTTCCAGTTTCAAAGTAAACAAACCTGGGCTCAAAGCTCACGTCCATGATTTATCAGCTGCAAGGCCATGGGCTAGTCATTCACCATCTCCAAGGCTCAGTTTTCCCATTAGTAATGCTGACGTCAAAGAGTCAAAGATTTTGCATCTGACATGCTTAGCACGGTGTCTGACTCCCAGTCTGAAGTCAACACAGAGAAGCTCTTCTTATGAAGGAGAGGCGGACAGTTGGGCCACTTATGAGGAGGTGCACATGCCGTAACCTGCTTATCCCCCAGGAGAAGAATTCAAGGGCTCAGACTGTACTGTTTCTTCCTCTGAGTTACACCAGAAACCATCGCTTTCCTACCATTTTCCCTACCCCATTTCTTCTATTATATCCTAGAGCTCCCCAGGAAATGAGACATCACTGTGGGACAGCCAGAGCCGTGCAAAGGTGGAACTGGCTGTCTTAAAAGGGAGGGAGTTCCTGCTCAAGGAGGTATTCAGGCTGAAAAACCATGATACAGATGCTGTGGAGAGAAGTGAGTCGAGGGAGGAGGGCTGGGCTGATGCTGTGGGTCATGGTTGTCAAACTGTGTTCCATGGAGCAGCAAACGTAGAATGTGGCCTCAGGTTTAGCCATAGAGGATGTGGAAGGTCAAATGGCTGAAGGTCCAGGCTCCCCTCCTCCAACTTCAACAAGAGAATCTCCATGTTTATTGGTTTTTGGATGAAGGTTTATATGAGTTAGCTATTGCCATGGAATTGCTGTTATAAAATACCACAAAACCTCAGTGACTTCAACAGTGAGCATTTGTCTCTCCCTCGTCTGCCTGGTTCATTTGACCTAGACTAGGCAGTCTTGATCTTGGCCATGCACACCCATCAGGGTGGTGGGGGAGGGCAGGAGTAGGGGGTGGAGTTGATTGATCTGAGCTGAGTTTGGCTGGAACAGTTTGGTTCTACTCTGCGTGTCCCTCATCTTTCTCCTGGAACCCGTGGGCTAGTCTAGGTGTGCCCTTCAAAGGACTCATCACATATGCCTCCCATATTTTAGACTATTTGGAAAAGCAGGCACTTCTCTATATGCTATGGCCTCAGAAGGAAAGCAGACACAGCCGAGAACACTAAAGCCGTTTGCCTTTCTGAATGGATTTGGCTTTTACTACATAACTAACTCTGCAGATTGAGGCTTACAAAAACAGCATTTTTGAAAGAGAGGAAATGACTTTTTGCTGTCCATAAATATGACTTTGCTCATTAAGACCTAAAATCTAAGGGACCCAGAATAACAAGTGAAGAGCATAAAACCACAGAAAGGGGAAGAAACATGGATAGTGCATGAAGAGAAATTTCCTCTCCACTGAGAAAGGAGATTAAAGTATGACTGGATGACAAGAGGAGGTGTAGAGGAGGAGAAATACTAGATCTTAGGGTCCCACAGCTCCCCAGTCTCCCAGGTCAGTTTTGGATGTGGGATTGTATTGGTTAGTTATTGCTGTGTAACAAACACAAAATCTTAGTGACGTATTTCAATACGCTTTTATGCTCTCAGATCTACCACTCAGCTGGGGGTCAACTTATTTAGGCTGGGCTTGCCTGGGGTGGTTCTGCTCTATGTACCCCTCATCCTCCTTGAATCAGAGGGAAAGCTGAGGAATGTTATCTTGGTGATGGCAGAAGCACAAGAAGGCAAGTGGGGGAACAGAGAAGGCCTATGAAGGCCTAGGCTTAGAAATTACACATCATTACATTTGCCTCATTCTATTGGCCAAAGCAAGTCACGTGGCTGAGCTTAAAGTCAAATAAAGCAGGAAGGTTGTGGGTGGGGGGGATAGAAGTGATGTGCCCTGTCTTCGTGGAAAGAATTCCAAAGTCCCATGCAAGGAGCATGAATAACAAGAGTGGCAAGAGTAATGCAATCTACTCAGAGTGGAATGTAGGAACCCAAGTGAGCTTGGGGAATTACAGGGCGGGGGTACAGTTACTTGGCAATCAAGGACCCTGCACAGGCCAGGCACCACGGCTGAGGAGGTGTTCGGTGGCTGAGCCAGGGACGGACTCATAAATTCCATACGTCCCCAGGGGACGCTGAGAAAGCAGACCAGTGGAGCATGGAGGTGTTGGTGGACCTGAAGTGACACAGTTGGAATGCACAGGAGGAAGTAAGAGGATCTGATAATCATGGGTGGGAGAGAGACCACCAGCAATAAATGCATCGGGATGGAGGCCCACAAGGTCCAAATGCCCACCTGTTAATATCAGGTTGACAAAAGTAAGGGCCACTGGAAATTAGCTCACCCCTCCCACTTTGGGGAAATGAGGAGGAGGGAGGTAGAGAGAATTTTGACCTGCCTGCATCCCAAATTGATCACATTTAAATCTGAAAGTCACGGAGTTATTTAAATGTACAAGATTAAGTTTCTTGCCCCTGGCAGAAATGGGGACTCACAAGCTGAGGACAGTTCCCAAGAAATAATGAAAGTGACATCTAAGCATTGTTTATAGATGGTTGTGACTGTAAACTTTAAACCTGCAAATTAATATGTGTCTACTTCTGTACATTGTAATCACATTTTTTCTTTTTTTTTTTTTGCTGGACTTCGTCTTGCTTTTCATCAGAAGATCAATTACATTGCTAATGGAAACCTTTCAAAGGCTTGTGTCAAAGCCCCATGTGAAGAAAAGGAGAGACACCCTTACAGAGACTGAAGCTCTGCACAGACCAGCTGGCTTTCTCAGCCCCTCCTCTCCTCTGAGCTCTCACAGATACTGACAGATGCTTTTCTGCATCAGCTAATGTGGAGGGAGTCTGGTTGTCTAGCATACTCCAGGGGAAATTTTAACTTGTGGCTGAGTGCATTGATTATGTTTCTTTTCCTTTTCATTCTGTGTTTCTGGGAGCGGGTGGGGGGTGGGAAATGAGCCCAGATTGGAGCCAGGCTGTCCTCACTTGACTTACCAGTATTTGGAAGGCATTTAAGATTTTCTCTTTTCTATTGGAATGAGAGTGAAATCCAAAATTCCTAGCTGTCTCTAAATACCAACTGACTAAGCTTGAAGACTCCCAAAATAAACAGCTTAGCATTCCGGAGAGTTACCAGAGAGACCTGGGGGTTTGGTGAATAAAGCACGTACCTCTTGCCCTTCTCACTCATATTCTGCTCATTCGGCCCCTGCACTGCCAAGGAGGCAGACATGTGTTTGTTTTGTAGCCAGTCAATAAAGGATGAGTTTCTAATACTTTGGCTTGTGATGCTGTGGCCCCAAAATAGAATGTTATGTTGGCAACAAGATGAAATCCACATTCAGCAGGGTTAGTTTTTCCCCCTTCCTTTCTACCCGCCCCATACCTAGCTGTCCTTAAGGAGTTAATTCAAGTCTCAAACTCCCTCCGTGTATCCTCCCATAACACATTAGCCTAGCCTCATGCCTCCTAGCTCTTAAGCAACATTTATTATAGGGTTGACGACACCTGGCATTCCCTGCCCTGTACAGACATTACTAATAGATCAGAGCACGTCTTCCTGCTG
>NW_006789698.1:678945-682589 GCF_000442215.2 Lipotes vexillifer
ATCTCATATGCAACCTCACAATTCTCCGCTCCAAGCAGCCAGTATTGATCAATGAGAATTGGCACTTAAGGTGAAACTGCTTTGTAGTACCAGATATAGATTCTATTTTGAACCTCTAAGCACTCAGAATAAAAATAAGTATAATAATAGCTACCATTTATTGAGCAAAAACTGTGCAAGACGCTTTTTAAATATCACCTCATTTATTCCTTTTTGCAACATTGCCAATTAAGCGGCATGTTCCCCCATTTCACAGATAAGAAAACTCAGAGGGGTCAAGTAATTTGCACAAGGTCACACAGCTGGGAAGTGATGGGAATGGAGTGACAGTCTAGTTCTATTATTTTTTGAGGGCCCTGAGGTTTTGATTTCTCCAACAATCCACCATGTGCTACAGCTGGTTTGTCCCTAATGTGCCATGCTATTTCATACTCTGAGGCCTTCATTTACATAACTCCTTTTCCCCAGCACGCCCTTTACCCTTTCCAATGGGTAGAAACCTTCTTATCTCCAGAGAACCAGCCCCACAGGCATCATGTCCTTTAGAAAACCCTTCCGGGTCCAGTTATAACTAACCCCATCCTTTTGCGCTGCCCCCTCCTTCAATGTCCCAACACTCAAGTGGATTCTGACCTTTAAAATTCCTCTTAAAAGCAAAGTCTAAGCACTATTTATTCTTCTATATCAAATCAGTACTAAAAGAACAAATGAATGGGGCTTCCCCGGGGCTTCCCCGGTGGCGCAGTGGTTGAGAGTCCACCTGCCAACGCAGGGCACACGGGTTCGTGCCCCGGTCCGGGAAGATCCCACATGCCGCGGAGCGGCTGGGCCCGTGGGCCACGGCCGCTGAGCCTGCGCGTCCGGAGGCTGTGCTCCGCAACGGGAGATTACGTGCCTAGGGCCTGTGCTCCGCAACAAGAGAAGCCACCGCAATGAGAAGCCTGCACACCACAAGGAAGAGTAGCCCCCACTCGCCGCAACTAGAAACAGCCCGCACGCAATAACAAAGAGCCAACGCAGCCAAAAATAAATAAATAAATAAAATAAGTTAAAAAAAAAAAAAAAGGTTCCTCCATAAGAACCTGCTGTATAAAAAGAAGAAGGGAAAAAAAAGGATCCCCCTGCCACTGAATTCAAGGTCCTCTGCAAAACAGCCCCACTCAACGTGACCTGTTTTATTCCTTATGATTCTGCAACATAGACTCCAAATTCCAGACTCCTCGAATGTTCCTCAGATGCCCCCTCCACCTTACTTTTTCCATGCTCCTCATTTTCCGGAATGTCTGTTCCTTCTATTTCTGCCCCTAGAAATTTTAACAACTCTCCCTCATCCCCCCCACTCACAAAACTCCAATAAACCAGCTGTATTTTTTTCAAACACATATTAAAATAAAGTCATAGCTATAAAGTCAAAGTCCATATGGATATTACTCTCCATCATCTAAAATCATCTGACGTATCATCTGTGGCGTGTCTACCACATTGTGGAAAATATTGCCTTAAACCACTTATTCAATTTGCTTTTCCTTTATTGTCATTTATGCACTTGTCTTATTTCTCCTAGTGAACACTCAGCCCCAGACAGCAGATAACATCTTCCTCATTTGGGGGATCCTGAAGCATCTAGATATAAAGTACCTCAGAGGTTCATTGAGTAAACATTTTTTTAATCAATAAAGCCTCTATTTTTTATTTATTTATTTATGGCCGTGCTGCATGGCATATGGGATATTAGTTCCCCAACCAGGGATCGAACCCGCGCCCCCTGCAGTGGAAGCGTGGAGTCTTTACCGCTGGACCGCTAGGCAAGTCCCAAGCCTCTATTTTATATCAGGCATTGTAATTGGTAGCTAGAAGTAAAAATAAGAACAGTAATGAAATTTGGCTTAAAGAAAATTTAAGACTTTTAGAGCAGTTTTAAGTTCACAGCTAAATTGAGGGGAAGACACAGAGATTTCCCACAAACCCTCCACATTCACAGCCTCCCCTATTATCAGCAGTAGACTTTCAGAGAAAGAGAAACCTGTCTTTTCTTCCTTAATCCCCTGCTAACTCTAGAGGGAGGAAGAGAGAGGGAGTGGAAGGTGATTCAACAAAACAGAAAGGATGTGGGAAAAAAAGGCAAGTGTTAGTCATTCGGGAAAAGGGAAATACTTGTGTTAGTGTTTACAAGAACCTCGATGGTATCTGCTAACCCAGAAGGAAGAATCTTTTCCATTTGTTGAAAAATCCAGCCTGACCATATTAAGGTAGTACTCAGGGTCACCCACCCAGCCTCATTTTGGGGCATTCCAGCCTACGGTAGTTTCCCCTCCATCAGTTAGCATCTTCTTATAGAATCACAAAGGTCCACAGAGTGAAAGTGGAGGACATGTGCTCTCAGTAAAAGTAGGAGTTAATCATCAGGTCCTTCTTCTAGGCCCTTACTGTCAAGAACATGGACTTTATCTCCAAGGACCTCTTGGATTGGTGAGGGAGCTAAATGTAGCTGTTTGGTGGACACATTTATTTGTAAGAAGTTCAGAGACTCACAGGTAGGGTGTGAGGAGAAAAGTGACAGGAGAATGACACTGGAAAATTAGTTTGGGAACCATCTGTGAAGGGCCTTGTAGACCAGCCCAAGGAACTTGACCTTTAACCTGGAGCAGAGGTGACAAACTTAAAATCCCACAGAGACTAGGCGTGTCGATGAGTGAAGCTGACCAGGTAACAGGGAGGGGTGAGGACTGTGGCAAAATGGGGATTCTCGCCTTGTCTCAAGGGTGCAGCTACTCTCATGGTTGGCCCAGTGTGACCAGATCTTCCAGTTTCCAAGAGAGGCTGGAAATCCAGGTGTGTTTTTGTTTTGTTTTGTTTAATTAAAAAATATATTTTTTTATTTTTCAGTCATGCTGTGTGGCACATGAGATCTTAGTTACCCGACCAGGGATCGAACCCAGGCCCCTTACAGTGGAACCACGGAGTCTTAACTCCTGGACCGCCAGGGAAGTCCCTGGAAATCCAGGTTTTTATATGACAGTCCTAGGTTTTTAAAACATATGGGTCAAGTCAAACTGGTTCTCAAACCAGATACAGCTCACAGGCCACACAGCTATCACCTTGGCAGACTGAAGGGTTTTAAGGGCAAAGAAAAAGATATGATCATGTCTGTGCTTTAGAAAAAAATCACACTGTAGAGTGGGAGAGGAATTACAGAAAATAGACTAGAAGCAAGGAGACTCAACTGTTTCAACAGGAGGGAGGTGACAATGATCCGTGCTAGGGTGGGGACAGAGGGGAAAGTTGTTGGGATGATTTGGAGTCCAGGATTCAGGGGGAAGAATTTAGCTTTCACCAGCATCTGGAAGAAGACATATTCCTCCTCTCAGTGCACGCCCTCCCCTCACCCTTTCCTAAACTGAAAGCTGAAAGGCCAGACAGATCATCTCTAAAGCCAAAGGACAGGGAAGTTTAGCAAAGACTCTGGTCTTGGGCGCAGACTAATTTTACTAATGATCGTTTTTGAGATAAACTCCTTGACCAACTGCCCCAGCTCTCATTCTCCCCCACCAATGGGCTCAGTACGTAATTAAAATTTAAAACTTGGGCTTCTCTGGTGGCGCAGTGGTTGAGAGTCCGCCTGCCGATGCAGGGGACACGGGTTC
>NW_006789699.1:0-1140 GCF_000442215.2 Lipotes vexillifer
CAAAAAAAAAAAAAAAAAAAAAAAAAGTAAGAGCATATTAGAATTTAACAACTGAAAGTCGACCGATAGAAGTACACATTACATGAATTCATGGCATTTATCTGAATTGATATTTTGCCCATGGTCTCAGAATCAAAAGGATATTCGAGTAATCCTGAAAGAAGTTATTAAATTCTGCATTTCTCTTTTTTAAAGGACTTTAACGGAATCTGTATATTGCATTGTGTATAAATATTCCTAATATAATTCTCTGATCTCATGGTAAATGGAAAGAGGTCAGTATAACAATAAGAGGTTCAAGTGCTATAAAGAATTAGTAACTTAAAATGAGTTAGTGTGAATTAGGGATGGATTTAATAAATAGAATTCAATAACAATCTCATATCCAAGGTCATATTCTAGCTTCACTGCTAATGAATTGCTCATTTTAGCACAAACGCAGTACAGTTCATGAACAATTACCAACATTTAGTTTTATCAACCATAGATCACAATCACAAAGGATGATATTAGGTGCATCTTAGTAGATTATTAAAGAAATTTTGTTTATAGTACCTATGGGTTGCCAGAATGGGCATCATTTCGAATATATTCAGGGAAATAGAATAATTCTGAACTTAGGGAGACACCTACAGGTAGAGTAGAAAAATCAAGTAAAATAAAAGGAGGATCTGAGAACCAGAAAACAATAATATTGTTTAATCGGGAAAACCAAAATAATTTTCTTTGAAAATAGTTTTGAATGCTGAGAGCATTTTTCATAATGATAAGCACAAATTAGATAAGAATATCTTAGTAGAAAAAAATATATATATATATTTTAATTTTATGTCTCAACTTTAAGGTACTTATAAAAATCAAACTTCATCAAATGGTCTAAAGAATGGTCCATAATTGTTAGAAATGGGTCAGGATTTATCTATTGGTAGAAATAACATTAGTTGCTATCACCATTACTATTATCATCATTTTTACTGAGTGTCTACCAAATAGCGACAAGTATATATGATATTCATCACTTTAGTAAGTTTTTTTTCTTCATTTAAAATAAAAATACTCCTGGTTGGATTTCCCTGCTGGCACAGTGGTTAAGAATCCGCCTGCCAATGCAGGGGACACAGGTTCAAGCCCTGGTCTGGG
>NW_006789700.1:0-213 GCF_000442215.2 Lipotes vexillifer
GTGAGCTGTGACAGGGCGAGAGAGAGGCATGGACATATATACACTAACAAACGTAAGGTAGATGGCTAGTGGGAAGCAGCCACATGGCACAGGGATATCGGCTCGGTGCTTTGTGATCACCTGGAGGGGTGGGATAGGGATGGTGGGAGAGAGGGAGATGCAAGAGGGAAGAGATATGGGAACATATATATATGTATAACTGACTCACTCTGT
>NW_006789702.1:0-9259 GCF_000442215.2 Lipotes vexillifer
GCTGAACCTGTGCGTCCAGAGCCTGTGCTCCACAATGGGCAAGGCCGCAGCCGTGAGAAACCCATGTACCGCAAAAACAAAACAAAACAAAACAAAAAAATAGAAAAAAAAAAAAGAAACAAAAATATATGCTAGATATATTAAAAAAAACTGTAACACAAATGAAGAATGCCATTGATGGGCTTATTAGTAGATGGAATACAGCCAAGGAAAGAATCTCTGAGCTTGAATATATCTCAATAGAAACCACAAAAACTGAAAAGCAGAGAGAAGAAGACTGAAAAAATATAATAAAATATCAAGAAATTCGGGACTGCTAAAAAATGGTCTGATATATGCATAATGGGAATCCTAGAAGAATAAAGTCAAGAACAGAAGAAACATTTGAAACAATAATAACTGATAATTTTCCCCAAAGTAATGTCACACACCAAGCCACAGATCCAGGAATCTCAGAACACTGAGGAGAATAGATGTGAGAAAACTACACCTAAGCATATTATATTCAAACTATAGAATATCAAAGCTAAAGAAAAAAAGTAAAAGAAGCTAGAGGAAAAAATCTTACATATACAGGAGCAAAGATTACATCAAAAATCATGCAAGCAAAAAGAGAGTAGAGTGAAAAATGTTATTTTTTGACCTTTCATGATATATTTTTTTTAACATTTAAAAAATTTTTACTAGAGTATAGATGATTTAAAATGTTCTGTTAGTTTCAGGTGTACAGCAAAGTGAATCAGTTATACATACACATATATGCACTGTTTTTTAGATTCTTTTCCCATATAGGCCATTACAGAGTATTGAGTAGAGCTCCCTGTGCTATACAGTAGGTCCTTATTAGTTATCTATTTTACGTATAGTACTGCGTATATGTCAATCCCAATCTCCCAATTTATCCCTCCCCTCACTTATTCCCTAGTAACTATGTTTGTTTTCTAGATCTTTGACTCTACTTCTGTCTTGTAAATAAGTTCATTTGTACCCCTTTATTAGATTCCACATATAAATGATATCATATGATATTTGTCTTTCTGTGACTGGCTTACTTCACTCAGTATGATAACCTCTAGGTCTATCCATGTCGATGCAAATGGCATTATTTTGTTCTTTATTTATGGCTGAGTAATATTCCATTGTATATATGTACTATATCTTCTTTATCCGTTCCTCTGTTGATGGACATTTAGGTTGCCTCCTTGTCCTGGCTATTGTAAATAGCGCAACAATGAACATTGGAGCCCATGTATCTTTTAGAATTATGGCTTTCTCTGGGTATATGCTCAGGAGTGGGATTGCTGGATCACATGGGAGTTCTATTTTTAGTTTTCATGTTTTTGTTTGTGTGTTTGGCTACACCACATGGCTTGTGGGATGTTAGTTCCCCAACCAGGGATTAAGCCCATGTTCTGGGCATGAAATCCTGAGTCCCAACCACTGGACTGCCAGGGAATTCCAGCTATTTTTAGTTTTGTAAGAAACCTGCACACTGTTCTCCATAGTGGCTGTACTAATTTACATTCCCACCAACAGTGTAGGAGGGTTCCTTTTTTTCTCCAAACCCTCTCCAGCATTTATTATTTGTAGACATTTTAATGATGGCTATTATGACTGGTGTGAGGTGATACCTCATTGTAGTTTTGATTTGCATTTCTCTAATAATTAGCAATGTTGAGCATACTGTCATTTGCTCTTTGCCATCTGTATGTCTTATTTTGTGTGTGTGTGTGTGGGATGCAGGCCTCTCACTGTTGTGGCCTCTCCCATTGTGAAGCACAGGCTCCAGATACGCAGGTTCAATGGCCATGGCTCACGGGCCTAGCAGCTCCATGGCATGTGGAAACCATAAACAATATGGAAAGACAACCCACAGAATGGGAGAAAATATTTGCAAATGATGTGACCCACAGGGCATTAATCTCCAAAATTTACAAACAAATCATTTGACACAATATAAAAAAAAATAAAACCCAATCAAAAAATGAGCAGAAGACCTACATAGGCATTCGTCCAGAGAAGACATGCAGATGGTCAAGAGGCACATGAAAAGATGCTCAACATCGCTAATTATTAGAGAAATGCAAATCAAAACTACAATGAGATATCACCTCACACCAGTCACAATGTCCATTATTAAAAAGTCTACAAACAATAAATGCTGGAAAGGGTGTGGAGAAAAAAAGGAACCCTCCTACACTGTTGGTGAGAATGTAAATTAGTACATTTGCTATGGAAAGCAGTAAAGAGGTTCCTTAAAAGTCTAAAACTAGAGCTACCATATCATCCAGCAATCCCATTCTTGAGCACATGTCCAGAGAAAAACATTTTCGAAAGGATACATGCACCCCAATGTTCATTGCAGTGCTGTTTGCAATAGCCAAGACATGGAAGCAATATAAATGCCTATCAACAGAGGAATGGATAAAGGAGATGTGGTACATATATAGTATGGAATATTACTCAGCCATAAAGTAAGAACAAAATAATGCCATTTGCACCAACATGGGTGGACCTAGAGGTTGTCATACTGAGTGAAGTAAGCCAGTCACAGAAAGACAAGTATCATATGATATTGATTATATGTGGAATCTTATTAAAAGGGTACAAATGAACGTATTTACAAAACAGAAGTAGAGTCACAGATGTAGAAAATAAACTTATGGTTACCAGGGAATAAGGGAGGGGAGGGAAAAATTGGGTGTTTGGGATTGATATAGGCACACTACTGTGTATAAAATAGATAACTAATAAGGACCTACTGTATAGCACAGGGAACTCTACTCAATACTCTGTAATGGCCTATATGGGAAAAGAATCTAAAAAAGAGTGCATATATATGTATATGTATAACTGATTCACTTTGCTGTACACCTGAAACTAACAGAACATTGTAAATCAACTGTACTCCATTAAAATTTCTTTTAAAAAAGAATAAATAAAGAATAACAACAATACAATACATTACAATATATAACCATCATAGACCTACTCTGTAGCACAGTGTACTCTGCTCAATATACTGTAATAACCTAAATTGGAATAGAATTTGAAAAAAGAATAGATACTTGTATATGTATAACTGAATCACTTTGCCATAAACCTGAAACTAACACAATATTTTTAATCAATGATACTCCAATATAAATTAAAAATTTATTTTAAATGTTGAGGAAAAAAACCCTACCAACCTAGAATTCTGTGTCCTGAGAAATTATCTTTCAAAGATGAAAGAGAAATAAAAATATTCTCAGAGAAACAAAAATTGAGGAAATGTGTTGCCAATAGACCTGCCTTGCAAGAAATACTAAAACTTTATGCAGACTCATTAAAGGTGGCAGAGTAGGAAGACCCTGAGCTCACCTCCCCACAAGGGCATACCAAAATTACAACTATCTCTAGAGCAAGTATTGATGAGAAAGCCAGAATCTAGCAGAAAATATCTTCTACAACTAAAGATATGAAGAAGGGATCACAGTGAGACAGATAGGAGGTATGGTCACAGTATAGTCAAGACCCATACCCTGGGTGGGTGACCAACAAATGGAAGGGTAATCACCACTGCAGAGGTTCTCCCCAAAAATCAACAGGGCTGAGCCCCACATTGGGCTCCCCAACCCGGGGGTACTTCACTAGGAAGACCAGCCCCCAGAACTTTTGCTTTGAAGACTAGTGGGGATTACTTCCAGAAGAACCAGAGGGCTGTGGGAAATAAAGACCCCACTCTTAAAGGGCACACACAAAATCTCACAAGCTCCAAGACCCAGGGCAGATTTCATAGTTTGAAAGGTGCCTGGGTCAGACCCACCTGCTGATCTTGGAGAGCCTCCCAGGAAGTCAGGAGGCAACTGGAGCTCACCCATGGGACACAGACACTGGCAGAAGCCATTTGGGGTAGCTCATTCTACCACACGGACATGGGTGTTGGCAAGTGCCATTTTGGAATCTTCCACCAACCTTACTAGCACTGGGACCCAGCCTTGCCCAACAGCTTGTTGGCACCAGCACTGAAACACCTCAGGCCAAGGAAATAGCTGTATGTGGACACAGCCTCACACACCAGCAGGCAGGCTGCCTTAAGATCCTGTGAGCCAACGGCTGCTCCATGACATGGCCCTGTCCACCAGAGAACCCAGAACCTGGACACATATACCAGTGCACTGGCTCTAACCTTAGGACCCCCAGGGTCCTGGTATCACCCAGCAGCAGGCAAATGCTAGTTCTGTGACACCTTGGGCCATTCAGACAGCCACCCCAGGATCTGGCCCCACCCACCAGTGGGCTGACACAAGCTTTGGACACTGCAGATGCCACAGCCAGTTGTGTCAGGAACCAGCCCCAACCACCAGTAGGCCAACTCCAATTTCAGCACCCCCAGAACCCTGCAGCCAGAGAGCCTAGGATCAGGCTTTGCCCACCAGCGAGCCAGTACTAGCCTTGGAATCCCTCTGGGTCTTGGGCCCCCACACCAGCAATTTGACAGCAGCTGTGGGACCTGTGGACCCCACAGCCAGAGGCCCCAAGACATGGCTCTGCCAACCAGTAGGCTGGCACTAGCCCCAGGACAAGGCTTCACCCATAAGCAGGCAGGCACCAGACCCGGGATCCCCTGGACCACAATGCCATCTAGCAGCAGGTGGATACCAGCCCCAAAACCACTGAAGCCCTGCAGCTTGCCTTGTCAGGACCCAGATAACCCACAGGTAGGCAGGCACCAGACCCAGCACCTCCTGGGCCTTGGCCCTGCCAACCAGCAGACCCACACTATCTCGGGGAAATCATAGACCCTTCAGTCAGCCACCTCAGGATATGGCCTCACTCATCGGCAGGCAAGAATCAGCTTTGGGACTCCCTAGAACCCAGAGACAGCCATGTCAGAAACTGGCGCCACCCACCAGCAGGCAGAAACTACATCTGGGAACCCAGGCCCAACAACCACCCGCTCACCAGTGGGCCAGCAGTAGCCCCGGGATACATTGGTGTTCTGTAGCCAACCACCCCAAGACTCAGCCCCAACACCCAGTGGCCAACAGCGTCTGCACAAGGCAGGGCCTGGCAACCAAGCAGACAGGTAGGGACTGGCAACCAACAAGAACAAGGGCTAGCCACACCTACCAGACAACTCACAGTAGTCAGGCTGCCACAACAGAAGGACACAGACAGCTCCTATAGGGGGCACACCAAAAGCATATAGCCCTGGTGACCATAGGGGAGTGAACTGCTGGGTTTCATAGGACAACTCCTAAAATAGACCACTTATCCAAGGTTGGGAAACATAACAAACCTATAAGATACATAGAAATAAAAACAGCAAATTAGGGAAAATGAGATAACAGAAAAGATGTTTCAAATGAAGGAAAAGATGAAATCCAAGAAGAAATAAGTGAAGTGGAGATTGGCAATCTACCAAATAAAGAGTGCAAAGTAATGATCATAAAGATAATCAAAGAATTTGGAAGAAGAACGGATGAACACAGTGAGAAATTTAACAAGGATTTAAAAAATATAGAGAGAAACCAAATAGAGGAGAAGAATACAGTAAATGAAATATAAAGCACACTAGAAGGAATCAACAGTAGACTAAATGATAAAGAGAAATTGATCAGTGAGCTGGAAGGCAGAGTAAAGGAAATCACTGAAGCTGAACAGAAACAAAGAAGAAAAAATGAGGACAGTTTAAGAGACCTCTGGGACAACACCAAGTGTGTTACTATCCACTTCATAGGGATACCAGAAGGAGGAGAAAGATTTAAAAGAGGGCATAGAACATATTTGAAGACATAATAGATAAAAATCTCTCTAACCTGAGAAAGGAAGCAGACATCAAGGTACAGGAAGCACAGAGAGTCCCAAACAGAATCAACCCAACAAAAATCACATCAAGATACACTGTAATTAAAATGGCAAAAACTAAGCATAAACAGAAAATATTAAAGCAGCAAGGGAAAAGCAACAAGTTATATACAAGGGAACTCCCATTAGGTTATAAGCTGACATTTCAGCAGACATTCTACAGGCCAGAAGGGAGTGGCATGATATGTTTAAAGTGATGAAAGGGGAAAGCCTACAATCAAGAATACTCTACTCAATAAGGCTTTCATTCAGATTTGATGAAGGGATAAAAAGTTTTACAGACAAGCAAAAGCTAAAAGAGTTCAGCACCACCACACCAGCTTTACAAGAAATGTTAAAGGGACTTCTCTAAGAAAAAAAGAAAAGACCACAACTAAAACACAAAAATTATGAAAGGAAACAGCTCAGTGGTAAAGGCAGTAAAGATAGGGAATCAACCATGTACAAAGCTAGTAGGAAGGTTAGAAAACAAAAGTAGTAAAATTATAAATGTTTACATATGTAGTTAAGGAATACACCCCCCAAAAAGATGTAAAATATGATGCCAAAAACAAATATGCTGGGGGCGTGAAATAAAAGTGCAGGATTGTTCAAATGTGTTTGAAATTAGGAGATAAGGAAGTTAAAATAATCAAATGGATGAAAGATAGATGATAGATAGATGATAGATAGATAGATAGATAGACGATAGATAGATGTAAACCTCATGATAACCACAAACCAAAAATCTACAATTTATATAGACACACAAAAAAGAAAGGGATCAAACAACACTAAAGATAGTCATCAAATAACAAGACGAGAACAAAAGAAGAAAGGAACAAAAAGGAATACAAAAACAACACAAAAACAATTTTAAAATGACAATAAGAACATACGTCTCAATAATTACTTTAAATGAAAATGGACTAACTGCTCCAACCAAAAGACATAGAGTGGCTGAATGGATACAAATACGAGACCCGTATATATGCTGCCTACAAGAGACTAACTTCAAATCTAAAGACACACACAGAATGGAAGTGGGGGATGGGAAAAGATATTCCATGCAAACTGAAACGAAAAGAAAGCCAGGGTTAGCAATACTAACATTAGACAAAATAGATTTTAAAACAAAGACTGTAACAAAAGACAAATAAGAACATTACATAATGATAAAGTGATCAATCCAACAAGAAGATATAACAAGAACATATACATGCACCCAACTTAGGAGAGCCTAAATGCATAAAACAAACATTAACAGACATAAAGGGAGAAATTGACAGCAACACAATAATAGTAGGGGACTTTATTATTTTTATTGTGGTAAAAGTCACATAATATAAAACATACTATTTTAACCATATTTAACTGTACAGTTCAGTGGCACTAAGTACATTTACATTGTTGTGCAACTCTCTCCCGAATTTTTCAACTTCCTAAACTGAAACTCTGTCCTCTTTAAACACTAAGTCCCCATTCCCCCTCCCCACTCCCCCATCCCCTCGGCCCCTGACGTCTACTAATGTGCTTTCTGACTCTATGAATTTGACTATTTTAGGTACCTTGTATAAGTGGAATCAAACAATATTTGTCTGCACCTAATGTATATTGGAATGCATTTTTAAGGTTAACTTAATATATTTCCTGTAAACATATTGTACCTGCTACTTTTCCCCCTGTGCTATACAGTAGGGACTCACCAGCCATCTATTTCATACATAGTAGCGTACATACGTCAATCCCCAATCTCCCAGTCTACACCACCTCCCTTCCCGCCTTGGTGTCCATATGTTTGTTCTCTATGTCTGTGTATTTCTGCTTTGCAAATAGGTTCATCTGTACCATTGTTCCTAAATTCCACATATACGCATTAATATACGATATTTATTTTTCCCTTTCTGCCATACTTCACTCTGAATGACAGTCTCTAGGTCCATTCTTGTCTCTGCAGATGGCACAATTTCTTCCCTTTTTAAGCCTGAGTAATACCTCATTGTACATATGTACCACACCTTCTTTATCCATTCCTCTGTGGATGGACATTTAGGTTGCTTCCATGTCCTGGCTATTTCAAATAGTGCTGCAATGAAGATTGGGGTGTATGCGTCTTTCTGAATTATGGTTTCCTCCAAGTACATGCCCAGGAGTGGGATTGCGGGGTCATATGATAGTTCTATTTTTACTTTATTAAGGAACCTCCATACTGTTGTCCATAGTAGCTGTATCAATTTACATTCCCACCACAGTGTAAGAGGGTACTCTTTTCTCCACACCCTCTAATCATTTAGAGTTTGCAGATTTTGTTATGATGGCCATTTTTACCAGTGTGAGGTGATACCTCATTGTATTTTGATTTGCATTTTTTTAATAATTAGTGATATTGAACATCTTTTCATGTACATCTTGGGCATCTATATGTCTTCTTTGGAGAAAAATCTATTTATGTCTTCTGCCCATTAATTGATTGGGTTGTTTGTGGGTATTTTTGATATTGAGCTGGATGAGCTCTATGGGAAATAAATCCCTTGTCAGTTGCTTCATTTGCAAATATTTTCTTCCATTCTGAAGGTAGTCTTTTACTCTTGTTTATGGTTTCCTTTTCTGAGCAAAAGCTTATAAGTTTAATTAGGTCCCATTTGTTAATTTTTGTTTTTATTTCCAATATTCTAGGAGGTGGGTCAAAAAACCATCTTGATATGATTTATGTCAAAGAGTGTTCTGCCTATATTTTCCTCTAAGAATTTTATAGTATACAGCCTTACATTTAGGTCTTTAATCCATTTTGTGTTTATTTTTGTGTATGGTATTAGGGAGTGTTCTGATTTCATTATTTTACATGTATCTGTCCAGTTTTCCCAGCAAGAATATTGAAGAGACTGTCTTTTGTCCCTTGTATATTCTTGACTTTTTTGTCATAGATTAGGTCACCATAGGTGCTTGGGTTTATCTCTGGACTTTCTACTCTGTTCTATTTATCTGTATTTCTGTTTTTGTGCAATACCATACTGTTTTGATGACTGTACCTTTGTAGTATAATCTGAAGTCAGAGAGCCTGATTCTTCCACCTCCATTTATATTTTCTTTTTTTTAACATTTTTATTGGAGTATAATTGCTTTACAATGTTGTGTCGGTTTCTGCTGTATAACAAAGTGAATCAGCTATACGTATATATAAAACTCCATAACCCCTCCCACTTGAGTCTCCATTCCAGCCTCCCTAATCGACCCCTCTGATGGTCAAAAGCACTAAGATGATCTCCCTGTGCTACGCAGCTCCTTCCCACAAGCTATCTATTTTACATTTGGTAGTGTATAAATGTCCACGCCACTCTCTCATTTCATCCCAGCTTACCCTTTACCCTCCCCATGTCCTCAAGTCCATTCTCTACGTCTGCATCTTTATTCCTGTCCTGCCCCTAAG
>NW_006789703.1:0-1648 GCF_000442215.2 Lipotes vexillifer
CTACAGGAATTCCTGCTCCTTCAGTGAATTCTGTCACCAGCACATAGGCCTTGCATTCATGGCAGCGTCGTGGAGTGAGCATGTCCAGCACTGGGGCTGGGGAGGAGTCCTGCTGGGCAAAAGGCTCCAGAGCAGATGGGGAAGAAAGGAGAATAAAATGTGGAGAGGCCCATTATAAGGGAGAAAGCAGTCAGGGTAAGGGGATGGACTTGAGCAAAGGCTTCGGTGAGCCCTGGAAATTACCTCTTCTGGGGTCCAAGAGCTTCAAGCCCTACTCCTGGCTGGAACAGAGGGTGAGGTGACATCTCAGGGAAAGGAAAGGAAAGGTGGGGGTAGGAACCCCTTGCTCTCACCCCATGGTTGCCATGAGCTGCACCTGTGCTTTTTCACTACACTCTGCTCTGTGGGAAGGTCCTTGATACCAAGCATAATAGATCCTGCCCACCTGAGGACACCTCCACATGCCACCTGCCCTACCCTTCACTTCTCATTCTTCCTGGTGACCAGGGAAGTCTTCGGCATCTCAAGGAAGGTTACTACCACCTTCACTTTTGCCTTCTCCTCTGGGAGGAGGAATTAAAGCTGAAAATCTCCAGGAAGAGAAGTGGGGCAAAGGGAGAAGCGCAAGAATTTGCTACTTTCCCTTCTGTAACCCCCTCCTCCCACCCAATGTAAGCCCAGAGCCTGGAGTTCAGAGGACAGAGATCACAGCTTACCACCTAAGGTTTAGTACTCAGCCCACCCCAGCCCCAAAGTACAGCTCAGAGTCTTGAACCCAGAGCCCAAACAAGCCCAGCCCTGGTCCAAAGTCCAGCCCAGAACCCAGACCACAGAGCCCAGAGCACAACCTGGCCCAAAGGCTAGCCAGAGCCCAAGATCAGAGCTCAGAACTTAGAGCTGGACCCTCAGCCTATAACCCAGGTCACAGCCTAGAACCCAGAGCCATAGGACCCAAAGCTCCGAGTCCAGAATTCAGGTCAAAACAAAGCCCAAAATCTAGAGCCCAGAGCAGCCTAGAGTCCAGCTCAGAACCTGCCCCAAAGCCTAGAACCCAGCACAGACTCATCTTAGTTCCAGAACTCGGAGTCTAACCTACTAGTTAGGGTGGCCTAGAACCCCACACTCAGCCCAGAGCCTAGCAGATCTTTGACGCTCCTCCTAGATGCAGTCCCAAAGGCAGAGATCAAGACTGCAAGCCGAGGTGGAAGAATTCCAGATCTCAACCCTACTCCTGGCAGGAGGGAACAAGGAGCTTGTTTGTGTGTGTGGCAGGGGGAGTGTTCTGTGGTCCTCCCAGTCCTGGTCTGGAGGGTCCATCCTGGGGACTCAGATACCGGGCAAAACATGGCCTGGGGCTTTCTCTGCAAGGGCTGGCCCTCAGAATCCCAGTGGGATGGGAAACAGAGTCCCTCCACTGATGACTTCCTTTGTGACCTTGAGCAAGTTCCTTCCTTTCTCTGGTCTCACTTCTACCAGAAAGGAAATTAGGAAGCGCTTCATGTAGACCCATAGTCCCAGAAACATGGAGGAAACATGGCTTCACTCATTTAGTCTTTCACTCATCAAACATTTATTGAGGACTTCCCTGGTGGCACAGTGGTTAAGAATCCACCTGCCGATGCAGGGGACACAGGTTCGAGCCCTGGTC
>NW_006789704.1:0-472 GCF_000442215.2 Lipotes vexillifer
GACAAGCAAAAGCTAAGAGAATTCAGCACCACCAAACCAGCTTTACAACAAATGCTACAGGAATTTCACTAGGCAGGAAACACAAGAGAAGGAAAGAATGTACAATAATAAACCCAAACCAATTAAGAAAATGGTAATAGGAACATACATATTGATAATGCCCTTAAATGTAAATGGATTAAATGCTCCAAATTATAGACTGGCTGAATGTATACAAAAACAAGATCCATATATATGCTGTCTACAAAAGACCCACTTCAGACCTAAAGACACATACAGAATGAAACTAAGAGGATGGAAAAAAATATTCCATGCAAATGGAAGCCAAAAGAAAGCTGGAGTAGCAATTCTCATACCAGAAAAAAAGACTTAAAAATAAAGACTATTACAAGAGACAAAGAAGGACACCACATAACGATCAAGGGATCGATCCAAGAAGAAGATATAACAATTGTAAATATTTATGCACCCA
>NW_006789707.1:0-6199 GCF_000442215.2 Lipotes vexillifer
GGGCCTCTCACTGTTGTGGCCTCTCCCGTTGCAGAGCACAGGCTCCGGATGTGCAGGCTCAAAGGCCATGGCTCCGCGGCATGTGGGATCTTCCCAGACCGGGGCACGAACCTGTGTCCCCTACATCGGCAGGTGGACTCTCAACCACTGTGCCACCAGGGAAGCCCCAGACACCTATTCTTTGTGTAAGAATTTAATAAAACTGATTAATATACCAATTTTTAGTAACCTACACCAGTACTCAGACTCTTGATGCTGTGTTAATCCTTTTATTTGTGATTTCTTAAACAGTGATATATCACATGCAATTCCTGAGAAAGTATCTCAATATTAACATCAGTGATGTTAGCACTGGACTGACAAAGTTATTATACTTCAAGGAAAGTTTTATTTTGTTTTTGTTTTGTTTTGTTTTATGCACTGGGTATCCAGTGCATAGTCTGCCTGATTTATCTTGTGTGGAGTACCATATACAGAAACTAGATTACGGGTCCATTATAAACAAATATAACTCAGGAGCAGCCATGTGGAAAAGATACATTAGGACAAGGTATGGGAAAAGGGTGTGGAGCTTCCATGCCTTTCCCTAATATGCCACTCTCCCAGCACCTCCACTGGTTCACCAACCTGGAAGCTCGGAAAGAGTTTTTTAAAAGGGAATTATCTTTAAATTCCAAAGCTTTGTGCTAAGTTTTGCAATTACAGAGAAATTATCTGTGAGATCCAACAGGGCTCAGCCTCACTCTCTGTGTTTATTCTCTCTTGGTGTTGCTCTCACATCCATCCTCAATGGAGATGAAACATTGTTTTCACCATTAGTAGAGCATTTTGCTATTTAGAAATGGTGATAAATAGTTGGCCTTTAAAAGCTAAGTTTCACCTATTGAAGAGTTGTTTAGCATTTCTAAGAAATAGTAAGAGTATAGGAGTAACAATGTAGTACAAAAGTTTGAAGAAGTTTAGAATTGCATCATTTAAATCTGGAAGTTTACGATGCAGTTCTCACCTGATATGTCACTGCCTCCCTCCATAACTGATCTAGGTACAGAGCTCACAGAGTGGTGGTCCTTTTGACAAAAGAACAATCTGATTCTAATGTCACTGAGCTGCTTGCAGATGTCACTCAGAGATAAGGCCAATGGCTCTGCACCTCTGTTCCTCTCCTCTCTCTGGACAACTGTTCTCTTAAATAAAGAGGAAGAGAACTAAAATTTTGTTGTCTATTATGTGCCTGACCTTCTTCCAATTTATTTTATGTTATCTCATCTCATCTCATCCTCACATAGTACTACAATGTAGGCATTCCCTAAAATGTATGGACATGGGAAATGGGGGCTACCTACATTAATTAGAAATAGTGAGACCCCCTGAAAAGGGCACAGGCTTTGAGTTCAAGCATTAGCCTTAACCATTTCCCAGATATTATCTGAGGCAAACTATTTACTCTCTCTAATCCCTAGTTTTTTAATATGTAAATAATAATAATAAATATCTCCCGTAGAGCATGATTTTGAGAGTTAAGGTAACATATAAAACACTTAGCACAGTGCTAGGAACATAGGTATTACTACACAGATATATATTATTATGTTAAATTATTTACAGTTTAACATCTGTATGTATCTATTACAGGAAAGTCAAATATCTCTGGCACTTATTAACCTGGTCTTGAGCAGGTCATTTAAGTTCTACAAGTTTCTGCTTCCTTAGTTGTAAGATGGAGATAATGCAGCTATTATAAAGATACAATGAGATGATTTGTATAAGAGTATTTGCAATAATAATATTTTAGTGTTTTCCACTAAAATTACCATAACTTCTACCACTCCTTCTATGCCTAGTACTTATATTTCTATAACCATGCCAAGAGCTTTCTCCACATGATTTCATTTAAAGCTCACAAAACCTTTGATATAATGACCTTTATTATCCAGTATTTACAGATGAAGAAATTAAAGCTTAGTGAGTTTAAATCACTTTCTCAAGGTAACAGAGCTATTAAGTGGTAGAGTAACTTGGGACATAAAGGCACTTTACAAAGTAGTTTGCCAGTAGAGACATGACATGGTGGTAGAAGTTAATTGTATCATGTAACCAGAATGTTTAATACTCTCAGCAAGCATTTGGGAATTTTCTCAAGAATTCATACTGAAGCTTCTTACTTCTGAATTAACAGGAGCTGTGGGCAGTTATGATTATCCCAACATAACTCACCCTGGAAGGATATAGGTCCACTGCTAAGGCAGGAGAGGAAAACTTCACATACATGCCCAGAGCAATGGGGGCTCAGACAGTGTTAGGCACTGGAAAGAGCCCTAACTTTGTTCCACACACAAATGGACTAGAAATCAGCTTTGCTATCTTGTGGCTTTAGAAAGTTAGCATTCTATACCTCATTTTTCACTATCTGTAAATTAGGAATGACTGTACATTAATGACTTCATTAACTTGATAGTACAAACAATGACTCATAAGCCAGAAGATATGCAAGAAAATAACTAGTAGGTCAGGACATGTCTGCAAACCTTCACCAGGAATACGTCACTAAAATAATTGTTCATTGGTGTGGCCCACCTTATGATCCAAATATCCAGCTTGAATTGGAACTTGGTTCATGGAAGGCAGAAGAGCCAACATGAAGGGGGAAACCCATACAAATTGTAATCTGAGGAATGGGAACAATACATAGCAATATTGGTTACTTAATAGCCCTCACAAATGAAATTTATCCAATCTGTTAGGATGAAGCATTACCTGAAGTTATTCCTTGTTTTTGTATGTGTGTGTGTGTATCATTTTTTTTCTGCTTCTTTAATATATTGGCACTTACTAACCCAAATCATTCTGCCATGCCCTTACTGCCGCCTCACAGAGTGGAGTGCAGAAGAGAGAGCCTTTTGAGAAGGAGCCTTCAAACAATACTAGAATAGCACTCACTCCCCTTGTTCTGAGTCAAAGTTAACAAAGGAACATCACAATTCACATTTAGATCTGCCTATGGGGGAAAAGAGCATTGACAATAAAGTGTTCAAGTATTTTCTATCTCTAAGACAGAGATTCTTCACAATTTTTCAATAATTTCCCATGCTGCTTACCACAGGAAAAGAATGTGCTTGTCCTACATCTGCTGTCACTGTGGCAGTTGTTTTCCACTGGGTAACGCTAGCCTCTTGTGTATTTTGCCCAGCATGAGTCAGGTTCTCAGGGCTTGACCACCTTGAGGCACTAACCAAATATTGTCTCTGAGCCTACGAAGCAGAGGTATTTTCTCAGAAAGTGCAGCTTCCCCCCACACATCAGCCTACTCTTACACAGAGAGCATGCACATTTTGGACAGGAGAAATAAATGTACTTGAAGAATTTCTTGGACCCTAAGGTTAACATGTAAATGCCCAGAAAATTATAAGAAAATGTACTCTTAAAAGAAATCCATTTTGTGGCCCCAGGCAGGCCATGGGAAAAGTGACCTATGCCAGTACTTCCCATCATCCCTCCTGTGACTTTGTTCCTGCTTCTTGATTCCTCAGATCTGTGTAAACCCAGTGTTGCAAGACAACTTCATAGCATAAATTCAAAATTCACCTGAATATTTTAGTCTGACTTAGTAATTTTCCAACTCTAGAAGTAAGTGAACACTGAACACACTCAATGCACACATGTCCACACCACATCTCAGGACAGGAGATGACCGTCTGGATGAATTAGTGAAGTCTTCTATTTATGGAGCATTTCATAAGTTCAAATTCAGATGAGCACAAAGTAGACAACATACTCATGGAAGCTCAGTTAGACACATTTTTCTCTTAAACGCTGTCCCTCACTTATCAGTTTTCTTCTATCGGCTTGAGTTCACTTGTGTAAAATTCAATTTGTATTTACTTGCATAAAAACATGAGTAAAATACAACTTTTTGAAGACTCCCTAGAGGATCCAGAAGAGATTTACCTTACAAATCCCACAGTCAACAATTTAGAAGAAAAGACAGCTGACTTTTTTCAAGTTCTTTCTTAGCCAGAGATCCTGGGACTAGAGGAAAGGGAGTGTTTTCTCTCTTTTCTTCAAGTAGCATCACTGACACCTCACTGATGCTTATTTCCTTCCTTTCAGATTTTCCCTTGAGAATTTGAAATATTCCAGCCCTTTTGGAGGATTTTTTTGTCTCACTTCAAGAAACTTATAAGCAGATTGGCCTTGCTGTGTGAGAGATTCTTATACTAGGTCCTAAGGGACAAATTGCATTATTATTTATTATGGAACAATATGAAGAATATTCTTATTGTCATGTGATTGTGCAGTAACATTATGCTATAGAGTGAGGAAGTTTTTTTTTAATATTTACGACAATTAAAAATAAAGATAAACCACAAATTTCTATTATTTATAGATTAGAGATTTATATAGAAATAGTACTCTATACTCTTCTGTGGAATAACTGGTTAATTATAATCAATAATTGAAAAATTGTTTAAAAATCTAGTATACAATGTCATAATCAATTATCAATAGTGATTCTGAAAAGAAAAAATTACAATAGTTGTTAGTCTATGTTTTGGAAAAAAATTTAGCTGTACTGTATTTGAGAATGTTTCTCAGACAGAAGACATTTGATTAAGGTTAATCTATTTTGGCACTGGGATCACACCTTATATGTGGTCATATGAATGGTTTAGATGGGATGGATACTTGATAAGTTAGCATCCAACTGGGAAAAGAGAAACACTTTATCACTTTCAAACAGAGTAAATTTAATACAAGAAATTGGTTATACAGGGGTAGAAGTGATTTTTTAAAAAAAGCCAATAGGAGGTGCTGAGGCAACTTAGAGATTAGCAACAACAGTAAGATAACAGAGAAATGATTCCAGACTCTAAAAGCAAGAGCTGTTTGGAAATTGCCAGAAGAAGATAGGAGTTACTGGTTGAGAGCAGAGAACACAGCTTTTTAAGATCTTGAACTCTAGTGAAGATCTATCTGCTGCCAAACACCATAAGAAGAAGAGAGAGAGGGAGGGAAAACAACACTTGGCTTATCTCTTCCTTCTGTCATCCTTTCTTCTACAAATGACACCAGCTAGTCAAAATTACCATGAGGCCAGAGGGATAGGTGCTAGGAAATGTAGCTCCCCATAACACAGAGTACAGGAAGGAAAAGGTATGAAATTAATCTAAGAGAAAATGGAGTGTTGACCTGCATTAATGCTATTTTGATAATCTGTATATGTGCTAAGAAGAGGCTAATAAGGCATAAATTTTGTGAAAAGCATTTAGAGGGGACATTGACATTAACTTTTTCCATTGTCCTTCATCACTCTACCATGCTCTTCTTCATCACACCCATCCTTACTCTTTAACTTCCTTTCTTAAAGAAAAGCTGTCCTTACTTAATCCAAGTTTCATAAATCTAACTGCACTCAGATGCTGCACTGCCATAATTATATTTCATCTATTAATTCATGGATCCTCCTCTAACACCCTTCTCTCCCCCATTCTCTCACCTCTCTCTCTCTCACTTTTTCTTTTCAGCCAGGACTGTAAATATTTATGCACACAACATCAGATAACTTAAACATACAAAGCAAATACCAACAGAACTGAAAGGAAAAGTAAACAAAAATACAATAATAGTAGGGGACTTCAATACTCCATTACATTAGATAGATCATCCAGACAGAAAACCCATAAGGAAACAGTGGATTTGAACAACACTATAGACAAAATGGGTCTAACAGACATAAACAAACATTCCATTCAACAGTGCCAAAATACACATTCTTCCCAAGTACACACAGAACATTCTCCAAGATAGACCACATGTTGAGCTTCAAAACAAGTCTTAGCAAAATTAAGAAGACTGAAATCATATTAAGTATCTTTTCTGATCACAGTGGAATGAAACTAGAAGTCAATAACAGGGGGAAAACTAGAAAATTCACAAACACCTGGAAATTGAACAACATGTTCCTGGAAAGCCAGTGGGTCAAAGAAGAAATCAAAAGGGAAATCTGAAAGTAGCCTGAGACAGACAACAAAACAAAACAAAATAAAATGTACCAAAACTTATGGTATTCAGCAAAAGTAGTTCTGAGAGGGAAATTTATTTATTTATTTATTTATTTATTTATTTATTTATTTATTTATTTTTTAAATATCTTTATTGGGGTATAATTGCTTTACAATGGTGTGTTAGTTTCTGCTTTATA
>NW_006789708.1:0-373 GCF_000442215.2 Lipotes vexillifer
CCTGGGGAATTTTTCTGTATTAAGGGGCCCTATGACTCCTTGCTTATTTCCAGTGTTGCCAGAAGGGGCTACATCTTCCAGTGTGCATTGTCAACACATTTGGGTAGTCAAGAAACTGGAATCCAACCCCAAGGGAGGGGCACAGGGCTGAGGCTTACTCAAGTCAACACACATTATGTTCCGCTAAATTTCCCCTTTGCTCTCCATGGGAGTGATTGCCCTAAGCACACTTATCCCTCATTATAGTAAATCAGAAACACAAAGACATTCTGTGTTTTGCCCTGTGCTCCATTGTGAACAAGGCTGTATCCACATGAATATCTGAGACAAAGCTGCTGACAGGAAGGTATAAATGCGAAGGCTGCTCTAGGAG
>NW_006789709.1:0-300 GCF_000442215.2 Lipotes vexillifer
GAGGGAAGTTTATAGCTATACAAGCCTACCTCAAGAAACAAGAAAAATCTGAAATAAACAATCCAAAGTTACACCTAAAGGAAATAGAGAAAGAAGAACAAACAAAACCCAAAGTTAGCAGGAGGAAAGAAATCATGGAGATCAGAGCAGAAATAAATGAAATAGAAACAAAGAAAAGAATAACAAAGATCAATGAATCTGAAAGCAGGTTCTTTAAGAAGATAAAGAAAATTAATGAACCATTAGCCAGACTCATCAAGAAAAAGAGGGAGAGGACTAAAATCAATAAAATTAGAAATG
>NW_006789710.1:0-324 GCF_000442215.2 Lipotes vexillifer
ATCAAAAGAAAGCTGGAGTAGCAATACTCATATCAGACAAAACAGACTTTAAAATAAAGACTATAAGAAGAGACAAAGAAGGACACTACACAAAGATCAAGGGATCAATCCAAGAAGATATAAAAATTTTAAATATTTACGCACCCAACATAGGAGCACCTCAATACATAAGGCAAATGCTAACAAGCATAAAAGGGGAAATCGAGAGTAACACAATAATAGTAAGACTTTAACCCCTACTTTCACCAATGGACAGAAAAACCAAAATGAAAATAAATAAGGAAACACAAGATTTAAATGATACATTAAACAAGATGGACTTAA
>NW_006789711.1:0-697 GCF_000442215.2 Lipotes vexillifer
CCCGCGTCTCCTGCATCGGCAGGCGGACTCTCAAGCACTGCGCCACCAGGGAAGCCCTCAACGCTGCTATTTTTAAACTAAGCATTATTGCTGTATTTAATCTGCCAGATCTTTTCCTTAGCACCCTTTGTGTAATTTAATCTAGTTTCTTTCCAAATCTTACAACAGAGTCTTCCTTTTGTGAGGTTGCAGTTTCCCTTGCTAGCAGCCTGAAATCCTAGTCTTGAACTTCATCAGGAGTGGTGACTGGAGAAAAATTCAAATTACCACCTTTTCCAATTATAGTTGATTCTCATTATTCGCTGTAGTTATGTTCTATATAACTACCTGAGTTAGCAAATACTGAACCATTACTCCCAGAGGAAATAAAGAGTTAGGTTCCTATGAACCTCTGGTGGTAACATTTTTGTCAGCTGATCAATACTTAAGCTGTTCTGTGTGTTTCTATTTAAAGACACCTTGTTTAATGTATATTATCACTCATTAAAATTAAACTCATGGCCAGCAGCCCTATAACTTGTGCCTGAAGGACGCTTTATCTAAGGTACATCACACAGCCTTGCATTCAGCACTACACTTGAGGGCCATTTTATACATCAGAATCACTTAGAAAGCACAAAAATGCAAAAACTGTGGCACTAAATAGTGAAAAAGATACTTGTTTACATTGTGAGAGCTGCAACAAGAAGAAAGAGTG
>NW_006789714.1:0-2350 GCF_000442215.2 Lipotes vexillifer
GGCTATTGTAAATAGAGCTGCAATGAACATTGTGGTACATGACTTTTTGAATTATGGTTTTCTTAAAAACCACTGTTTTCTGTTGTCACTTGTCTGTGAATTAATAGGAAAATCTTCATTTGCTAATTTGCTTCAAATGCCCTTAGCAGAGTTCCATTCTCACAGAGATAGGAGTAATAAATGCCTTGGATAAGAATATTACTGCTCTATATCCATTTTCACCCACAGAGACTGAAGAAATAGCGTAAATAATGTTAAATGATGTTAGCAACATTTGTGATTTCCTATTGTTTGAATTTTCTTTCCTTCTTCTCTTGACACTTGAAGTTAGTTAAATGAGAAAACTAATATGCTATTCCTTCTATACAAAGATGATGCTACCAATTCATTGGCAGGGTAAGTTCTTGTAGCTGTTTACATAATGGTTCCCTCAGGGATACCAGTGTAAGGAGGCAGTGTTATGAAATAGAGTTTTGCTTTACTCCTGTCCCTGAAACATGTCAAACTTATTCTTGCATAGGAGCCACGACACTCCTTGTTTACTTTGCTTTCAGTGCTGAGCTCCCAGATCTTCAAATGTAGGTCTTTTTCTTCCAGTTCAGAACACAGCTCAAATGCTGCCTCTTCAGAGAGCTTTCTCTGACCATTCTAGCCAAATTAATATCTTTATTTCCAGCTGCTATCTGTCCTCTTGTAGTCTTTATTTTCTCTAATAGCTTCTAACATATATATATATATATATATATATATATTTATTAACGAGGTGTGTATATATTTTCCCTACTAGAAAATAAGCCCCAGTGAGGAGAAGGACTATGTCTTGATTTCTACTGGATTTACCAGTATCTCTAAAAGTGTATTGACACATATAAATCACTCAATAAATACTGGTTAAATGCATAACTGAACAATATACATGGCAAGATGAAACACATGCAAAAACACAACCCAAAAGTAAAACACCATGAGTTGTCAGGTATTATATGGCCACAATATACCTATCTATCTGAACTGCCATTTCATAAATGTTATAACATCATGAGGAGGCAAAGGAAATATCTTACTTTTTATTTATTAAAGTTATTGTCTCCTCTGGGGAAAAAAATGTTCTAAAAATACACACTAATATATAAATGAAGATATATGTTTTAAAGTATTTTGGAAACTTTATCTTTCAAATACTGGTCATTACTTTTATGTTAGATTAGCAGTACAATAATTGTCACAATGGGTACATAGTAAAAATAAATGTTAGCTGTTTTATCTCTTGGATGTTTCTTATTTTGCATGCCTTTATTATAGCACTTATCATTTAGTGTTGTAAATATTAGCTGGGCACCATTTAAGAATACAGATATAGTCTTTAATATTCATGACTATTGAATTTAGTAATTTTGCATTATCTTATGTAAGTACTTCTTTGGGACCTCTGAGACCCAATAATCCTAAAAGAAAGTGTCATTTAACAAAACACTGCACAACTTCCCCCATCACTCTCAATATACATTTGAGACCAACTTAGAATTGTGTCATTTGTCTAAGAGAAGAAAGCTGCTGAATTGCCCAAACTATTGTTGACTTAATAAGAGACTATACATTTATGGAAATCATTCTTTTTAAAATGGAGTGTCTATGGAGTATCTTCCACTCATCATAAATTGGAGCAAGGGCACAGTCACCAAAGTGTTGAAGTTCAAAAACTCTTCATCTAGTTTGAATCTTAGGTTATTATGTATTTTCTAGGTTAACCTTTGATGATAATAGTTATCATTTGTAGATCCTATAAAAATAAATATATATTTATATCACTAAGATTTCTCCATGTTGTCAAATGGAATCTGATTAGTAAGGCCCAATGCTGCCTCTCCAAAACTACTAAAATGAAATCTATACAGACTCAGATAAATGTGAAAAGTCAACAACACCTAAAGGTAATACTGACAGTCCTTATGATGTCATATTTGGGGAAGATTTTCCAGTACCATCATTCTTTTTTTTAGCTGAACCAAGAATAACCTTCAGTGGATGACACATTTTGCTACTTGAAATTGTGTAGAGCTTGAAAACTTAGCAGAAATAATTTTTCCTTCTTTGTAACTTGAGCCTTGGGTCAAAAACGCAGAATTTGTCCCATCTAGAAAATTGCATTTTCCACCCTTCAAGTTAAAAGTTTTTTGTTTTTTGTGGTATGCGGGCTTCTCACTGTTGTGGCCTCTCCCGTTGCAGAGCACAGGCTCCAGATGCGCAGACTCACCAGCCAAGGCTCACGTGCCCAGCCGCTCTGTGACATGTGGGATCTTCCCAGACCGGGGCACGAATCCGTGTCCCCTGCATCAGCAGGGGGACTCTC
>NW_006789715.1:0-533 GCF_000442215.2 Lipotes vexillifer
AGGAGCATTCCACAACCCCCACATACCAGAACTACACACAACAAACCTAATCGCTAAAACACTACTACTCACAATATTATTCCTATGGATCCGAGCATCCTACCCTCGATTCCGATATGACCAACTAATACATCTACTATGAAAAAATTTCCTCCCTCTAACATTAGCCCTATGCATATGACATATCTCATTACCTATTATAACAGCAAGCATCCCCCCTCAAATGTAAAAACAAGAAATATGTCTGACAAAAGAATTACTTTGATAGAGTAAATAATAGAGGTTTAAATCCCCTTATTTCTAGAACAGTAGGAATCGAACCTACCCTTAAGAATTCAAAGTTCTCCGTGCTACCATATTACACCATAATCCATAGTAAGGTCAGCTAAATAAGCTATTGGGCCCATACCCCAAAAATGTTGGTTTATACCCTTCCCATACTAATCAACCCATTTATCTATATCATTATCATTATACTAATAACCCTCATTCTAAGTACAACAATTGTAGCCACAAGTTCCCACTGACTATTC
>NW_006789716.1:0-2875 GCF_000442215.2 Lipotes vexillifer
AGAATGTGAGCAGATAGGACATGTGTCATAGCTTAGCAGAAGCTTTAAAAGCATTGCAAGTTTATTTTTCCTGGATCCTCTGCCAGGAGAATGACGTATCCTAAACAAGAGCTGTTCCTTTAGCCTGAGCCCAGGCGTGGGAAGACGTGGGTCAAGGAGCTGACCCACAGGTTGGAGCAGAGATGCAACTGACCTGCAGACTTGAGAGCAAAAAGGAACGTTTCTTGTTATAAGCCACCGATTTAGGGGATGAGGTGGGGGGGTTGTTATGGTAGCGAAAGCTGACCAATATGGAAACTAGTACCTAGCAGTGGGGTGCTGTGCTACCCAAAGAATAAAATGTGTGGTTTTGGCTTTGGGGCTGAGTGGCAGGCACGGAAGTAACAACTATAGGGGGCTGGAAAACCAGCAAGCTATGTAATGTAATAGTTAAACATTTGGAAAAACTGTCACATGTGATCATTTGGAAGGGCTCCCTTCCCCTACACTCCTCCTCTGGGAACCCACAGAAGGAGAGCTTCCCAAACCTCCAAAGGCCAAAGCCTTCCTGGCTTGACCTGTCATAGCATGTGTCCTCTTAAAACACTTATAGCCCCTTAGCTGTGTGTCACTAAATGTCCATGTCAAGGTCAATACCGTCCCATGTGGTCCACCTCTTCCCTGGGGCTCCATACTCACCCCCCAGGAGCTTGGGCACAAAGTGTGCGGCTGCCTTGGTCTTCTTGACTCGGTTTCCCTTCATGACTCGGCCCTCCTTGTCCAGGCCCCGGTACCAGGCCCGGCCAGAAAGACCCTGGCGATAGAGAGCAGAGGCATACAGGACATAGTAATTCTCAAAGACGCACTCCTTAAAGCGACACTCAGCTGTGAACTGTGGCTGAGGAGACAAAGACCCAGAAAGGCACACACAGACACAAAGACAAAAAGACACATCACTGAACAGAAGGGAGCCCTGGGAAGAACAAGGCAGGATATAATCCATACGTTTGAGACTGGGAGAGCCAACTTCTGAGTCCACGCAGGAACTGGGAGAAAGGGAGGATGAGGAAGAGTCTGGTGGCCCCCCGAGGGCCGGGAACTAGACTTCTGGGGGCCTGGAATAAGAAGAAAACTTCTCTCCACTCTACTCCCAACCCCTCACCATCCAGGGCACCTGGAGGGAATTTCTGCTTGGAGGAGTTCCTGAATCCTTCCCCAGCATCCTGAATGACTCTGGGGAAGTGAGTCATAATGAGGTCTAGAGGAGGTTGGAGAAGACACAGGGGTCCTAAAAGGTTGAAAGAGTTGGACATTCAAAGAGCCTGGGGGTATTTAGGAGGCTATTCGAGGAGGATGGATTGGAGGGACGCTAGAGGAGGTGCTTGGGAGCGGGCAGTGAGGACAGGGTGTTGGCAAGAGCTGGAGGGAGAGGAAGCCCTGAGCTGCAAAATATCTGTAGTTGGGAAGGCTGTAGCTAGGGGAGTCCCCTGACTCCAGGCCACTCTGCCCCCTTGTCTCACCGAGCTGTAGAGCAGCCCCTCAGCGCTCATGGCCATGTAGTGACCCAGCCTGGCACTCTGGATGGTGACTGCACGGAGCCCCACAGGGATCAGGTTGGAGTGGGCTGGGGGTGGAGAGAAGGGGTATCAGTCCCCCAAGCCTCCAATCCCCATCTGAGCCCCCCCCTCAATTCTGGTCCCAGTTCTACTTCTTCCTTTGCGGGGTCAAAGAGCCAGACTGAAAACAACAGAACCTGAAGCCACAATAGGACTGACATCTATGCCGGCGCTCCCTCTTCCCACCCAGCAGCTGGACTCCCCTCTCACCGAAAGAGCTGGTGTCCTCTGGGGTGCCCTGGATGCTCCCGTTGGGATTCGCCTAGAGGTAGAAACCCTGGCGGCAGAACAGTTTGGTGACGGACGATGCCTTTGAGCTGAGGCTCTGGAGAGAGAGACATTCCTCTTGGAACATGACATCTCTGTTCCCAGAAACATTGCTACACTTGGCGGGATCAGGAGAGAAAGAAAGGAGGATGGAGGGAAGGAAGAGGGTCCCAGGGCCCCAGCTCCCTGACCCTCTAAGCAAGCTCTCTCCCCCCTCTCTTTGACCCCAGAGGAAGCTGGGGTGTGGGTCCCTTCTGCTTCCTCTAACCAGCTTTCAGTTTAATTGACTGAAATTTATTTAAAGGCTTAATTCCTACTCTACAGCGCAACCAGAATGGGGGGAGGGGAGAAGGAAGAGGAAGGGGAGAGATACATGGAAACGCAGAGGACAAAGGGAGACAGGCAGAGCTGCTGAAGGGGCGGTGGGTTTGCGAATGTGGGGGGCATTAAGGTGACCCCAGGGTAGGGGCGCCCCCTCAGGAGTGGGGGTGGGACTGGGCCTGACGCTGACTCAGCACCTGCTGCTGCAGCTGCCGCTTGCGTCGCGCGGGCCTCGCCTTGGCCCAGCGCCGGCCTGTCTGACACTGACCCATCTGTCTGTCTGTCTGTCTGTCAGTCTGCTGGCTCGCGGGGGCCCAGCCCTCCCTGAGGCTCAGCCTCTCCCCTTCACCCAGTAACCCGCCTGGGATGGGGGATATTCGGTACCAAAGCAAGGACATGGGGGAGGGGGCCAGGGAGCTGGTGAGGCAGGCTGACTCACGTGGGGGCTGGATCCCACTCAGAGGGTGGGCTGCGGACCGTACCACTGCGGAGGGCCGGCGGCGGGGGGAGGAGGACGCCAGCGGGGGGGTGGGGGTCCTCCCCCTAAGGGAGCTGAGAGCGGACGGGAGCGAGGCCAGAGGGACTTCCCGCCTGTCGCACCGGGACGGGGACCACAGGCTAACCCTCACAACTCTCCTCGCCTGGCGCTTGCGGCCGAGTTCCCGGTACCCCCTCGTAGATGGTACGACCCC
>NW_006789716.1:3358-8432 GCF_000442215.2 Lipotes vexillifer
GGGCCCCGTCAGTTGGGCCCCCCCCTTCCGAGTCCCTGGCCTCAACCTCCCAGGCAGAGAGATCCCCGGCCCGGAGACCCCGCCCCATCCACTCACCCGGGCAGCGGTCCGGTCGCGCGGGCCGCCCCCCCGCCCCGCACAGTCGCACCTTGGAAAGCAGGATGAGGAGCTGCTTCTGGCAAAGGGACTTGGTGCCGCGGGGACACACGCGCCGCTGCGCCGACACGGGCCGGCTGCCCCCGGGCTCGTGGACCTCCCGCTTCTGCTGGATCAGGCTGCTGGCCAGTGCCTCCGTGGTGCCCCGGGAGGAGACACCCCAAAACCGGCAGGCTCCCGGAGCATGCTGGGCCCCCCCAGAGAAGCCTGCTAGCTCACCAGGACATGCTGTTGACTCTCCGGTCCGACTCGTCGCCTCACCCACGGGACCTGAGGATAAGCCCTAGACGATCGCCACCCCTGGCACCAGCTCCCAGCCTTGGGCCTCGTGCTAGCTTCGCCAGACCCAGCAGCCTATGTACCTCTCAGTTGACCCCACCCTCGACCTTTGTCCCCCACAGAAAACTCCCCCTTCTCTGATCTCCAGTGTCCCTGTCCCCCACTAACACTATCCCAAAGCCAAGACCCTCAAATTTTCCAGGATGTGGTTCCAATATCCCCAGGCACCTTTCCACCCTATTTCCGGGCCCTGCACTCCTGCCAAAGCCACTCTTGTAATTTTAAGGGTGTGGGTCCTTAGCTTTGGGGATATTAGCTCACCCCACCCCTGCTGGGGTGCTGCCAGTGTCTAGGAAGAACCCAACCTTGGTGTCTTTTCCTTTGCCACCCTCTAAGTAAAGAATCCCCCACTTTTTTTCACTGAAATCCCCAAAAAACTATGCCTTGAAATATCCAGACTGTCGCCAATCAGCAAGAAGAGGTTCCCAGACCCTGTCTCTGGACGATACCGCTTTTTACCAAGTCACCCCCATTTCTAGTGGCACAGCATTCCAGCTGCTGAGCCCCTTTCCTCACCTTGTTACCATCCACTCCTTTTGAAGTCACCTCCAAATCCGCCCTTCCTAGTGGTTACACCAGGTGGTTGTCTGGAGGGCCCTGTGTCACCTCGGAATAAGGAGCATAGGTTTTTGGCTTTTTTGTTTTTTTCTTTTTTCCTGGCAGCCTCTAATTTCCTCGGGGACAGCTGGTGCTGTTTAGATCCCACGCCCTCCAATCCAACCAGCCCCCCTAGAGAGGAGTGCACCCACGTTGTCACGGGTCCCCAAATGTGAACAGACCCGCTATAAGAGCGCATCAGAGCTTTCTGCGACAGGGCTTCCTTGTCCTCCCTGGGACTGCCTATAGCGCCCCCTCTTCCTTCCCCGACGCCCCTCAACCTGCCCTGTCTTGTCGATCCTGGGACGGCTGGCGCTGGCTCCAGTTCCAGGCTCCTCCCTCCCTGTACCCCGCAAGCGCAGCTTCCCCCCACGCCCGGCTAGGCGTCCCGGACCCCAGGAAGGAGTGAGGGTGTCTCCGCAGAGCGCACTGGTCTGGCGAAGTGAGCACTGGGCCTGGCGGCTGGACCAAGCGGAGCGGCGGCAGCGGCGGCAGCGGTAGCGGCTGTGGGACGCTGAGGCGGCGGCGGCGACGGCGGCTTCCCCCTCCTCCGAGAGCCGGTCCGGGGGCGGGGCAGGGGGCGGAGACGCCGGGAAAGACCGGGAGGTGACGCTGGGCGGGCGGAACCCCGGAGTTCCTTGGAGGCAGGGAGTGGCGACAGTCTTAGAGAGAGGCGGAGCCGAGGCAAGGCCGCATGTCTCACGTGTCTCGGGGTTCAGAGGAGGAGGGACAAGGAGGCGACTCCACTGAATGGAACTCTGGGTGGGGGGAGAGGTTGGGCTTAGATAGATAGAGAAAGGGACCCTACTGCCCGGGATGGAGGACAGAACTGGATGAGGAAGGTGCGGGGAGTAACTGGAGAGCGGTGATGGTGAGGTCTAGCCTGGGGTGAAATCCGGCCTCCTTAATGTCTCTGCTTTTGTGTGAGACAAAGTGGACAGTGCCTGGTCTCCATACCTTTCTCCTTTACACGTTTCTTCAGCAAGTATATTACCCCCATCCCTATTGATTCCTAAGAGAAAAGACCATAAGAACTGGCGGGAGATGGATGCCAGTGGCTGCACCGGAGTGGGAGGGGTGCTGGCCACAGATTTGGAAAGTGGAGAGGCCAGAATGGAACGACCTGTGCCGGGGATGGGGCGGGAGGAGGGTGGGAGGAAGCGGAGGAACCGGCGAGGAGGCCTTCTAGAACGGGCTCTTCGGGGCCAAAGAGCTCAGCCTGTCTCCCAGGTGACGGGAGAGCAGTCCCTTCCACATCCCGCTGGCCAACAGAAGCACATTCCAGGTTAGTAGGAACAGCGTCTTTCATGGGCCCCGCCTCCCCCGCCGGCTAAGCCGCCCCCCTTGCGTGCAGCCTTGGCCTCTTCCACAGCGGCGCGCAGCGCGGGCAGGGTCCATGCGAAGCAGGGCCAACGCCCCGAGCAGCGAAGCGGCGCCTTCCCCCGCACGGAGCTTCTGGCCACTCAGATAATAGTGGAGCAGCGTCCCGGCCTCGAGCACCCGGCCCAGCTCATCCAGCAGCCCGAGGCAGCAGGCGCCCGCATTCTCGGGTCGCGCCAGATAGAGCGCGGGCAGCCGCTCACATGCTCAATAGAGCCACGTCCGCAGGAGGTAGGGCGCCGCAACCCTAGTCCGGGCCACCAGAGGGCGCAGCAGCGCCTGGGCCGCCGCGTGCGCTTGCAGCAGGGCAAAGGGTATGCGCGTCTTGAGCGCCAGCTCTTGGCGGGAGAAGCAGAGCTGCCAGCCGGAGGCGTCCAGCCGCTCTGTGCCGCCGCCGCCGCCGCCGCCGGGCACCAGGTAGAAGGAAGACGACTCCGAGGCCAGCGGGCTGGCCCACGAGTGGCTCCGAGCTCCCTGGGGCCAGCCGGCCACGGACACCACGGGGATCAAGTCGAAAAGCAGGAGGCGGCGCGGGGGCCCGGGCGTAGCCAGGAGGATGGTGGTGACCCCCGCGTGGCGGGCTGCGTGGACCAAGCGCGGGGCACCCGGAACCGGAAACGGGGACTCAGTGACCGCAGCCAGCGAAGCAAAGAACCAGGCAGCCACCTGGGCGGGGCACAAGGTGGGCCATGCTTCCGGAGCCTCCAACGGCTGTGGCACTGGGCTAACGTCGGTTGCTTTGGTGACGTCACCATTGGTTTTTTTCAGTGGTGAGGGAAAGTCAACATCGGTTACGTTTTGTTGAGGCAACTCTGGCACTGAAACGTTACTAGGTGAGTTTTCCAAAGACTCGTGTGCCTCAGGCTCAGTGACGTGTAGCTCGTCCACGGAGATTTGCGGATCCTTGGGAGCTTCTTTGCTTTAGGCTGGGTGGATCGAATCACATCCTCCTGGGACTGGGGGTCCTAGGCAATCCTGCCATGCCTCCCGGACCGAGGTTCCGCGTACCGGCTCTGGAAGGAAGAGCATGTGTAACAGGATCCCACGTCCAGTTGCAGCTCCTGCCCAGTGCCATCTAGCGAAAGCACGGGCACCAGGAGTGTGAAGCCGGCGTCGTAGTGAGGTCCCCGAGCGTAGGGATCTAGAGGCGCAGGCCCCAGATCCAGGGAGCCCTCGCGAATCCCGCAACGAAGCAGCAGGAGCTCTGCCTGAGGAGGAAAGCGAGGGTCCCGGCGGTGAATGAGACCTAAGGAAAGAGAAGGGATCCAGAGCCGGGGCGGGTAGGGGCGGAGCTGAGAGCTGCAAGTTCCCGAAGGCTGGGAGGATTACTTACCAAGCAAAGAGAAAACAAAGCCCTTGGCCTGGAGGAGATCTGGTCCTGGCTTGGGACCTTCACTCCAGCTCGCCTGCACACCCAGCTCCTGGATCAGCTGGGTTAGTTCTTGCAGCTGCGCCCCAGAGCAGAAGTCGATGTCCGTGAGCGGCCGGGCTGGGACTGGGGGCGGTGGGCCCCACCAGGGAGCACTCCCCCAGACCGCGGAAGCCATATGGCTCTGTCGTTTGGGGTCTAGGAAATACACAGACGGGAGGAAGCCCATACGGGCCGTACCTTTTGCTGTGGAAAACTGGCCCCCGTTCTTTTCTCTTCCAGAGGCCAAGAGGGTTCCCAAGACACAGTCCGCCAATGGGTCTGCAGACGAAGGGCCCTAAATTTAGTCTTGAAAGAGAACAAAGAAGTACCTCCTCGTCTTTGCCCTTTTTCTCATATGCTAATCCCCGCCCCCATGGAACTGTTCACCAGACTCAGCAGGTAGAAAGTAGCTGTTTGGCCCCTCCTAAGGAATGCAATAGCCTCCTTCGCTGCCCCTTGTCTACGTCCCCTTACCTCTTTTTCAGAAGAGGCTAGTGGTTTGCGGCTTCCCTCTTAGGGTTAGCTACAAAGCTGGGAAGAGAGACTGTCTTTGCCCTGTGAGGATACAGTAAGGAGTCAGCAGGCTCTCACTATGCTGGCACCCTGATCTTGGATTTCCAGCCTCCAGAACTTGCTTCTGCCTTTCTGACAAACTCTGACTGATGCAGTACCCCACAGTGTTCAGAGACACGTCTTAGTGTTGCCGTTGCCAACAGCACAGCAAACCTAGGCATCAGTATCTCCATTTTGCAAGAAAGCTGACCCTAGAAAGACAGGGAAAGAAACTGAGGCACCAGAATGCTTGGCAGTTGGGCCACGGTGACACAGTGACCGAGTGGATGAAAGGCTCTTGCTGCTCCAGCCAGGAGTCAGGACTCTGCCTCTGAGGTGGGAGAGCCAACTTCAGAACACTCGTCAAGAAGAGACCTCCCAGCCCCACATAATATCAAACGGCGAAAATCTCCCAGAGATCTCCATCTCAACACCAGCACCCAGCTTCGCTCAACGACCAGCAAGCTACAGTGCTGGACAACCTATGCCAACCATATAGCAAAACAGGAACACAACCCCACCCACTAGCAGAGAGGCTGCCTAAAATCATAATAAGTCCACAGACACCCCAAAACACACCACCAGACGTGGACCTGCCCACTAGAGAGACAAGATCTAGCCTCATACACCAAAACACAG
>NW_006789716.1:14001-33129 GCF_000442215.2 Lipotes vexillifer
AAAAAAAAAAAAAAAAAAAAAAAAGCTGGGAAGAGAATGGATAGGAAGATTCAACAGGTAAATTCTTCCTGCTGCCTGCAAGGCCATGCGCCTAAATTATAACCACGCCCCTTTCTGGAGACTGTCGGGGTGGTTCCGGACCAGCCCGGCCTCCAGTCAGAGTTCAGTCACTCCTTTCGCTCTGCAGAGATCTCGCGGCTATCCTGGGAGTTGTAGTTTGTCTTCAAAGCTACCAGGGCGTTGGGGCCACGCCCCCACATCCTTTCCTGTTCCGTTGAAGTAGTGCCTGATGGAAGTTGTAGTTTCTATGGAGACGCGCTATTCTGTGTCTATGATAAACTATTCTGTGTCTTTACAAGGCCAGGTGAACCGCACAAACACACCTTGGGGTTAGAACAGAGGCCTAATAGGACGGATCTGAATAGCAAACAATAATGAGGGACATGCACTAGGGCATGCGGAGAAATAGGGGACTCTACATCTCACTTGGGAGTAGAGGAGCCCTGGTCATTTAAATCTAGAAGGGTTCTTGCATGCAATTATAACTTCATTTTAGAGATGAGACTGCAAGCCTAGAAAAGGTTGCACATGACTTGTCCAAGGTCAGAGCTGAGCCAGAGAAGTGTTGTAAATGGGCTCTCCAGCTGGGACGTATCTCCTTGGAATCGGTGGTGGTCACGTTAGACAAGAACACACCGATAGTGTGCATGTAGTGACCCAGGGATGGACATCTGACTCAGGGAAAGGACATATTGGTGTTGCCCACCTCAGACACACAAGTGGTGGCAGGGAAAACACTTTGGAATCTTGCAGCTTATGTGTGTACACAGAAGAGTTATCAGGACCGAAAATCAAGTCGAGAGGATACTCCAGCTGGGCTAGCGCAGGGCAATGAAAAATTATCAGGGGAAGGAAATGGCTTTCAGCGACCAGTGCTATCATGGACACAGCTTAAGTCCAGGATGAAACTAGGAGCCAGAATAATAGGACAGAAAGATAGGACACCAGAGACACGCTCACAGATTAGACCAATGCATACTGGACCAGGAATTCTAACATTCCTTTTTCCCAGGGATCTGTCTCCACAGTGAACTAGGCCTAAGTCCATGGGCAAGAAAATTAAGTGGAGACACCTCGAAAAATTTAGAGGCCTATCAAGGAGGGGACCCTCAGAATCCAGGGCTCAATTTGGGGAGCATAAAACACAAGGTTTCCTAGTCACTGACAAAGAGAGGTCTTCTCACTCAGTAACCAAGATCCGCGAACACAGCCCAGAACGGGGTAGGCAAGTTTACATACATCTGGCCGTGACCCAAGAGACCAGATGAGGAAAACTGAAGCCTGGGCTCTTTCTCACAGTCTGGGGAAACCAGGCATTGGCTGTCCATCCCCACATCTTATCTCCTCCCCAGAGGGTGGCTTCTGAACCACCCCAAAAAGAGATAAGTTCTCTGGGCTCTGGGGGAGCTTTAAGATGCTGGGGGTGTGTAACAGGGAAAGGAAAATTGCTCTAAACTCTAAAGCACTGCTCTCCAATAGCATTTTCCATGATGATGCAAATGTTCTAAATCTGTGCCGTCCAATACAATAGCCACTAGCTCCATGTGCCTACTGAGCACTTAGAAGGTCATGGCACTGAGGAACAGAATTTTTTTTTTTTTGGCCAAACCATGAAGCTTGCGGGGTCTGAGTTCCCCGACCAGGGATTGAACCCCAGCCACAGCAGTGAAGGCACCAAGTCCCAACAACTGGACCGCCAGGGAACAGAATTGAATGCCAGGGAAATTCTGTTCCCCGAGGAAGAGAATTTTTAACTTTTTAACTTATTTTTTAACACAATTAATTTTCCTTAATTTTAACTAATTTACATTTTAATAGGTATTTGGCTAGTGGCTATTGTAATTGTCAATGCAGCTCTAGGGCCTTGGGGATAATGGATTTAGCTAGACAGCGATGGAGGGAAAGCAGGGATAGTTTAGGTCCTCATCAGGCCCTGTGGGATGGGGCTGGGGTGGATGTACTCAAACAACCACACAACACTTCTCTTGTCTCTTTATTCTTCATGCATATCTATCCCCTCCTTTTCTAGGTTGCTCTGATCACACTGATATCCCCACTCCTTGATGGTCTCCGGTGAGTTGTTGGATGTCTCTCGGTGAAGGCGCCTGGGAGACAGAGCTTCGCACTTGTCCCTGCCTGCTCTGCGCTGTCTCTGGTGGGCGTGAAAGACCACATGCCCTAGCCAGGTGCCTGACCCAGGACAGTAGGGCTTCCAGCTGGTTTTGGGAGGCGTAGACATCTGGCGATAGTTCTGGCAGGCTGGAGGAACTGTATGCATGGGGTGGTACACCCAGTCTTGGCTGCCTGCTCGCTGGGAGGATGATTGCAGCTCAGTCAGTACAGGTACCTCTGAGAAGGTTTGCAGGTCACTGCAGGCCACCTGAGCCTTGGAAGAGCAGTTCTGACTGGGTGGGACAGAAGTCCATGGTATGTGCTGCCCTGCATCCACCTTTCGAGGAACTGCCTCAGATATAAATGACTGTCGGGTCTGATGTGGGCCCAAAACTTGGACAGAGTCAGTTCCTAGAGGGTTCTTGTGGAGGCCAGGATTTGGGATAAGGCATGAGTTGTTATGGAGGCCTGATCTGTTGATAAGCCAGAGTATTGAGTAAGGGCTGGACCCTTATGGGGGCCAGGATCTCGATTAATTGCTGAGTATTTATATAAGCTTGGGTCATGGGTATGATCTGAGCCCCTGTAAATTCCAGCATCTTGGGTAAGCCCTGGAAGCTTTTGGAGGCCTGGATCTTGAGCAAGGCTTGGGTTCTTGGGGAGGCCTGGGTTTGGGGTAAGGCCTGGGTTTCAGCAAACTCTGCAGACTTTGGAAGGGCCTGCGGTCCTTGGGAGGACAGAGCCTTGGTTGAGGCCTAGACTCTCATGAAGTTTGGGGGGTTGGGCCTGGCTTGGGGTTTGAGAATTAGTGGATAACTGGGCAGGCATAGGGCCCTGGCAAGAGAGAACAGACTGAGAAGACTTGGAGGTTGGGGGAAAGGTGGGGGGTTGTATTAATGTGGAGGGCTTCTGGTGGTTGCTGTGTTGATGAAGGACCCGGGATCTGGGACAAACAAGAGGCAGAGAAAGAGTGCATGGTGGAGGCATGGTGCATGGTGAGCTCTGTGCACTGGTTGGAGAATGGAAGGAAGGTTGAGAAGGTGCAGCATCCTTGGAGTACAGGAATTTGGCATACACTGGAGTCTGGGGGTCCGTGTTTCTCTTCTCAGGACTGCAAGGAAGCAAGCTGCAGTAAGGGAAGGTCTTGGACTGTACAGATTTGTCTTTGGCATCATTTGAGATCTTCCATTCCCTATTCCCCAACTCCGGGTAACCCAGTATGGATCCTGTGGAGGGCTTAGCACTGTCCCCACTACATTGCTTGATTGTTTGCTCAGCTGTACCAGAGCTCACCAGACCATGCCCCTCTTGGGGCCTGGAGAGGGTACCCAAGTCCTTTCTGGAATAGCCAGAGTTCTGAGGGGGACACACATGGAATAAGTTCTGCTTTACCCTACGGGCATCGTAGACCACATGGCCAGAGGAGAGGCCTTGGCTGAAGGCAGACAAGGTAGAGGGAATAGAATCTAGGATGGGGGCAGGGGTGGTGGAAGGGACTGGAGTGGTCGTCAGGGCCATGCCCAGTGCTGGGACAGAGGTTGTGGCAGAGATAGGGACAGGGGCTGGTGTAGGGGCTAGGGCAGGAGTAGTAACAGGGGCAGAAGTTGGGGGAGGGACTGGGGCAGAAGTTGGGCGAGGGACCAGAGTGTTGGCATGGGTATAGGTCAGATGAGCATGGGTCAGGATGCAGACAGAAGTGTGGCCCAGGGACTGGGCTGAGGCATGTGAGGGGGCCTGGGCTTGGGCCTGGGCTGGGGTATGGACTGAGGTATGCTCAGGGCCATGGACCTGGGCAGGGCTGTGCTCAGGGGTGAGGGCTGGGGACGGGGTCTGGGCCTGGGGGGTGGTGTGCTCGGGTGTGGAATGTGGAGCAAGTCTGGGCCTGAGGTGGGGCGTGCTCAGAGGGGTGGCTGGAGGAAAAGGTCTGGGCTTTGGCAGGAGTGTTCCCAGTGGGGTGCACTAGGGAGAAGGCCTGCGCCTGGGCGGAAGTGTGCTCATGGGCGTGGCCTCGGGAGCAGGTCTCGTACTGGAGGGGGGGTGTGCGCAGGGGGCTGGGCTGAGGAGAAGGTGTGGGCTTTGGCAGGAGCATGCGCAGGGGGCTGATCTGGGGGGCGGGTCTCGGCCCGGGCTGGGGCCTGGGCTGGGTCAGAGTCTGGGGTCTTAGTCTTGCTGTCTTGGGGCAGGCGGAGTGGAAACACGTCCACCTTGCTCATCCTGCGGAGCTTGGAAGGTGTCTCTTACCTGAAGTAAAAGTTGGCTTGGGCCTTTAAGGCTCTGACCGGAGGGGCCTCCGCAGCTCCCACTACCCGCTCCTTCCACAGTCCCCGTGGAGCCTCCGTGGAAGCCCCAGCCCGTCCACACTGAGGCGGCATCCAGCAGCACTTAGAAACATTCTTGTCATTTGTCTCTGGTATCCAGGAGTTTGGGTGGTGGTTTGGGTGCCCGAGCAGGAAGCTTCGGCGTTGGCGGAAGCGGGAAGAAACTCTTGAGCGCAGGTTCTTGGGATCCACAGAGCAGCGCATGGACATGCGATGGCTGCCTACACAGCTGGCTTGTTTGTCTGCGGGGAAAGGCGAGATGGGTCAGGGCCTGGGTTCCTCAGGGGCTGAGAATCAAGGCAGGGATAGAAGAAATGGGACACGCCACATCCCCTGAGCCCACGCTGGCACCCACTCACCTTTGGGGAAAATACGATGGAAAAATGCCCGCAGGAATCTCTTCAGATGCCTCCAGAGCTGAGGGAAGAAGCGGAGGGGGGAGGCCGGGAGCAGGGTGAGCCCTGAAATCCAACCCTTGTCCGGCCACCCCCCAGCAGCCCTCCCACCTCAGCCCCTTCAAGACCCCAGGGCTCCCCCAACCCCGCTGCCCAGATCCTTCCCTGACCATAGTCACCACGTTGATCCCCACGTTGACGAAGATCAAGCTGACCAGGAGCAGAAGAATTGAGTCTCCTTGCTCCTGGCATTTCCTGGGGATGGGGCCAGGGAACAGCTCGCCTTCGTAGTAGGTTCGCTCACCCATGGCCGCGGGGCCCAGGACTGCCTGGGCCCCCTGCCCTCCACTTTTAACTGGGAGCCAGACTGGGTCATAATGGGGCAGGTGGTGAGGTCACAGTGAGGGAGGGGCATTCCCTGGTAACCAGGGTGAGGTAAGCTGAGCCTGGACAGTCAAACAGGGCCCAGAGGCCGGCACACCTCCCCTCGAGCGGTCAATCATTCGCTCACTGCCCGCTGACTCCCGTTCAAATGGCACATTCCGTCTCTCGGCCCCTCTTGAGACTAGGAAGGCCTTGGCCTCAGAGGCCTGCGGAAGGCCTGGCTGGAGTCCAGAGCCTCAGCCTTCTTCGTGCCCTTCACTGGGCCTGGAGCTGGACCCGCCCAGATGTGGAACCTCCCAGTTTGGAAGCATCTTCTTGTATGAGGCTCTTTGGGGGCAGGGACAGCTGAGACACAGAGGAGGTGCCCAGAGACCCGTGGTTTGGAGTCTGCAGCTGCAGATGTACTTAGTGCATGGTATAGGACCAGGAGGGGCCTGCTGGCAGGACTGTGGCCACTAAACCAAGGGGACCCTCAGGCCAAGAAGGGGACACTGGCTTCTTATTGCAGGAAGCCAAGGGCAGGGACCCAGGCTGGCAGAAGGAGTGGCGCTTCCAAGACACAGACCACCAATGTTTCCTGGACTCTGGCGCTCTTTATTCCTCTCTCCATGCCCTGCTGCCCCCTCCCCCGCCCCCATTTGCTGCTGGTCAGTTCATTTTCCCAGTCTGGCTCCCGTGCAGAGAGGGCCTCGAGGCCGAGGTGGAAGGTAGCAGCGAGTTGGCCCGCGCTTGGCTCTCCTGCACTTGCCGCTTCAGCTCCAGGCTGTCATACACCTGGTAGTTGGCATTGTCCCCCGGGTTCCGGCTGAGTGGCATGAAGGTGGGCAGGGGTGGAGGGTGCTCGGTAGCCTGGACGTCGGGCAGGGGCTGGGAGGGGCGGCGGAGCAGCGCTGAGCTGGGAGCCAGGGCCCGCTGGTACGAGGCCTCAACTGTCAGAAGAGTTCAGGGTTGGCAACCTGGGGGCCTGGGTTTCTAGGGCCCTGGGAGTGGCGGGGGCGGGGTTCCACCTACCTGTCTTCCGTACTTACTTTTCTGATTAATCCAGTAGATGGTCTTGTCTATGACATTCTGGAGCCCATGCCGTACCTGGGGTGGGGTGGGGTGGGGTGGGTGAAAATGAAGGCCAGGCTCTCTACCCTCACCACCACCCCCAGCCAAGACCGTTCCTGCAGATGGAGGTGCAGGCTGCAGCTGGTTCCCACCCTCAGCCCTCTTCACCCCTACTGGTGGTCCCCAGCCATCGCTGACCATAGTTGCCATGCTGATCCCAATGCTGACAAGAATGACAAGGCCCAGCAGCAGGAGTAGGAAGTCCTCCTCATTCTGGGTACTTTCTTGGTATTGATGGCAGCACCCCAGGTTGTCATACCAGAGCCAGTTTTCCATGGTGGGGGTTCCTAGGGCCACCTGTGCCGCGGGCCCCTCCCCACCGGCCCTGACCCACAGTGCACTCATGCCAGGACCTGGGGACACCCACCAACAGCTGAGGGAGCATGGTCATAATGAGGCACGTTGCAGGGAGTCACAATGCCGAGGTGGCCAATCTTTCATCCACTCAGCTGGCCCTTTATGTGGCCATCTCTGCCCTCGGCTCCCACTACATGGAACCTAGTCCCCAGAGTTCAGTCTGTCCTTCTGTCTCCATGGGGCCTTGCTTAACTTGATTTGCAAGCATGGTTGCTACAGATGACAGACAGTCTTCATAGGGACTGAATCATGCATAAAGGATTTCCTCCATTTCATTGTTCGAGACATTATGGCAGCTTATGTAGCCTGTTTGGGATTCTTAGAACTAGCCTGTAGTTCTTAAAAAGTTTCAAGAGAAGCCAGAAATCCAAATTTCTCTGTGAAATATCCACATTTTAAAAGTAGCAAACCAATTCAAATGTTAAATTCTGCTGGCCAACAACATGGGCCAAACAAAACACACCAGTTTTTAACGTCTGATGTATACTGTATAATGCTTTTGTTCTCATCTTCTCATATGATCCTCAGACTCGGGAGTAGATACTATTATTAGCTGCATTTTACAGGTGGGTAAACTGAGGCACAGGGCAGTTCAGTAGCTTGTCCAAAGTTTGAGCACCAAAGCTGGAACTTGAGGTTTTTACAGTGTGCTTTTTTATCCTCATTACAAATGCATCCTTTTAGAAATAACCTTTTTTTATCCTAAAGATAATACATATTACAAAATACAATAAACTACAGAAAGGTAAAAAAGAAAAAACGACCACTGGTCCCAACATGCAAACATAAGCACTATTACTTAGTGTATTTCCTTACAGAAAAAACATTTCCCTATTCATTCAACCAGAGGTACCGGCTGTATAGGTTAGGATCTGTGCTAGGTGCTGGGGATATTACTGTGAACAGAGATAGTTCCTGCCCTCAGAAGGCTTACAGTCTATTTCTTGTTCTTTGTTCCATTCATTGCCAACCTAGATGTGAATATCCAATGGAGGTTCTTCAAGAAGCCAGAGTAGGGGCCTCCCTGGTGGCGCAGTGGTTGAGAGTCCGCCTGCCGATGCAGCGGCACGGGTTCGTGCCCCGGTCCGGGAAGATCCCACATGCCGCGGAGCGGCTGGGCCCGTGAGTCATGGCCGCTGAGCCTGCGTGTCCGGAGCCTGTGCTCCGCAACGGGAGAGGCCACAGCAGTGAGAGGCAAAGGCCCCACAAAACAAAAAAAAAAAAAAAAAAAAAAAAAAAAAGAAGCCAAAGAGTAAATAAGCGGATATTGCATTTCAGGTGGGCCCAAGGCCCCCATCTGCCCAGTCCCACTTGGGCTTCCTCCTTAGAAACGAAATGATGAGAGGATTGGACTCCTAGTGAAGGAGTTAAGATGCAGAAAGGGATAGGACTTGAGAGTACTACCAAACTCTCAATTCAACTGGCCGAGGATCTCGGTCTCAGCCCTCTCGTCCTCAAGGAAAGGGGTCGGGAGGGGGCAAGTGGTACGTGGCGTCCAGAAAGATGACGAGGGTCCCGACGCTCGTGAAGATGATGAAGGTCCACAGGAAGAGGCGGTCCACCACCATGGCCACAAACTGCCAGTCCTCCTTCAGCTGTGGGTAGGAAGAGGAAACTGTTCCTGAGCTCCAGACCCCCATGGAAGGCGGCCCCATAGGCCCTGTACCGCACCCAGTCCTCCTACCACGGCTTTGAGACAAGGGCGGGCCCGCAGAATAGCAGAGAGCGAAACTGCGGGCGACAGGGGTGAGTAAAGAACAAGTCGGAAACCAGGGGGCGGGACCAAGTGAGGCAAACGTCCAATTAGAAATAAAATCGAGTGCTGGGGGCGGAGCCTAAGTTTGCGGGTGGAGCCAAGGCCACCCAGGCCTTGCCTTGGCCCACCCTCTTTGCACTCACCGCGTCGTGGTCCTCCTTTTCCTACAGCTGTTGAGCGATGTAGCTGATTGAGGAAACGACCTCCCATAGCTCGGGAGACAGGCCCACAGCCCGGTTTGGACCATCGATAAATCGCCGCAGGTCCGGGGTAGACAGTTCAGGCTGGAACTTGGAAGAGGCGAGTCTGTTTGGCCACGACCGGGTCGCAAAGACGGCCTGCGCGGGTGCTCTAGGCCCCGCCCCAGCTCCCTCCTCCAACGCCCATCCAGGTTTCAAAACGTGAGAGAGCCCTTCAGGTTCTCTCCGACAGCGGCGACTTCTCTAGCCTTCCGCAATTCCTCCTATTCCCTTACGCTTTAGTTCCCACCTCCCCGCAAAGTGGGCAACAGAAGGGATACTACAACTCCCATGATGCTCAATCACGACATCCTCCGGGAGCTTATGACGCCTGCCTCCGCACAGTCTTCTGGGAACTGTAGTTCTCCCTCTCCCTTCTACGTGGGCGATGGGGTGTAGATACTACGCGTTCAGTTTAGGGAAGAGAAACAACTGCGCCTCGAGGGAAGCCCTCTTACATGGTTCTTAAGGATTGTGATTAGACGGAACAACATCCTGGGAATCAGGTTTTTCTGCTTTCATTTTCCAGCTCTGTCCCAAGTGTCCTCAACAGTCACAAAATTATGCAATGAATTAGAAAAGACATTTGAATTTAATTTAGTCTACCCTTTCCCTTTACAATTGAGAGAATAAATTATGGAGGTGAGATGATTGGTCATAGGTTGTACAACTACTCTGTGGCAAGCCAGGGCTGGTGAATGGGCATGTCAGAATGAAAGCCATCATTCAATTCCAAGTTAAAAGACAAGAACCAGGCAGAAATATACAGTGAGGTACTCAGGAACCCCAGAGGCTATCCAATGCGCTGGTCCCCAGGTCTGCCTGTAATATCAGAATACCCTGGGCAGTGATTTATAACGTGGAAGGGATGCCTTAACTCACTCTAACACACTGACTGGGAATCTTTGGAGATAATGCCTCGAATTCTCTGTTTTTGAAGTGTTCCAGGTGACTTTTAACCACGGCCAATTTGGGAGCCATTAATCTGGTATAAATGCTTCATTTATAGATATGTAAACTGAAGCAGAGTGGTAAATTGATTTGCTCAGAGTCACTCTGGCAATTTAGTAAAACCCCAAACCAGAACTCAGAGATGCAGTCACTATGCCCAGTTACACACTGGGCTGGGCCTGCTTCTTTGGTTCATGGTACAGGCAGGATCTTCATTCTAACAGAGACCCCAGGACTTCCAATGTCTTGTGTCTGGAGGTTCATGTCACAGGGATAAGCAACTGTGGGCCCAGTTGGAATGTAAATGATTTCAAAGAGGATTACTTGATAGGTCTTAACAAGAGGAACATGAATAGATTCTATCTGAACTTGGGAATATGTAGTTTATCCCACCAAGCCCTTACATCACCATTTCCCACTCAATGCCTAGTAAGTGCTAATAACAGAGGACCTTTTGAGACTCAATAGACTCTCTAGAATATCTATTCTTATCCTTTATAATAACTCCACGGAATCAATTGGAATTTTGATGGCAGCAAGCTGTTCAGTTGTTCCAGGGGCTTTGGGGGTGCCATTGGGTTGTGGATAGAAGTTTCCCTGACCCTAAGTTCCTGGCTGGCTTGGTAATGTGGATTTTAGACATTGCCTTGCCGTACTCTGTCTCCGCTGGTGCCCACGGCAATGTGGTCTGAGAGACATGGCTTCAAGAATGAGAGGTGAAATGGACTTTGTTGGATTCCCATATTTCCAAAGTGAACACATGATCTCAACTTTATTGATGAAGCAGCCGAAGAGCAGGACAAAGTAATGATACGTCCTATGTGTCACAAAATAGAGCACCCAGGACTCTGGTTATCCAGGCCAGGCTCTTCCCAGGGCCCCTGGTTTCAAGTGTAGTGCATGGAACAGTGTGATACAGCATGGCACAGCATAACACAGGGTGGTCTCTTATCCCGCTTTGAATATTTTCCTCACTAATAACTGAGTGGAGGGTGCTGGTTCTGCTGTAGTCTTTCTTCATGTGGGCTGTTGAGGTCTTTATCAATTAGGAATATCCCTGGTCACTGTGGCAAGTCAAAGAGATGTGGAGATTCTTATACTAGCTTTTAAGGCCTTGGCCTGGAGTGACAAAAAGTGCGTCATACCGCTTGCCTGTCTTCAGAATGGCCTGGAGGTATAATCCTACCATATGACAGAAGAACAAGCACTGGAAATACCAGTGGTTATCCCTAGTCACCATCACATGTTCCCTGTTACCCACATCAGTTTAGTAACAATTAAACATTGTAAAGAAGTGAATGTGCTTTGTGACATTCCTAGGTTAAACCATTTCTAATAGTTCACATTCAAAACAGTCCACTCATTAAAAACAGTTTGTTTGTTATTTCAAATTTTAACTTGAGGCAGAGTGGTGAGTCTAAATGGTTTCATATTTAGCATTCTAAATCAAATAGGTTGGAGACCTTCAAGTTGGTGGAGCAGTAAGACGTGGAGATCACCTTCCTCCCCACAAATACATCAGAAACACATCTACATGTGGAACACCTCCTACAGAACACCTACTGAACGCTGGCAGAAGACCTCAGACTTCCCAAAAGGCAAGAGACTCCCCGCATACCTGGCTATGGAAAAAGAAAAAAGAAAAAACAGAGACAAAAGAATACGGACAAGACCTGCACCAGTGGGAGGGAGCTGTGAAGGAGGAAAGGTTTCCACACACTAGAAGCCCCTTCGCGGGTGGAGACTGCAGGTGGCGGAGGGGGGAAGCTTCGGAGCCACGGAGGAGAGCACAGCAACAGGGCTGCGGAGGGCAGAGCGGAGAGATTCCCGCACAGAGGATCGGTGCCAACCAGCACTCACCAGACCAGAGGCTTGTCTGCTCACCCGCCGGGGCGGGGGGAGCTGCAAGCTGAGGCTCGGGCTTCGGAGGTCGGATCTCAGAGAGAGGACTGGGGTTGGCACCATGAACACAGCCTGCAGGGGGTTAGTGCACCACGGCTAGCCCAGAGGGAGTCCGGGAAAAAGTCTGGCCTAAGACACAAGAGATCATTGTTTTGGGGTGCGCGAGGAGAGGGGATTCAGAGCACCACCTAAACGAGCTGCAGAGATGGACGTGAGCTGAGGCTATCAGCGTGGACCCCAGAGACGGGCATGGGACCCTAAGGCTGCTGCTGCTGCCACCAAGAAGCCTGTGGGCGAGCACAGGTCACTCTCCACACCTCCCCCTCCCGGGAGCCTGTGCAGCCCGCCACTGCCAGGGTCCCGGGATCCAGGGACAACTTCCCCGGGCGAACGCATGGCGCGCCTCAGGCTGGTGCATCGTCACGCCGGCCTCTGCCGCCACAGGCTCACCCTGCATCCGTGCCCCTCCGTACGCGTGACCTGAGTGAGCCAGAGCCCCCTCATCAGCTGCTACTTTAACCCCGTCCTGTCTGAGGTGGGAACAGATGCCCTCAGGCGACCTACATGCAGAGGCAGGTCCAAATCTAAAGCTGAACCCTGGGAGCTGTGCGAGCAAAGAAGAGAAAGGGAAATCTCTCCCAGCAGCCTCAAGAGCAGCAGATTAAATCTCCACAATCAACTTGATGTACCTGCATCTGTGGAATACCTGAATAGACAAGGAATCACCCCAAAATTGAGGAGGTGGACTTTGGGAGCAACCGTAGACTTGGGGTTTGCTTTCTGTGTCTAATTTGTTTCTGGTTTTATGTTTATCTTAGTTTAGTATTTAGACTTTATTATCATTGGTAGATATGTTTATTGATTTGGTTACTCTCTTCTTTTTGTTTTTTTTTTTAATATATATATATATATTCCTTTTTCTCTTTTTGTGAGTGTGTATGTGTATGCTTCCTTGTGTGATTTTGTCTGTATAGCTTTGCTTTGACCATTTGTCCTAGGGTCTTATCTGTCCATTTTTTTTTTCTTTTTTTTTTAATTTTTAATTTTTAAAATTTGTAATAATTTAAATTTATTTTATTTTAATAACTTTATTTTCTTTATTTTTCTCTTTCTTTCTTTCTTTCTTCCTTCCTTCCTTCCTTCCTCTCTTTCTTTCTCTTTCATTCTTTCTTTCTTTCTTTCTTCCTTCCTTCCTTCCTCTCTTTCTTTTTCTTTCTTTCTTTCTTTCTTTCTTTCTTTCTTTCTTCCTTCCTTCCTTCCTTCCTTCCTTTATTTCTTTCCCTTTCTTTCTTTCTTTCTTTCTTTCTTTCTTTCTTCCTTCCTTCCTGCCTCCCTCCCTCCCTCCCACCCTCCCTCTCTCTCTCTCCCTTCCTTTCTTTCTTTCTTTCTTTCTTTCTTTCTTTCTTTCTCCTTTCTCTTTGAGCCACGTGGCTGACAGGGTCTTGGTGCTCCAGCTGGGTGTCAGGCCTATGCCTCTGAGGTGGGAGAGCCAATTTCAGGACACTCGTCCACCAGAGACCTCCTGGCCCCATGTAATATCAAATGGCAAAAGCTCTCCCAGAGATCTCCATCTCAACGCTAAGACCCAGCTCCACTCAACGACCAGCAAGGTACAGTGCTGGACACCCCATGCCAAACAACTAGCAAGACAAGAACACAACCCTATGCATTAGCAGAGAGGCTGCCTCAAATCATAATAAGGTCACAGACACCCCAAAACACACCACCAGACGTGGTCCCGTGCACCAGAAAGACAAGATCCAGCCTCACCCACCAGAACACAGGCACTAGTCCCCTCCACCAGGAAGCCTACACAACCCACTGAACCAACCTTAGCCACTGGCGGCAGACCCCAAAAACAGTAAGTTAAGCAAAATGAGAAGACAGAGAAGCACACAGCAGATGAAGGAGCAAGATAACAACCCACCAGACCAAACAAATGAAGAGGAAATAGGCAGTCTACCTGAAAAAGAATTCAGAGGAATGATAGTAAAGATGATCCAAACTCTTGGAAATAGAATGGAGAAAATACAAGAAGCATTTAACAAGGACCTAGAAGAACTAAAGAGCAAACAAACAATGATGAACAACACAATAAATGAAATTAAAAGTTCTCTAGAAGGAATCAATAGCAGAATAACTGAGGAAGAAGAATGGATAAGTGACCTGGAAGATAAAATAGTGGAAATAACTACCACAGAGCAGAATAAAGAAAAAAGAATGAAAAGAATTGAGGACTGTCTCAGAGACCTCTGGGATGATATTAAATGCACCAACATTTGAATTATAGGGGTCCCAGAAGAGGAAAAGAGAAAGGGACTGAGAAAATATTTGAAGAGATTACAGTTGAAAACTTCCCTAGTATAAGAAAGGAAATAGTTAATCCAGTCCCGGAAGCACAGAGAGTCCCATACAGGATAAATCCAAGGAGAAACACACCAAGACACATATTAATCAAGGTATCAAAAATTAAATAGAAAGAAAAAAATATTAAAAGCAGCAAGGGAAAAGCAACAAATAACACACAAGGGAATCCCCATAAGGTTAACAGCTGACCTTTCAGCAGAAACTCTGCAAGCCAGAAGGAAGTGGCAGGACATACTTAAAGTGATGAAGGGGGAAAACCTACCTACAACCAAAATTACTCTACCCAGCAAGGATCTCATTCAGACTCGACAGAGAAATTAAAAGCTTCACAGACAAGCAAAAGCTGAGAGAGTTCAGCACCAGCAAACCAGCTTTACAACAAATGCTAAAGGAACTTCTCTAGGCAAGAAACACAAGAGAAGGAAACGACCTACAATAACAAACCCAAAACAATTAAGAAAATGGTAATAGGAACATACATATTGATAACTAGTTTAAATGTAAATGGATTAAATGCTCCCACCAAAAGACATAGACTGGCTGAATGGATACAGAAACAAGACCTGTATATATGCTGTCTACAAGAGACCCACTTCAGACCTAGGCACACGTACAGACTGAAAGTGAGGGGATGGAAAAAGATATTCTATGCAAATGGAAATCAAAAGAAAGCTGGAGTACCAATTCTCATATCACAAAAAATAGATTTTAAAATAAAGACTATTACAAGAGACAAAGAAGGACACTATATAGTGATCAAGGGATCAAGGGTTCAAGATATAACAATTGTAAATATTGATGCACCCAACATAGGAGCACCTCAATACATAGGCAAATACTAACAGCCATAAAAGGGGAAATCGGCAGTAACACAATCATAGTAGGGGACTTTAACACCCCACTTTCACCAATGGACAGGTCATCCAAAATGAAAATAAATAAGGAAGCACAAGCTTTAAATGATACATTAAACAACATGGACTTAATTGATATTTATAGGACATTCCATGTAAAAACAACAGAATACAGTTTCTTCTCAAGTGCTCATGGAACATTCTCCAGGATCGATCATATCTTGGGTCACAAATGAAGCCTTGGTAAATTTAAGAATATTGAAATCATATCCAGTATCTTTTCTGACCACAACGCTATGAGACTAGATATCAATTACAGGAAAAAATGTGTAAAAAATACAAGCACATGGAGGCTAAACAATACAATACTAGTTTAGGTTTTTTATCTTGTGAATTGATAGTCTCCTTAGCTTAAGAATTCACTTATTTTTCTTCTTTATTTATAAGAGACTTTAAAACATCTACCTCTTGTATATTTCATGTTTTTGAAAACACAGTATCACCTCTTAACAAGACAGAAGTTACAGAACATGAACCATAGTTCTGACCTCAGGATTTCCTCTTAGAAGAAGAAGGAACTTAAGCCCTTCCAGGATGGCAGCTTTTTTAAACTCGGGGACTCTCCCCACCAATTGCATCATGTCTGATACACATGGTCCAGCATGGTTTAGGGACCAAGTTTGTACTTAGCTGCAGTGCACATGCAAGGTCACTAAATAAGCCCAGGACATTTTTATTCTCCAGTGAGATGACATGATACAGAGGTGCATCTGGAAGCAAGAACTAGAAATAAGACTAAAAGTCTATTATGAGGACAAGTGGGTTCCTCGAAATGCAAGGGATTAAGGTTCAGCAGGCATAATCCTGGCTTGCCTGCTAAGTAGCTCTGTGACCCACCCAGGTTCCATTAGGCCCTCCTGCCTCATCTATGAAATGTGGGGATGCACAAGATCAGGGATGACAAGTGAGTTTCAGTGCAAGTGTCAACCCAAGAGGATGGTTGGAAGGATAGCGAGGTCTTATACTGGGCTATGAGAAATAGTGATGAGGCTCTTTACTGATGTCCTCCATGGGCACAGTGTTAGGGAGGACCCCAGTTTTGCGACATGGCCATTTATGGGCCAAGAGATACCTAACGCTCCCCTCCATTTTATTCTCCCAAGATCATCTGGAATCAGGTCCAGTCTGAGACCGGACATTTAGGACATTAGGAATCACCTGGGAAGTGTTCTTTCCTGCTTCACTCCATCTAGGAGGAAGGAGAGTGGTTAAGCTAAGGAACTCCAGGATTTGGATGCTTGGATGCTCATTTCGGCTCTCTGTACCTCAGTTTCCCTGTCAGTAAAATGAGTGAACGAAAAGAGTTGACACAGGAGAGCATTGAACAGTGTGTTATTAGCATATAGTAAGTATTTATTAAGTTAACAGTTATGGATATTGATAATGAGGGGGATGCAGTGACCAGAGGCTTCTAGGGAGGTACCTGGGGTGTGGACCACTGGAAGTCTTCCTTTAGCTGTCTTCATGTTTCTTGGTAAAGATGTAGTAGGACCTTCTGGAAGACCTGTGCTATAGATGAGGAAATAGAAAGAGTCTCCTGGAAACAGTGGAGCATGGGATCCTCAGACCCTCACAAAAACCAGAGGTGCAGAAGGCTCTGGGCCCCCAGAAGGAATGGGAGACAGATCCCAGGTAGGACAGACACAGAGGGGCACCTCGCTCAGGTTCTGCGGGGAGTTCAAAGACTGCCATCAGCAAATCCCTTTGATTTCTCAATTTCCCTCCTTTGGTTGTGGTTTTCATCTGGATTTGGGAAATCTTAGTGTGAAAGCTAAAACGAAACTCGAGACTGCTCAAGTTCTGTAGCTGTTCTGGCCAGCTGCCAGACTGCCCTCCCCAGGGAGGGGATCCTTCTACCTTCTCTCTCTCTCTTCTCTCCTGGGGGCTTCTCAACGTGCTTGTCATTTAGGAGCCAGTGGATGGCAAGCCTGTGGTCTAGACAATAAGCTGGTAGAGGGCAGGGTTAAGTTAGCACTGGGAAAGAAATGAGGCTGCTGCCGTGGAAGCTGCTCTCCATCTTCTTAAGTGACTCTCAAGGAACATCAGGGTCAGGTGGAAGAGTAGCCTGGAAATCCCAAGCCCGGGCTACATTTTACAGCTTTGCCTCAGGTTTATTCAGAGATCACAGAATCATAGAAACAATGGAAAGAGGCTGATCATTTAGTGCAGAAGAATCTGACAGGGTGATGCTCAATTACGCATCATGCATCCGTGTTTGGTCCCTGGTCCCTGGTGGGAACTTTTCTCTCTCAGAAGTCCCAGAGTCTCCAGTGCTTTGAGTTTACAGATTCATGGACAGGAGTGAGAGGACAAATGGGCTGAGGACCACTTCAAAATGAAGAGCGATATCTTTAAGGAGGGAGTGCAAGCAGATTCTATTTGAGGTTGTGCACTTGTGGCATTTGGTGGCAGTGCATCTCTACCTATTGACCCCAAGGATATAGCAGCAGAGGGTGGTCCAAAAACAACAAGAACAACAAAAACCCACCTCATGCCTCTTACCATTCCCCACCTTCTACCCAAGACTTGCCTAGTGCCAGAGGGGCTTCTGAGTGTGGATCATATGGCGGCATCTTAGTCATCTGTACTCTGACTCACTCTGTGCCCCTCCACTCCATTGGAGGTTTAGGGGTCACTCTTGATGGGCGTTTGGAGATAGGATCTTGGTGTCTGAAGAGGCACACGGGACTACTGGACCCAGTTTGAGGATGAATGAAGATGTTAATTTCTCCCAGGACTTTGGGGGCCTCCTTGGGGGCTTTGATGAAAACTCTGTACCTAGGCAGGCAATGGCTGAGCCAGGAGTGAGTTTATGGTAACCCAGGACCCTGGCTGGCCCCAAGTACGGATTTGAAGCTCGGTGCCTTCCAGCTTCTCCCAAGACATGGCTCCTTGAACTCAGGGAAATGGTGAGGTCACTTACCAGACTCTCTCCCTTCCTGCCTGTGATACAGTATTATCCCCATTGAATGGAGGGGGAAACTGAGGCCCAGAAAGAGCAGTTGATATGCCTGAGTGCACAGGGAGTCAGTGCCACGTCTGCAATCAGCACTGACATCTCCTGCCTCCCAGGACTGGACTTTTCCAGCACCCCACGCTCCCAAGTACAATGTAATGTACAGCAGTCATGTCTCCCTGAAACTGGCAAGTGTGAGTCCTGATAGTTGGTCTTTAACTTTGGTGGGGAGGCTGGTTTCCGTACAAGTGGGTCCCCTTTCTGAAAGAACAGCAAGCCAAGCTCATATACTGCAGGGGGATTTTAGGGGACCATCCAGGAAGAGGAAACCCTGTCTCTTTTTTTTTTTTTTTTAACATCTTTATTGGGGTATAATTGCTTTACAATGGTGTGTTAGTTTCTGCTTTATAACAGAGTGAATCAGTTATACATATACATATGTTCCCATATCTCTTCCCTCTTTGTCTCCCTCCCTCCCACCCTCCCTATTTATCTACCAAAATTGAATGTATACATACCCTATAACCCAGCAGTTCTACTCTTTGATACATACCCAACAGAAACATATGCACATAAACACCAAGAGATGTGTTCAAGAATTTTGTAGTAGTATTATTCATAACAAGTTCAGATTGGAAACAACCCAAAAGTTAACAAACAGTAGAATGGGTTAATACTCAGTAGAATACAGTTTAACCTTAACAACATGGGGATTAGGGATGCTGAACTTCTGCACAGTCAAAAATGTGCATATAACTTTATAGTCAGCCCTTGGTATCCGCAGTTCAGCATCCATGGATTCAACCAACCCTGGATCGTGTAGTACTGTAGAATGTATTTGTTGAAAAAAATCTACATGTAAGTGGACTCATGAAAAAAATCTACATGTAAGTGGACTCATGGAGTTCAAACCTGTGTTGTTCAAGGATCAACTGTATTTTTATAGCAAAGAAAGTGATGAATCTCACAAACATAATCGTGAGCACAAGAAGACACACACACACACACACACACACACACACACACAGTGTATGATCATATTTCTATGAAGATAGAACAAGCAACAAACTATAGTGATGGAAGTAAGTATAGAGATTATTGATAATGGGTAACAAGGAACCCAATATAATGGGTGTGTTAGTTTCTTAGGACTGCCACAAGAAAACACCACAGAATGGGTGGTTTAAACAACAGAAATTTATTTTGTCACAATTCTGAAGGCTAGAAGTTTGAGATCAAGATGTCAACAGTTAGTTTCTTTTGAGCCCTTTCTTCTTCTTTTTTTTTTTTTTTGCGGTCACGCGGCC
>NW_006789716.1:37432-42248 GCF_000442215.2 Lipotes vexillifer
TTCCTGGTGGAGGGGACTAGTGCCTGTGTTGTGGTGTATGAGGCTAGATCTTGTCTCTCTAGTGGGCAGGTCCACGTCTGGTGGTGTGTTTTGGGGTGTCTGTGGACTTATTATGATTTTAGGCAGCCTCTCTGCTAGTGGGTGGGGTTGTGTTCCTGTTTTGCTATATGGTTGGCATAGGTTGTCCAGCACTGTAGCTTGCTGGTCGTTGAGTGAAGCTGGGTGCTGGTGTTGAGATAGAGATCGCTGGGAGATTTTCGCCGTTTGATATTATGTGGGGCTGAGAGGTCTCTTGTTGACGAGTGTTCTGAAGTCGGCTCTCCCACCTCAGAGGCAGAGTCCTGACTCCTGGCTGGAGCAGCAAGAGCCTTTCATCCACTCGGCCCAGAATAAAAGGGAGAGAAAATAGAGAGAATTAGTAGAAGTAGGAGGAAATAGGAAAGAAAGAAAGAAAGCAAGAAAGAAAGGAGGGAAAGAAGGAAGGAGGGAAGGAAGAAAGAAAGAAAGAAGAAAAGAAAGGAAGAATGCAAGAAGGAAAGAAAGGAGGGAGGGAGGGAGGAGGGAAGGAAGGAAGGAATGAGGGAAGGAAGGAAAAAATACAGAAAGAAAGAAGATACAGTAAAATAAAATAAAGTATAATAAAGTTATTGAATTAAAAAAATAATTATTTAGAGGAAAAAAAAAAGGGACGGATAGAACCTTAGGACAAATGGTGGAAGCAAAGTTATAGAGACAAAATCTTACATAGAAGCATACACATATACCCTCACAAAAAGAGGTAAAGTGGAAAAAATCATAAAACTTGCTCTCCAAGTCCACCTCCTCAATTTGGGACGATTCGTTGTCTCAAAAAGGGAAGGAAGGAAGGAAAGATAGAAAGAAGGTAAAGTATAATAGAGTTCTTTAAATTAAAATTAATTATTAAGAAAAAAATTTAAAAAAAAAAAGCTCGGATAGAACGCTGGGACAAATGGTGGAAGCAAACCTATACAGACAAGATCTCACACAGAAGCATACACATACACATTCACAAAAAGAGGAAAAGGGGAAAAAATCATAGATCTTGCTCTAGAAGTCCGCCTCCTCAATTTGGGATGATTCGCTGTCTATTCATGTATTCCACAGAGGCAGGGTACATCAAATTGATTGTGTAGCTTTAATCCGCTGTTTCTGAGGCTGCTGGGAGAGATTTCCCTTTTTCTTCTTTGTTCTCACAGCTCACAGGGGCTCAGCTTTCGATTTGGCCCTGCCTCTGCGTGTAGGTCGCTGGAGGGCGTCTGTTTTTTGCTCAGACAGGACGGGGTTAAAGGAGCCGCTGACTCGGGGGCTCTGGCGCACTCAGGCCGGGGGCAGGGAGGGGCACGGAGTGCGGGGCGGGCCTGCGGCGGCAGAAGTCGGCGTGACGTTGCAGCAGCCTGAGGCCCGCCGTGTGTTCTCCCTGAGAAATTGTCCCTGGGTCCCGGGAACCTGGCAGTGGCGGGCTGCACAGGCTCCCCGGAAGAGGGGTGGGGATAGTGACCTGTGCTCGCACACAGGCCCCTTGGTGGCGGCAGCAGCAGCCTTAGCGTCTCCCGCCCGTCTCTGGTTTCCGAGCTTTTAGCCGCGGCTCGCGCCCGTTTCTGGAGTTCCTTTAGGCAGCGCTCTTAAAACCCCTCTCCTCGCGCACCAGGAAACACAGAGGCAAGAAAAAGTCTCTTGCCTCCTCAGCAGGTGCAGACTTTTCCCCGTACTCCCTCCCGGCTAGCCGAGGCGCACTAACCCCTTCGGGCTATGTTCAAGCCGCCAACCCCAGTCCTCTCCCTGAGCTCCGACCTAAACCCGTGCCTGGCTCGCAGCCCCGCCCATCCCGGCGGGTGAGCACAGAACCCTCTCGGGCTAGTGAGTGCCGGTCGGCACCGATACTCTGTGTGGGAATCTCTCCGCTTTGCCCTCCGCACCCCTGTTGCTGCTCTCTCCTCCGCGGCTCCGAAGCTCCCCACTCCGGCTCCCGCAATCTCTGCCCGCGAAGGGGCTTCCTAGTGTGTGGAGACCTTTCCTCCTTCACAGCTCCCTCCCACTGGTGCAGGTGCCGTCCCTATTCTTTTGTCTCTGTTTTTTATTAATTTTTTTTTTTCTTTTGCCCTCCCCAGGTACGTGGGGAGTTTCTTGCCTTTTGGGAGGTCTGAGGTCTTCTGCCAGCATTCAGTAGGTGTTCTGTAGGAGTTGTTCCACATGTAGATGTATTTCTGGTGTATTTGTGGGGAGGAAGGTGATCTCCGCGTCTTACTCCTCCACCATCTTTCCACCGCTCCCTGAAACCCTGTCTCTTTAAATGCTTCTTCCTAAACCTCTAGAGTTGGGCTTAAGGGGATAGTGATAAAGGGAAGAAAATTTCGGGCATAGGGTGGACATGCCTGTAAATACCAGCTTGTGGTGTTTGGGGAGCTGGTTCTAGAACCTGCATCACTGGCCCTCCTCTCTGTCCTCATGACTGAATATCTTCAGTAAATCCCCTACAAGCTGCCTCCTCTCCCCCACCCTTGCCATTACTTCTTGCCTGGACCATCGCAGAGACCAGCTCTCAGGTCCTCCCTTCCACACTCCATCCTGCCCACAGCTTTCTCCTCTGAGAGCACACTCCTGATTATGGCACTTTGGCTTCCCTGCTGGTCAAATATCCTCAGTATCTCCCTATCACTTTCAGAATTGAACCCCAGCTGTCCACCTTGACATTCAAGACCCTCTAAAACAAGACTCCAAGCTCGCATTCTAAAATTTCTGAACTTTCCTCCTATTCCTGGACCAAATTCCAGCCAGATGAAACTTCTGCTTCTTGCCTACTCATCTGCCCATGCTGAACTAATTCTGTAGAACCCTCTGCTCTAATCTCACCCCACCCTGTAAGGCAGGTCCTGCTTATGTTTCTTCTTCACTGAAAAGTGTCACCTGACTATTAAGTCTGTTGTCACCAGCATTCCTCTGAGGTCTCAGTTCACATAAGATCTCTGGGGCTGAGGATAGATGGATGGGAATGGTGAGAGGCAGGGAGAAATCCCAAAGGCTATTTCAATAGATCTCCCTCCCACGAGATTTCACCGTGTAGGAGGGAGGGGTTGGTGGGCACGTGAGGAAGGGAATGTCTGTGGCTGGTGCTGGACAGGCGACTGAAGTCCTGGAGTCCCAGCAAGCTGCAGTGGGGCACCGGAACCCCATTGCTGGGATGGCCCTGTCCGTCTTGAACCTCGGCATGGAGAGCAGCCAAGTCAAAAGACCATTCATTGGGGGCATGCCCCCCACTTCCTAAAACCGTGGATTTTTCTGGGTTTCTCTCAGCTTCTCTTCTCCCCTGGCTGCTCTGCTTGACTTTTATAGAGTTGTGATCCATTATTTTATAGGAGGTAGAGAGTTAGGAGGTTGCCAGGGAAGGCTTTCTCTTAGTAGGGTCACAGTCAAGGAATGATGAAATGAGATCCAAAATCTGCAGAGTAAGCAGTGGGGTCCTGGGGGGGGCTTCCTGGAAGAAAAAAAAGGAACCAGTGGAGTGGGACTGGACACATCTTCCATCTGGTGCCAAGACTAACGGGGCTGAGATAGGAAGAGGAGGTACAGTTATGCCCAATCTAAGAACAGGGAAGCCTCTGTGCTGGATCAGCATAGGGGCTCCACTTCCTTTTCATTGAAAATCCTTTTGTGGAAAAGGGAAGAAGAAATGAAACTGGTCATAAGAAAGATGAGCAGATCCAAAGTTCCCCCTGTTGGGCTGAATGAAGGACTCCAGGAATCCTAGTTATAAAGCTCTTGGATCTTAACATCAGCAGAGATCAAAGCTGGCAGATAAAGATCTTGTAGTGCTGTGCTTTTCAAACCTCAGCTTAGTTGTCATATTCTTTCACCAAGTGAGATCATGGGCAGAATCCCAATGATCATCCAGGGCAAGTGGAGCAGTCTGTATGAGGCAGAAGCTGGAGGCCCTGGTCCCTCATGCCAGGCCTCCAGGGAACTGCTCACAGTGAGATGCACTGATGAGACATCCCCCCTCCCCCTTCCCACACACACATCAAGAACTAATGGGCAGCGGTGAACACAGCGTACACGTGTTCTACCTGCTGAGGATTGGCTCCCTCTAGTGGACAGTTGGTGCAGAGGTACGCAGGGCATGAGAGAAAAACACTGCATCCAATATTGGCTTGGAAGTATTTTAGAGACATTTGTCCAGCTGCCCCTGAACTCTGTGCTCATCCCTGCTTCTGAATAGGCTCCATCTGCCCAAGTAGAACGTCCTCTTTGAAGATCTATGGATGATGCACGGGTGTGGAGGATGGCACGGGGGCCCTGTCCAGAGGCGACTGAACACCTCTTGTGGATGTCAGAGCAATAGGTCAAGGGCTATGGCCTTCAATTGATGAAGCCCCTTACCTCTAGGAACTTCCTCAAGGTGAAGGCCTGAGTGTCCCTGTCCTGAGACCAGGGAAAATGCCTGATTGTGTCCACTAGATAAAAGCCCTGTGCTTATCAACATGGGATGTGGAAATAGAGGAGGAGTCAGAAGCTGAACCTTAATTTGCACATCTGGAATTGGGCTAATACAACTTGTGAGGCTTAAATGCACTGAGGTACACAAAGTGTTTTCAAAAGTGGCTACTGGCACATAGTGAATTCTCCATAAGTTTAATAGTCATTACTTTTAGGGACTTCAGAAGAAGTATGGTCTGGCGTCTCTGGGCAGAGACTCAAAAGTGTAAGACAATGGAATTCTCATAATTTCTCCCCCAAATTGACCTGTGGCTCCAAACTGAGACATGTTGCAGTGGGGATGGTTTTTCAGGAATGCCTGTGT
>NW_006789716.1:42258-56538 GCF_000442215.2 Lipotes vexillifer
GAAAAAGAAATAGGAGGAATACCAGCTAGAGGGGCAATGTCCCAGATATTGTGACGAGGATTACATGTATTTTTTTTTTCTCTTTTTGCATTCCAACAATCTGTGAAATTTATTGAGATTTCTGGCCTATAAAACTGGAGAATAGGGCTTCCCTGGTGGCGCAGTGGTTGAGAGTCCGCCTGCCGATGCAGGGGACACAGGTTCGTGCCCCGTTCTGAGAGAATCCCACATGCCGCGGAGCGGCTGGGCCCGTGAGCCATGGCCGCTGAGCCTGCGCATACGGAGCCTGTGCTCCGCGGCTGGAGAGGCCACGGCAGTGAGAGGCCCGCGTACGGCAAAAAACAAAAAAAAGCTGGAGAATATAACAACACCCCTGCACTAGCCCCGTCGCCCGCCCCCCAGGGGGAACGGAGGTCTCGGGTGTCGGGGGGCGGTGGCGGAGGGGTTGGCGACCTCCCAGCCCAGGGCGGGCGCGGCCCAGCCAACCCTTCGGCGCTTGGCGCCCAGCCCCAGATCCCGCACCATCGCTCCCAGGGACGTGGCCCCGGAGGCTTCAGGGCCCGGGGTCCGCGGTCTCTCGGGCATCCCCTCTGCCCCGCCACGCGGCGCTGGGCGCAGCCCGGCTGCAGCCCGGGCCGGCCCTCCTGCCCGACAGCAGCCGGCCCGAAGCCACTGGGAGCCACCACTGAGTCGCCAGGGCCCCTTAGCGCCAGCAAGGCCACCCTTGCCCCCACGCCACCCGCCGAGCTCAGGACCTCGCCCCAGGCGGCCGGCAGGCCCGGGGAAGCGGCCCCTGCCCTCGATCCCGCTCCCGCTCCCGCCCCCGGCCGCGTCGACACGGCGGAGGCGGGGGTGGGGTGCGGCGCGTGGGGCTTTTGCCGGAGGGAGCTGTGGAGGGACACACCGGCACACAGGCGGCGGCGCCGTGGCTGGCGCCAGTGTGGGGCGGTCGGCTGCAGGTCGAGGGCCTCGCGGGCCGCACCCGGCCCCGCGGCGGAGCCTGGGTCCGGGCCGGCCGCCCCGGGAGCATCTGGGGTGCGGCTGCCTTCCAGGGCCGCCTTCTGGCCGCCGGGCGCGCGCTGGCTGTGGTGGGAGGGGCCTGAGGCGGTGGGGCCTGCAGCGGGGCCCGGCGGGGGCGGAGCCGGCGGCCACCGCTGCGGGCGAGTAAGGGATGAAGGCGGGGCGTGAGGGAAAAGCCTATAGCACCCGGTATTCCCAGGCGGTCTCCCATCAAAGTATTAACCAGGCCCGACCCTGCTTAGCTTCCGAGATCAGACGAGATATATATATATTAAAAAAACAACCGGAATTCATGAACTGTTCTGATTAAAGACAGAATACCCATTAGTGTGTGAGGGGCTACTAAACATGAGAATATACTCAAGCACATTACAGGAAAAAAAGGAAAAAGAAAAGAAGAAAATGACACTATTTTATAGTACAAGATACTATTTTTCATCTGTCAGAGGGTCAAAAATTCAAAAAGTCAGTAACGCTCAGTAAAGGAGAATATTACATTCTTCTTTGGAGAACATAATTTGATGTCATCTTTTGGGAGGGTAACTTGGTAATTTCTATTTTTTTAAAATAATTTATTGGGTTTTTTTTTTGTCTACGTTGGATCTTAGTTGCAGCACACAGGATCCTTGTTGCGGCAAGCAGGATCTTTTTGTTGCTGTGCGGGCTCTTCGCTGTGGCACGTGGGCTTCTGTCTAGTTGTGGATTGTTGATTTCTCTCTCTCGTTGTGGAGCACAGGCTCCAGAGCGCATGGGTTCTGTAGTTTGTGGCACATTGGCTCTCTAGTCGAGGTGCGCGGGCTCAGTAGTTGTTGCATGCAGGCTCAGTAGCTGTGGTGCGTGGGATTAGTTGCCCGGTGGCATATGGGATCTTAGTTCCCCAACCAAGGATCGAACCTAGGACCCTTGCATTGGAAGGCGAATTCTTTACCACTGGACCACAGGGGAAGTCCCTGTAATGTCCTTTTTTTTTTTTTTTTTTTTTTTTGCGGTACGCGCGCCCCTCACTGCTGTGGCCTCTCCCGCTGCGGAGCACAGGCTCCGGACGCGCAGGCTCAGAGGCCATGGCTCATGGGGCCTAGCAGCTCCACGGCATGTGGGATCCCCCCGGACCATGGCACGAACCCGTGTCCCCTGCATCGAGCAGTCGGACTCTCAACCACTGCTCCACCAGGGAAGCCCCTGTCATGTCTATTTTTAAATGCTTCAATGATCAAGCACATTCCAAGTTTATCCTATCGATATGCTTACAAAAATATACCATGATACACATAAACAAGAATGTTCATGGTAACATCATAATAACAAAAAAGGGGGCGGGGATAGGACTAGATGAATAACCTAAATGTCCATCACCAGGAGAAAGATTAAATACGTTGTGGTACACATCAATAAAGTGGATACAGCCATTCAAAAGACTGTGGCAGAGAAAAAACAAGGTGCAAAACAGTATATCCCGCTGACAGTATTTAAAGGATACAAACATACAGGTATATGCATGATCTTTTTTTCTTCTGAGAGGACACAGAAAAAGTTAATAGTGGCTACTTATGGGGAAGTGGGGACAGAGGGAAACTTAATTTTCCACCTGATCTTTCTACATTATTTAAACTTGTCATTTCTAGGTATTACTGTCATGTTAGTAAACAAGTACGCTACATAATCTCTTGATCAATTAAAAGTCTGTGGGGATAATATCCAATGCAGTAACCTTACAACAAAGCTACTAAGTTGTGCCAAAACACTGTAGCTCAGTTTTGAATCATATTTCTGGTTACTCTATGTAATGGGTGTGTACACAAAGACAAGACTCCTGCGAAGGACAACTGGTTTACTATCTGCAGCAGGGATCCCCCACACTGAGCTGGATGAGCAGGCAGAGAATTCAGAAAGCAACCAGGGGTGCTGCCCCTCAGAAAGGCAAAATTAAAAGAAACCTCGCTTAGCCTGGAAGGCACTATTCCCAAGGGCCGAAATATGCTTCATTTACAGGGAGTTTCCCCTTCCCCTTTTGAATTTCAATCTGAGCATGACATCAAGTGAGGCTGAGACTAGAGGGACACCAATGACACTAACCTAAATCAAAACTCTAAAAAGGTGTAGTAAAATGCATGAAAACCAAATCTGAGCAATGGCACTCTAGAATCCATATGCAGTACCAATGGAAAAAGGAGAGTGGAAAGAATGCAAAGTAAAATGTTACTTCTCTATTATGTCTTTTTCCTCCTGCTGTTGCTCTGTATATCACATCTACACTCGACTGACTTCAGTGTTGACAAGCTAGGCAATATTTCTAAACTAGACAACAAATACTAAATGCTTAGTATTTCCAAGTTTAAGTCTAATTATACAAATGGTTAATAAGGATGCTATGGGGCTTCTTATTGCTAGGTTTAAGGCCGCCTTTCATCCTCCTCATAAATCCTCTAGAAAACGAGCCCCAACCTTGGATTTATTATCAGTGAGAGTAACACAAATGTCAGATGCTAAATAATTCAGGTCCTGTCCACTAAGGAAGTGTTGTTTTACTTACAGCCTGAGGAGCCACATATCCACCAGGTGCCATGCCTATCCCCGTGGAGAGTTCAAATAGGTCATTCAGACCACGGCTGACCACAGCAGGAGTAGGTGAAGGAGCAAACGTTGCAGGCACTGATGACGGGATGAAGGACTGTCCCACCTGCAGGGAATAAAAGGGAAGGGGAGCAGGGAGATCAGGAAGAACTCATTAATAGTCCTTCAAATGTTGCTATATATTTTAATAGTATTGAGAAATCAATAAGAACACACCATAATTACAATATTCTTAGGCGTTTACTTCGTATATTCTTTGTCCTTCAAATCATCAGGGTTAGTTTTTCATCATTGAAAAGATACACACACTCTTTAGAAGTTCTATCAAGAGAGTAATCAGTAGGATCAGGAACACAGTGATCCAAAGTTTTTTCTGTTTGTTTCCAATTTTAGCTTCCATGATTCTGTGCAAAAGGCCTACAGGTACCCTAATGAAGGGGGAATCTGTTTCTATAGAAGGAAGGAGAAGCATCCAACTTAGACAGCAGTTCCATTTCCACTTGGGCCCAGGCAAGTCTTATTTCCCCATTTAGGCACAAATATCTAGTAGGAAACTCTCCTGGGGGAGATGGATACTCACACCCCCCAAGTCACGTACGACGAGAGTCTCACTCTGAGTCCAGCTGACGCTCAAGCTCTTTCTAGACGAGAGAAGAGAGTATTCTCCCGTCAAGATGGGAGGTTCCATTTCCTTAAGCCCTTTAATGTCAGGAAGACAAAGAACTCTGTAGACACCAGAGCGCCAATCCCTAAAGAGACCCCTACACCACATGTGGTGTATGGTCCCAAAGATTCCAAGTAACCCTACGCTACTTTCTACTCTTCATACACTGCTTCAGAGGTTCTGGTGTACAGGGCTAGATAGCAGCAGTGGCTGGTCTGAGAACGTGTGCATAGGAAAGGCATCAAACAGGGAGCAGTGCATCCCATGGTGAAAAAAACCGATGGCACTTACTGCCGGACTTCCTCCAATGCCCCCGCCAAGGTCACTTCCAAGCTGAAAGAGAGAAAGGAGAGAGAGGAGAGAAATGTAGACTTCATTTAGCTAAGTACTAGATGCCCATACAGAATCTGTAAATTGCTGTACCAAGTTGCAGGGAATACATGCTATTCAACTTGACTCCCAAAGCCTAAAGAAATTCTAGATTGCAAAGAAATATAACCTAGGGGAACTGAGTAGGGGAAGTGATGGTGTGTGGGAGTTTTGAGAAAACGTGGAAAGAAGATGGAGCTGGGACATCTCAGGGATGTTTCAGATCCAATCTTTCCACTGGGGTACATAGGCACAAACCCAAACAGGATTTAAAGAGTTTACATATTCCAAGAAGCTATATCTCTAAGTCGTAATGTTCTGAATATGTTTTATTTTTTCTTTAAAAGGATGTTTGGGGGGGGTGATGAAAAACTAAAATATGTTTTGAACTACAAAACTTGCCGCCCCACTGAGAAAGTGGGAACCAAACCAGTAATGAGCTGCAATTTCAAGCTTCAAAAATTATAGCTTGAACAAGAATGATTTTTAGAGTTTAGAACTCTCCTAAGAAAGCAAACGGCTGGGTCAGGAAGATATCCTACCTGGGTAGGAAATGCGAAGGCATGCAATTCTTCAAATCTCTCCCACAGTCAATACAGCTAAGGAGAAATGCTGTGATTTATCTGGAGCAGATCATTTAAAAGGATGCTAACTATCGGAGAATTAGACTAATGCAATTAGCTGGGTGACAGGAAAATAATTCCACATGGTCTTACTTTTGCCTCTTTTTCCCCTCAGGGCTCTGATATAATTCACCCTGAGTTCCAGGACAAAAGCATTAAAGAAGAACTGAAGCTGAAAATAGCTAGCATGAAAGAACATAAAACACACATACCCACAACTAATGGTGCTGTTCAGAAAGCGAACAATACGCTTTTGTGCTACGATTCTATACTGCTACTTCCCTAGTTCTCACTGTGCATCTAACATTCCTCTCTGAATCACCAAATGCCTTGTCTGCTTTACAAAACACTGTTTCCTTTATTGTCTGTCATTTAGTGGTAGAAACCTGGAGAGCTCTAGGCTGTGGCTGTGTTAAAAACAACAACAACAACAACTGTATTTGTCTTCAGAATTTGAGAGAGGGGATTTATTACCTTCTCAATGGACAGATATATAAAACTGGGTTGCCAAAATCTCAAAAATAATATATATACTGAAAAATAATGGGACTTATTTCCACCATGACAGAACAAAAACCCCAGGCGTTTCATAACTGGCATGAATAAGCATGTTCTGCACTAAGCTACAGAACACTCCAAACCTCAAAGAACCAACATTTGCAAAGTCTGGTTCCTGAAGGCTACTGGTTGGACGTGGGGCGAGAAATCACAGGCATACAGATAAAAAGGTCATCACAACCAAGAATTCGAGTCATTGGAAAAGAATGACAGCAAATAGAAAAGATATTACACGCCTACCTTCTCCCTGTTTCTAGAATAACACACATCCATAGCATGACATCTGAAAAGCATGAGATTCCTTTTATTCAAACACACACTCACATTTGCTGGACATAAGGTACTATGGGGACTATAAAGATGCCGGGCAATGAGGGGAAAAAAATAGATGAACAAGATCCAGGCTTTGCAAACTGGCAAAAAAACAAAGCACGAATGCAAAAGCCATACAGAATATACTAAAGCAAAAAGAGAAAGTTCTGCATAAAAGAGCCTCCTTTTGGCTGAAGGATAATGAAAAGAAGCTTCAAAGACATGGTAGTGTGAAATTATAGAATGCAAAAATGGGGGAGGCTATTTCTCAAATAGCCTGAACAAAGGTTAAGAAGTAGGAATAAAAGCATGATCAACAAAGATGAGTAGGGACTTCCCTGGTGGTCCAGTGGCTAAGACTCCATGTTCCCAATGCAGGGGATCCAGGTTCGATGTCTGGTCAGGGAACTAGATCCCACATGCCGCAACTAAGAGTTTGCATCCACAACTAAAGATCTCGCACACCACAACTAAAAGATTCCCACATGCCACAATGAAGATCCCGCATGCGGCAATGAAGATCCTGTGTAGCCAAATAAATAAATAAATTTTTTTTTTTAAAAAAGGAAAGAAGAAGAATGAGTAGTCTAATTAGACTGGAGCACAGGGTAGATATGTGTTACAAAAAAGGCAAAGAAAATAAGTTTGCAAAGGCAAACTGATTATGGTAAGTCTTTAGTTTTCAATTCCTCCATCACAAAAACCTGGAGGTTTCGGAGAGTAAGATTCCATCTTTCTAAGATTACTAATAACTAATTCAATTAACTATGGTTTTCAACCTTAGATACACAATGGAATAAACCACCTGCATGTGTATAACTGTGGGGAGGAGGGGGAGTTTTAGAAGTATTGATCCCAGCCATAGTGATTTAATTGTTCTGAGTTGTAGCCTGGACATCAGAATTTTATTTTATTTTATTTTATTTTTTTTGCGGTACGCGGGCCTCTCACTGTTGTGGCCTCTCCCATTGCGGAGCACAGGCTCCGGACGCGCAGGCTCAGCGGCCATGGCTCACGGGCCCAGCCGCTCTGCGGCATATGGGATCTTCCCGGACTGGGGCACGAACCCGTGTCCCCTACATCGGCAGGCAGACTCCCAACCACTGTGCCACCAGGGAAGCCCTGGACATCAGAATTTTAAAAAGCTGCCCTAGTGATTCTAATGTACAGACAAGATTAAAAACCATTGCCTTAGAGAATTAACTATGATCTAGAATCAGACAAGAATATATGTTCAGGAATTACTTTGGCACTAACTCCTGAATTAAAAAGGAAGCTAGGGCTTCCCTGGTGGCGCAGTGCTTGAGAGTCCGCCTGCCGATGCAGAAGACGCGGGTTCGTGCCCCGTTTCGGGAAGATCCCCCATGCCGCGGAGCGGCTGGGCCCGTGAGCCATGGCCACTGAGCCTGCGCGTCCGGAGCCTGTGCTCCGCATAATGGGAGAGGCCACAACAGTGAGAGGCCCGCATAACGCAAGGAAAAAAAAAAAAAAAAAAGAAAAGAAAAGGAAGCTAGAACTAAGAAGAAAGAAAACCCCATTTATTTAGTTTTTATTAATTAATTAATTAACTTTTGGCTGTGTTGGGTCTTCGTTGTGGTGCGTGGGCTTCTCATTGTGGTGGCTTCTCTTGTTGTGCAGCACGGGCTCTAGGCACATGGGCTCCAGGCACACGGGCTTCAGTAGTTGTGGCTCACCGGCTCTAGAGCACAGGCTCAGTAGTTGTGGCACACGGGCTTAGCTGCTCTGCGATATGTGGGATCTTCCCAGGCCAGGGCTCGAACCTGTGTCCCCTGCATTGGCAGGAGGATTCTTAACCACTGTGCCACCAGGGAAGCCCGAGAAAAACTCTCTCTAAGGAAGGGACTGATGCAGAATGTCTCACTTGTCCTGATGCTGGTTTTGATTTAGTTTTTCGACTTTCTGATGGGCTTCCACACCCTCCCCCAGCCACTCTCCTCCCTTCTGGCCTATCTCGCAACTGAAGCTTGAAAGAGACGGAATTCTTTATGGACCTCGTTGGCACTCGACGGCAAGAAAGAAAAAACACACTGGAAGAGAAATGGCAGTATTATCAAATACGCTACATTAAATAAAAGGCATTGGAGAAAAGGCCTCACGAGTGGTGTTATTTCCAAAGGAAATAAAGCCCATTTATAGCCCTTACTTTCTTACATTTCATTCTTATTATACTTGAGTATTATATGAACATTACCTAAGCTGGACAGGATCTAAATGTGCTCCCCCCGGCTCCTCCCCACCATGCTGCTTGTCAATTTTATTCAAAAACATGTAAGAGAAACTGAAAAGTAATTCTGATACTCCTTTGTTTATATTCAGCTTATCAAATACAACTCAACTGCAACCCACAATCAAGAACTCTTGATCTTACAGAGACAGAATCCAAAGCGTGTTAGAGACATGTAGCCAAAAATATAAAGGTTCACATAACTGTGCTATGTCCAGAGAGCAAAAGGAAAGGACAATTTTAATATGTTTTCTAACTAGCAAAACTATAGCTTACTCAGACTTTATTCATCATCTTTCCTTTTGACTGAAAAGTTTCTAAGGGAGGTTATCATCTTCCTCTCTGAAAATATGACACAGGTGACAGCACAGTGTTGGGCAAGAGTAGCAAACAGGGAGATGTCAGCAAGGATGGGAGCCAATTCCCCAGTGAGGGCCTCTCCGATCTACAGCGACAAGCAGGATGATGCAGATATTAATCGAGGAGGGCGTGGGGGAAGCCTAGAAAGCTGAACAAAACACAGCAATGTCGTCGTCATGTTGGCCTGAACGAGCCACTAAACATTTCAGTTCAGTTGCTGATATCATCTGGAGTCAGACAAGATTCATCTGTTTGGTAATACTTACTAATCAGGTAGGGTACAAAATCAGTCAAATTGGACTTGTAAAATTTCAGTGCTATCTATTATCCAGTAAGCTGGGAGAGGTGAGTGAAAAGTGCCAGAGGCATAAGGCATGGCTTTAATCTCAATCTTAGGTGTCTAAATCCTGTGTACGTTTTAAGTGTCTTTTGGAGCTGCCCATTTCCCGTTAATCCCAGGACTGCCTTAATGAGGCTGCTATTTTCTCCATGAGGGAAATAATGTCAACTATAGACCAACTAAATCAGGATATAGGAAGATGAAGGAGAGGTGCCAATTTCAGGAAAAGAACACTTCAAATGCTGAAAGCTGAGCAGAATTTTCCTACAGGTCCATAGCTGATACCCAAGTCTAAAATTTCTGCTAGTGGTAAAGCTTCCCCAGCCACCAACCTAAATCACATTAAATGGCGCTAAGAATAACATTAACATTTCGCTACTGCCGCAGAGTGGGTGCTTTATCATGCCTGAAGTAGGGCTGAAATAGGTTCAGTTCATGTTGAACTAGGGAGATGTGTCGCTGCACGGTTCGTTCAGTAATTGGATGGAAAGTAGTGATTTCATGGTGACTTATTTTATGGGCTAAAGGGATTTCAGCACGGTTGCATGAGCTCTGCTGCAGAACCAGGTTGAGTCAAAAGTTTGAGAGCTGAGTCTGCATACCAAAAGGAAATACCTTCATCCAATGGCAACATGCTACAAAGGCAGAAGTACAGAGAAAGAACTCAAGACTGACGTTCTGTAAGGGACGAAGTCTGCCTGACTCCAAGAAAAGGAAAAGTCTTGACATGGCCACCAAGCAGACCGAAAACAAAACAAGAACAACAACAACAACAAAACCTCACATGGGATTTCCCTGGTGGCGCAGTGGTTAAGAATCCACCTGCCAACGCAGGAGACATGGGTTCAATCCCTGGTCCGGGAAGATCCCACATGCCACGGAGCAACTAAGTGCGTGTGCCACAACTACTGAGCCTGCGCTCTACAGCCCGCGAGCTACAACTACTGAGCCCAAGTGCCACAACTACTGAAGCCCACACGCCTGGAGCCCGTGCTCCGCAACAAGAGAAGCCACCGCAGTGAGAAGCCCGCGTACCACAACGAAGAGTAACCCCCACTCACCACAACTACAGAAAGTCCCTGCGCAGCAACAAAGACCCAATGCAGCCAAAAATAAATAAACAAGTAAAAATAAAATTAAATGTAAAACCCCAAACCCCCCACAGATGTTCACAATCACTGCTCTGGGTTAGCCCCTTTGAGGTCCATCTGACCAGTCTAAAACATACCTGTCTGCTTCTGAAACTGGAGCTGACTATCTGAAGACATTCTCTTAATTAGAGGTGTAGATCTTAAGCTCACACATTTCTTTGCTCCTGTCTAGAATAATCACCTCCTTTATTTGACACTTTCCAGAACTGGTTTAATTGAAAGGAGTCTGAGGATTGCTTCAGGTCATATAGCTCTGCTGGTTAGGAGTCAAAACAGAATGATGTAAAAATAGTACACAATGATTCCGATCACAAACAAAACTTATACCAAAATCCTACTGGTGTCAAAAACATCAGTCTGTGTTTTTCCTATTAGCTTTTATATTTTAGAAGGCACACACTATCTTCTAGGTAAAGGTATGGTTTTCCAGCTGTTGGGCTACAAATTTTAATTTAATCTTCAAAAAGCTATTTAGAAAAGCACCATAAAATATAACTAATCAAATTGGTGAAAAGAATCTGTAACCATGCAAAAGCTATTAGACAAACTCATGGTGAGAACAGACTTGATGTGGAATAGCATAAATGAGTTGAGATCATACAAAATCATCAGAAGACTCTTTAACTTGAAGGAAAAAAAGTCTCACATCAATGGAAAAATAGGGAGATATCATAGATTACTTCCTGAGATGGGACAGGGAATAGAATGTGACAGAAAGTCCTTAGAATGGCCACTGTTGGTCTCTTAGGTCAGATATAACTCAATGTTCAAAGCAGTAAAAATCCACAGGAGAAGCTCTACATCCTGTCTCATTTTCCTTTGCAGTAATTACTACCTATGTACTTGTTTGTCATTCGTCTCCCCTCACTAGAATGTATGTTTGTAAGGGCTCGCCACAACTATATTCCCAGTACATAGAATAGAGCCTGACAAAGAATAAGCACTCAAATATTTACTGAGTGAATGAATTTCCATATAAGCACCACTATTTCCATATAAGCAGCACTATTATTTCTTGGGGAGACAAGTTGGCAATGAATCATTTTATCGGTGAAAATTATCACAAAATGGACAGAAGGCTGACAAAACTGTTTCCCCAACTGACTTAAGAGCACCATATCTGCATCAACTCTGCCAACACATATGAATACAACCAATTAGGGGAAAAAATGACCCCACCCCCTCCGTTCCCACCCCAAGGCCAAAACTCTTTCTAGAAAGGACATGTATTGTCTGAGTGGTTTTGATTGCCAGTTTTCAGCACAAGAATGTCCTGTGCATCATTTATTTGCCTTGAAAGTACCTGCTTTATATCACAATTCACCACCAAATAGATGGGAACACGGGATTTTGTGGCTCTACTTGAAAGCAATCTTATTCCTTTGGCTGCGAGATAGATGTATAAACTTATCCAATCCCTCTCCTCATTCATGAATAAACTTCTAAAGTCTTTCTCAAACTTTCAAGTGCCTCCTAATGATAAGCAAGCCCATACTCACACACAGGACATCTGGGAGGTATAGCATGGAGAGGCCTAGGGCAAACAAGTCTTGTGTATTATCTTAAACATTGATGAAATTTTACATTCTAAGCTGTAATACAGTGTGTTTACATTCCTTACCATCAAATAAGACTGACACTGCAAGATGATGAACCAGGTTTATCCTGCAGCTTCAAATGCACCCCGTACTCTGCTGTGTACTCCAGAGACTGTGTACCCTAGTCTGAGAAGGACCAAAGTTAAGTGAGACTGAATTCTATTCTGGAAAATGACAATAACAAAAAAACTGGAGGAATCACAGGACAATGGAAAAGTGCATATAAACTTTAAAGTTTTGAAGAAGTCTGGGTTCAAAATCCTGACTCTGAGTCTTACTTGCTATGGAACCTTCAGTTTTTTTTTGTAAAATGGGACCCAATACCAATTACCTTGCAGACTTATTTTGAGGATTAGGAATTATAAAAGTTCTAGCACAGAGACTGGCACAGAAATAGGTACTCAGTATTTGGTAATTATTCCCAACACTGCCTGAGGCCAGACTTCACTAAATCTATGCACTGATAAAAAGACAGTGGTTACAAAAGCCACTGAAGAATTTATCAGGCAAAATTAGGCTACAATTTACAAAACTGTCTTCACAAGACTACCAACTCTAAAACTTAAGCTCTTAAATCACAGCAACTCTTTTCCAGAGGAAGAGATATGAAGATGCAAAACTAGTATGTACAGTGGATTTCCCATGGGCTAAAAAAAAACCCTCAAAATCATTCCTACAATAGTTCACGAGTTGAAATATCTGGAAGGTGAAAACCTGTAAGAAACAGGGTAGGAGGTTCTGAAAAACATCCAGTGGAGTCAGGAAAAGGCAGTTTCTCCCCTCTTCTACTCCATCCTAGCTGGGCACACTGAAGCACATATCTCTGGCAGGAAACCCTTCATCAGCACAGAGAAAGGGCACTCTGGATAATGCTTCCTTTCTATTCTTGATGCACAATAGCACCATTTTTCTAAATACAATAATGCACAGCATCTTGGATAAACAGAAGGCCGTAATTTAGCCAAGGCCTGACAGTCTGCTGACAGTCTGAAAGTAATGGCAACAAATCACTGAGATTGTTATTACTCTAGCGATCCTCAGCGATGTCAAACTCATTAGCAGATGGTGTATCTTTATAACATGTATGCAAGATTTACATACTTGGGTGCCGGGTCACCTCTCACACTACACCAAGCCAGAAGGATCTGCACCACCGTCAGAAATGTCACACTACCCAAGATGAGCAGTTTCTTAGATTTGGTAGCAGGGGCATAAAAAGACACCTATATTGCTTCTAAAACAAAGAAACAGAAACCCCAATAACATTTAAATAGTATACTATCTTGCTCTATACATAGATCAGAGTTTCATTACCTGAATGCATTCCACATCAAGGTGACAGTTAAGTTTACACTAACAGAAGGAGGAAACTATCTACACTTAGGCAAAAGAGAATACGCTGAAGGGCAAGCAAAAACGAAGGAGGAAAGTGACGAGTATGTAGGAAATCCATTTCGACTTGAGTTTTGTGATGAAGAAGCATCATTTTTAAGAATCTGGAGCTCTGCCTACATCAGTGATTTTCAAAGGTACCTGTCTCCAGAAACAAACAAACAAAACACCAAACAACGAAAAACACCATCTAAGAGTCACCTGGGAATGGTGTGCACGTGTGTGTGTGTGTGTGTGTTTTACATCATAGCAATATACCTACTTCACTCTCTTTGGCTGAAGAATCACAGCTGTTATATATGAGTCACGATTATTGATGGAAGAAGGCTGGAGCCTTCAGGTAGCTTGTGACAAATAATAATAATGAATAAATAAATTGATAAGTATTTCCTGAATGACAGTTCTAGAAAAGCCACAATTCACTAAATCTCAAAATTTCACAAGTGCAATGATGAAAGAGGGCAAACAAGATCTAATGGGAGGGTCACCAGGATGTGAAAATGCAAGAGTAATATTATCCTCTAGTGAATATCAAGTTTTAAAACAGAGGAACAGAAAATGGGTAGATAATCCAAAAGACAAGACAATTTTCAGTCTCCAATTATGGAACATGAGCAAGGGTGAGAAGAACCCTGGGAATGAGCAAGTAAATCTAAATCGGTCAAATTCAACTCTTGGCCAATTTCTGGTAGGCTGGATCACCTAACAGCAAATCACAACAGGAAACTGACCTGTAGTCAGGGGGTGAGGGTGTGGAGGGGTAGGAGGCAGAACAAAGGTAAGGTCAGAGAGGTCTGTTTTGTAGGAGGTGCCAGAGGCTCACCAAAATATAATTCTTCTGTGGAAATCACTGCCTTGGCTTAAAGATCAATTTTTTTACATCTCTACCTAACTTCATCTGGAGCTTCATTTGGCCGTGTCGCAGCGTCTGGGGGCGGGAGCGGGATGGAGAGCAGGGGCCGCTTCCCCGGGCCCGCCGACCGCCAGGGGCGGGGTCCTGAGCTCGGCGGGGGCCGTGGGGTCAAGGGTGGCCTTGCTGGCGCTAAGGGGTCATGGCGACTCAATGGTGGCTCCCAG
>NW_006789717.1:0-214 GCF_000442215.2 Lipotes vexillifer
ACCTAATATGTGTGTATAGAGTGAATGAAAGACCTATACCACTTCCTTTAGAAGAATTAACAGTCAACCCGAAGTAACTGTGCAAAAGAGGCGAAATGTCTTCTTGCCACTTGCATTTCTCTATCCTTCCTCCCTTCTTTCTTATAAATATCTTATCTCCTCTTGCTTTTTAGTGTAATATTCTACCCAGTATTTTGCCCTTTAGACAGACTTT
>NW_006789718.1:0-1103 GCF_000442215.2 Lipotes vexillifer
CGCGTACCGCAAAAAAAAAAAAAAAAAGACTACAGCACACTAGGATGGCTATAATCAAAAAGACAAATAATAACAAGAGTTGGCAAAAGATGTAGAGAAACTGGAACCCTTACCCACTGCTGGTGGAAATGTAAAATTCTGCAGTCACTTTGGGAAAGTCTTACAATTCCTCAAATGGATAAATATAGCATCATCATATGATCCAACAGTTATACTCCTAAGTACACACCTGAAACAAAATCATTTGTCACACAAAACTTGTACATGAATGTTCACGGCAGCCAAAAAGTGGAAACAACCCAAATGTCCATCAACTAATGAACAGACAAATAAAAAGTGGTATATCCATACAATGGGATAGTATCCAATAACAAAAAGAAAGAAGCTCTGATAAATGCTACAACATGGATGAAACTTGTACTAAGTAAAAGCCAATCACAGAGGACCATATATTATATGATTCCATTTATATGAAATGTCCAGAATAGGCAATCTATATGGACAGAAAGTCAATTAGGCTGGGAGACAGTAGGACTGGAGGACAGGGCTAAGTAGTAAGGGGTTTCTTTGTGGAATAACAAAAACATTTTAGAATTAATTGTGGTGACAGATGCATGTCTCTGAGAATATACCAAAAGCCACTGATTCTACACTCAAAATGAGTGAATTTTATGGTATGTGAATTCTATCTCAATAAAGTTGTTTATTAAAAAGACTATTTTTTATTCTCTACATCTCCTTAAAGACAACTGGCTGTTTAAAGCAAAAATAATAACAATATTAAATCATACACAGAAGTTAAAGATAAGACATCATCAGCATACAGGATGAGAGGGGTAAGTAAATGGTATTATATTATTCACAGTTGTGAGGTATTGAAACGTAAGGAATTTGTGAGGAAGTGAAAACTGAGAAGTGTCAGATATTGACTCTTAATAGACTTTGATAAAGATGCACATTGTTGGGCTTCCCTGGTGGCACAGTGGTTGAGAGTCCGCCTGCCGATGCAAGGGACACAGGTCCGTGCCCTGGTCCAGAAGGATCCCACATGCCGCAGAGTGGCTGGGCCCGTGAGCCATGGCCGCTGAGCCTGAGCGTCCGGA
>NW_006789719.1:0-990 GCF_000442215.2 Lipotes vexillifer
CTCACATAGCTGTGGGTGTAGATGTGGTAAATCCAGGTTTCATCACGAGCCCTGAATGAATTACGGAAGAATGTCTCTCTCTTTCACTGTGATTGTGTTTTGATTCTGAAATTTATTTTTATAGTGGGATTTGGCTGATTTTCACTGCTGCGTTTATATCGCTCTAAACAGGCTTCATTCTCTTACGGAGACATATAAATGCATACGTTTTTACATTCCTACAAGTCAGGTCTATGCCTGTGCGTTGAATAAGGGGTGTTGAGTCCATTTCGTGGAGTAATTGTAGGTCTTGTCTATTACATATTTGGCTTCTGGAACGGTATCTGTGCTGATTTCAATCTCTTGTTTTATGCAGCACCCCCACTCAGCTTTCCCCTTACGAAAGCATAAGTGTGTTTTCTAAATGAGAGACTCTCTTCTGTTTTGTAATTCAGTCCATGTGTAGCCAAGTTTACATTCCCTGTATTATTCATATCTTATGACGTTTCTTTTTTGTGTGACTGATTTCATTTAGAATCATCGTACCTGTATCCACTCATTATGCTGCTACGGGCCTGATGACATTGATTTCATTGCTGAGTGATATTCCTTTGCACGTAAGTGCCACAACTTGACGATCCATTTTTTCCTTTCGTGGGTATTTAACTTGTACAGTGGACGAGGTTCCTGTAAAGACTGCAGCCCCAAACTTTGGGGTGGCTCTGTCTTTTTGATTTCAATTTTCCTACGCCTAGTGCCCTAGGCTATGTACCTTGTGTTTTCGATGTTTCAGGAAATACCATAGGTTTCTCCAGGGTGGCTATTGGAAGTTTACATCCCGCCCATCAGCATAACAATGCTCCCTGTTGTCCATGGCCTGTCCTGCCTTTCTGGATTTTACACATTTTTCAGGTGGCCCTTTTGACCGGGGGGAAGTGAGACTTCCGGGTAGCGCAGATTTCCTTTGCAAGCTTGCTTGGTTGGCCAAAAAGGGCGTATGCGTTTTTTCCT
>NW_006789720.1:0-22299 GCF_000442215.2 Lipotes vexillifer
ACTTTGTTATACAGCAGAAACTAACACACCATTGTAAAGCAATTATACTCCAATACAGATGTTTAAAAAATTAAAATTAAAATTAAAAAATAAAATAAAATAATTTAGCGATTACTGCCTAGAACTTTTATCTCATTAGAAGTTTCAAAATGGTTTTGAATAAGTCACCTATTGCTGGTTAACAAGTTACCTCAAAACCAAATGGCTTAAAACAATAACCATTTATTATTGCTCATAAACCTCTGGTCAGTTTTAGTGATTCTGTTGAGATATGCACAACTGATCTCTGCTGGGCTAGCTCGTGTATTTGAACTCAGCTGGCAGCTTATCTACAGCTGGCTGCTCTAAAATGACATCCAACAGGGTAGCCAGGGCTTGATCACATGGCAGTTACAGAAGTGAGAAGGGTTACAGAAGTGAGAAGAAAAGCATGCAAAGCCTCTTGAGCTTTAGGTTCAGAACTGGCACAACATCATATTCTTTGAACTCTTATTATTCAAAGCAAGTTATATAGCTCGATTCAAAGAGTGCGGAAACAGACTCCACTTCTTGAGATGAAAGCCTGTAAGGTATCACTGCAAATGACATGGTAGATAATTGTGGAAATGTCTGTAGCCCATCACAGTTACTATCCTTATTGTACCATTTCCTCTGAATTTATTAGTTGGAATACTTTTATTCTTTCCCTTATCAATTTGTTATTAACTTGACATACAGATAATACTGGAAAGTCAAGAAATAATGTCTAATTCTATGTGTGTGCATGTGTCTTATTTTTGTTTGTACTTTTTTTGGTAAATGATTTAAAAAAATGAATTCATGTCATAGCAATTTCCAATGTTGACTATAATTTCTTATCCTTCTCCTAGATTCAAAATTATTGTCAAATCCATTCCTGAAGATTCCACTCACAGCACGGTCTTCTCTTTTAAGTGTACGGTTTTTTGGTGATTTCTGAGTTCTAGCAATATTTCCTTTTTTAATACATACTTCACAGTGTATTTAGACATTTATATGTTAATCTACAAATGTTTCATGCAATCCATAAGAATAGACTATACGAAAAATTCACTTGGTCAAGAAACTGAAAATTAATAAAGGGAAACCTAAATGGAGTTGGGAGGTCAGAAGGGAAAGCTGTTATGCAGATATCACTCAACATCAATACAGATTTCAATAGGAAGAGATGTACATTGCATCTCCTGTAGGAAGTGACACTATTTTATTCCCACTAGCAGAAGAAAAAAGATCTTCCCTTTGCTTGGCAACAGCTTAACCAATGAGAGACTGTCACAACTCAGCCAATGAAAAGCTACTACACTTTGAACTCTCAGTTTGCTCCAGTGGACATTTTGTTTATAACAGCCCCTCCCAACTTCACCTTCTCCTCTATGAAAGAGTTTCCTCTTCTTGGCTTTACCAGAACCACTATGTGGTTCACCATAGTGGTATGCCCTGATCTGCAGTTCTTTGCTGCTCACAAATAAGTCCACTTTGCTAGTAAAAATAACTGGCCGTTTTATTGTTTTAGGTTAACGAAACACATCCTTTGGCCATTTCTGATAATAATTTAAGTATGCTATTCACATAACTGCATGTGACCTGCAGCATCAATTCTATACATAAGAAGCATGTTTTATTCATATAGCTTACAGATTTTAAACATTTAGTTTTTTAGTTGGTATCCCACAGATGCTACAACTTAAACCCTGTAAATAAGCTATATATATATATATATATATATACACACATAAATCATGAGTACCACATATATAATTTTAATTTTTCTGGAAGCCGCATTTTAAAAGGTAAATAGAAATGGGCAAAACTCATTTTAATAACATTTTTATTTACCTGAAATATTATGGCATCAACACAAAATCATTTGAGATATTTTTAACCATTTTTTAATAACAGATCCTTGAAATCAAGTGTGTTACTTTTAAACTAATATCACATCTCAATTTGTATCTACATATTAAGTGCTCAATGGTCAGATATAGCTAGTGATGAGTGTATTTTACAGCACAATGAAATCTAGAATAAGCATGCATTTTATACTACCATAAGGCAATAATTTCCTTCTTCACTACTGTCCCACCTTGGGAGTAGAATTACAACAGATTTGCTAAAACGCACATACACAGGCACACAAAACAAAAACAAAAAAAAAAACCACTATATTTTCTCCTGAAACAGAACTACTGGTCTTTTCATTTGACCTGCTGCAAAGTCACATCCTTAGGATAGGACAAGAGTTCGGGAGGGTAAGGACGTGTACTCTGACTCAGAAGAAAAACTGGGTAGCTTTCACGTGGCTACTCATGCATAACTTCATGCTGCAGCCAGAGGAAAATTATACAGCGGAACTGTGAATGCAGACCTAAAGCTATACAATATCATCACAGCAAAGGGTTGATAAAAATCCTTAGATATTTCTGATTATTTTACCCCAAGACTATGGTAACCATGTACCTAATATAAGTTTACTTATTTCTGAGATTTACACTCAATACTATAATTTCCAGGTTTTCCTGATCATCAAATAAACTTAAAACACTTCATAAAACTACCTTCATTACACTGAATAATCCAGCACAGAAGTAGATGCACTTTGCTTTCCATTCAAAGGAAAGGATTTTGTTATCGACTTGGAAACATTTTAAAACATACTCTTCCATAAAATAGTTCCATAGTATGGATCATTGAAAATAGCAATGAAGTAAAGATGCCACTGTGTAACTGTAAACATTTTAGATGCAGTAGTAGGGTTAAAATCATATTTATTCATCTTGTGTGCCCAATAAAATATAAGTTTTACTATAAAAGCAAAGGGCTCTGTCTGCAGAACACTATGAACTCCTTAGCCCTGAATAGATATACCATTAACCTGTTAATACTTTTAGGAGAAAAAATGTGAATTCGAGAAAATAGTTACCCTTTACAGAGAATCAATAACATTGTACTATTGCAGACTGGACAACTTTATTCTGTAATAAGTTAATAAAATAATACTAATACATGCAGCTGCCTAACATGGGATCATTCGTTTGACTAAAGTCCTCTGTATATTATGAAGGATGAGAGGCAGAAGTAGGAAAAACCAACATCTATGATTATTACAGGTCAAAACTATTCTAGGTACATTAAGTGTATCTTCACTAAACTTCACTACAGTATATAAAGAAATTATCCATCTTCAATGTATAGATAGGGAAATATGCTGTAATTAATTAATTCTCAAAGGTCACATAGCAAAATGTGGTGGAGCTGGGTTTCCAGGCAGATAAGTTTGCCCCTGATGCCCAGGCACTTCTATTACCACTTAATATATTTTCTTCTACATTAACTGACCTTACAGTTCAACTGAACACTGGAAAAAACTTGCAAATGGAAAGCACAGTTGGTGTTTTGGAACTGACAGTCAGCAATTTGTGGGCTAATAAATCTAAGGATCCAATTGTTTCTCTTATTGGCAGTAATGGAGCAACCACTTTAGCTTCTGCATTTTTGGTTAATTAGAACACTTCTCAGGTGGTAAAATTGGTAGCCTTCAGCTTGCTATGCTTTAATGCCACCTGAGGCATGCTGTTATCATTCAAAAATGCAGTGCCTGCCAAGTACTACTGCTAATCCAAATAATTAGTTTAGCACTATAATCATTGGACAGTTTCTCAAATAGGATATGGAAGAAAAAAAACTTTATATACATATATATACTATATATATACATATATGCGCACATTTTAAATTATTTTTACATCTGGTATTAGAGGTTCACCTATCTTTTTATCACTTTACAGATCCACAGAATTTACCAATTGTCTTTAAAGTGAGAGTTAATAATACAAATATAATAATAAAAATCAGGAGAAAATGACTACTTGTTCTAGTCACTCTGGTCAGATACCTGGTTTATTCCTTGAGCATACTCTGTGCTGTGGTAGCCAAGGTTATTCCAGTTTTCCAGATGAGCAATCTGAACTTAAAAGGTGAAAAACTACTTGCCCCCAAATCATACAAATGTTAAATGTTTGGCTGAGAGTCCAAAACAGATAGTCTTACCCTAGACCTTACACTCTTAATAACCATGTATTTTTTAAGTTGTTGAAGGTTTTAAATATAGTAATTTCTCTACATAACTACCAATACATTCATTACTGATTCAAGATAAAGTAAATTTTAAAAATATTATATTACGAAGTTTAAATGAACATATATTAACATTGCAAAAGATGTAACATTTTAGATCATCTTAATAACATGTTTTAAGCCAGTTTTGATGGCATCTCATATTACATGAGGTATTTTATTTTGAAAAGCATCTTCTGTGAAGTGTCCCAATGTGTACGTTTTGTCCACCTTGAGAAAGATAAATAAATTGAGAGCTTCTTCCGTGAAGTAATGCATTAAATATCTAAAACATACTTTACTGAATTTATAAAACTTTGAATAGTTACTACTTTTACTTATTTATGTTCTGGTATTAATTAAAACTGTAATCCTGTTGGAGTCCCTTTGGCCTGAGAAGTATTCATAAGATTTCAACATTTGTTCTCTAAAGTGGCAGCAGAGGGTGAATTTTCAGTGCATAGAGAAAATCCTGAGAAGATGGATAAACACAGAAATGTAAACTTACAAAGTTAATTTTATTGATCAAAACTAAAATGCTACAATGGTGGATATATATATATATATATATATATATATATATATATATTGTGATTATATATATCATATATATATCTCATATATATATATAATATATATATCTTTGTATAAATATCCTTTGTATAAAAGGCAAAGAAAAATAAGATAGCGCAGTGTGCTTCTCTTTACAAAAGAAGTACAGGTAAGCATTAAATTGTTTACCTACAAGGATTTGGGAGAAACAGGGTAGAAGAGATACTGACTTTTATTTTATTTTGACTTTTGTAAGCATGCTTATATATATATATATATATATATATATATATAATGTCATGATATAGATCATATATATATCTCATATATATGTACCATATATTTATCATATATATATGATGTCAAACTCATAAAATGTACAAGACTAAGAGTGAACCCTAATGTAAACTATGGACTTTGGGTGATAATGATGTGTCATTGTAGGTTTATTGATTGTAACAAATGTACCAGTGTGGTGTAGGATGTTAATTGTGTGTGTGTGGACAGGGGGTATATGGAAACTCTTCGTACTTTCTGCTTAATTCTGCTGTCAACCTAAAACTCCTATAAAGTTTATTAGTTTAAGAAAAACTAAAATAGGAATCACAACAATAAGAATCACTTGTGTTTGGTTATGCCTCTTAATACATACATAAAGATTCAATTTCAAATGTAAATTAGTATTGTTGCATGTCAGAACTTAACCAGGTTTAAATGTACTATATCCCTTAATGAATTTTTCTAAATATGATAATTACTTTTGTTTGGTACTGCACACTAGAGAATTCACAAAATATTCACTGACACCCAAAAAGAAAAATGACATGCACTGCTGCTTATACATGAACACACAGATAACCTGAGGGAAACATTTCATTAGTGAACAGCTCTATATACGCCAATGAAATACAGTTGTGGAAAGAAAACTGTAAATTAAAAAAATCACTTGAAAAAATACTTAATTATTTCAGTACTTATTTCCCTTGATAATGTTTAGAAGAGGTGAGAAGGGAGAAAGATATACAGGAAATGTGTGTGTGTGTGTGTGTGTGTGCGCACGCACGCACACGTGAGCACATGAGCTTTCTCAGAGAGAGCAAGACTGTGTTAAATGTAATAGTTGTGCTTAATTGTATTCCTAGCTACTGCTGTTTATTTTAAATTGCATACCTGGAGTTCTACAGCACTGAAAATACTGAAAGGCTCTATCTTCACAGTCACAGAATTTTTAATTAAGATAAATTATTAAACATGATCTAAATTTTTTTTGTTTTGCTTCTGCTGCACATGTGAAATGATCCTTTCACTATTTGTAACTGGTAAAGGTGGGATATAAAAATTAAAAACATTTTATGGATACTCAGTAACATGACAACAGCAATTGTAAAGTGTAAATTTTTAAATAAAATTTAAGAAAAATCTTAGTAAGCCATAGAGTTTAATCAATATTCACTGTGTTATGGCGCCTTAAATTTTATTACAGGGTGATGAGATAATTGTGAAAAATATTTAATGTCACTTCATGAGAATTTTGTCCTTTTGATTGCCAACATGATAATGTTATCAAATATTTGTTGTATGCACATTATGTGCCAGGCATTCTTCTAGTCAGTTTACAATAATACCCCATTTAATCCTCATAAGAACCATTTGAAGTAGATACCCAACTTTACAGTTTAGAAAAAAGAGGCACAGAGAAAAGAAATAATTCAATTAAGGCCTCATAGCTAGTACATATTGGAGATGGAATTTAAACAAAGTAAGTTTAACACCAGAACGTGAAGTCTTAAATACAGGGGCTAAAAGAAAAATTACAATGTGAGAAGCTGGAAGCATATCATATTTTATATATTTTTTACCTCTAATGTTTTCAGTGAAAAACACAGATATTTTGATCAACATTAAAAAATAATTTTTGTCACAAATGACATAAAAATTAACACTGCCCCTGCTAGGTCTGCCTCCAAAGGCACTTCCTACCCTAGGATATTTATCAGTTGAACCTATGAAATAAAACTGCATGTTAATATAGTTTAGTAAAACAAGCAATGATAGTTAAATCAATGTAGAATCCATGAATTACGATAAAGAAGTCAAGAGGGAATTTAAAAAAAGCAAATTGAAAAACTTAAATAGCCTCTATCTTCATTTTAAAAGAATCAGATATATGTCCCATGGGGATTGCATACAGGGAATCAAATTTTAACTTCAGAAATGCATGTTCTTTACTAAGACTGTTACTGTTACAGTACCTAACATGCTGGAAATTGTAGTATGGACATATCAATATACTTTTTCTCATGAAAGAATTTCTATGTTGTGATATATATTCCCAAATTTTCACTTCTAACCTTATGACTCCTGTTTTCACACTCGTCCTATTTACTGTCCTATTAACTGCCTCATGATATTGTCACCTTTAGACTCTAGACTCTCCACTACTATATGATACCTTGGGCTTACTGATGTTTTTCCTTTTTTTATGGATTATTTCTATGCTAGCTTTTCCCAAGCTTGAAGCCTCAGAATTTCCCACATAAGTAAAAACAAAACTTTAATTATTTGCTTACTCTAATACTCTTGTGAGACTTAAGCTGTTCCTACTGGCTTTGGTTTACACTGCAGCATTCTTTCTATAGAAAATATTATTCCCCCATTCTCATTCTCACTCACACATTCAAATACACACCATATCCTGATCCATCACATTGTTTTCTGTCTCCCAAGTAAGGCAACATCTTCCTCTTAAGATAAGTCTAATCTATTTCCTGCTCAACCATATGTTTACATTCTATCTCAGGCCCATAAGTATATAAGATTCTTCCCAAAAAGTAAACCATACTTCATCTGAGTTCAAAGTAGGTCTCAAATCTTTCTTTCTTTTTTTTTTTTTTTTTGCGGTATGCGGGCCTCTCACTGTTGTGGCCTCTCCCGTTGCGGAGCACAGGCTCTGGATGCGCAGGCTCAGCGGCCATGGCTCGGGCCCAGCCGCTCCGCGGCATGTGGGATCTTCCCGGACTGGGGCACGAATCCGTATCCCCTGCATCGGCAGGCGGACTCTCAACCACTGTGCCACCAGGGAAGCCCTCAAATCTTTTTAAATTCTAGCCTCTTGGATGCTAAAAGCCTTAGTCTTCATTGACCTTCAGCAAGTCTCTTCGATTTATTGTCTCTTCCTGTGGAATACATTTCTTGACTTTGTGCGAGACTACTGATGACAATATGATTCATAAGAGATCTGGAGTTTCAAGATGAAGATTAACGGTGGTATTTCATTTTTACAGCTCCCTGCACCCATTACATCATTTTCCCTCTGATATCATTACAGAGCTGAATTAAAGACTGCGGCTAGAAACCAGGTGCATAACAGAACATATCTTAAAGAAATAAAACTATTTACGAGTTCATTTCCATGTAATATTTTAATTCTTCAATGAAAGACCTGAGAAAACTACAGCACAACAACAAAGCAACTTATATTCCTATTCTTATTCTGTAGTTGCACAAAGACACAGAGAAATTAAGTAACATGTCCTAGGCCACACAGGTATATAGATGGCCTGGCCAAGCCAAGATTTACTCCAGAGCTTCGAGAACACACACACAGTTTGACAGTGCATTCTTCAAAAGATCTCTGAATGACCAAGTCAACTTTTATCTTTCTTCAGTTGCAATTGCTTACATTGGTCTCTTTCTATATTTGTTACAATTAAAATCTGTAGCAATTTATTTAACATAAATATCATTCTCATTGTTCTGTATGCCTTACCCTCCTCTTCCATACAAGGACAGGAACAATATGATACTATATAAGCAGTCACTGATTTCTTTAATCCATATTCCTGTATTCTATAAAGGCATAGCTCACAACTAAACCACGTGTGTCCGTATCTAGAATCTAAATGTTGATCTCTATGTACTGCTGCTTAAAACCTGATTTCCTGGCTACTAACCCTGATCCCAATTCAACTGTAGATCTTAATCCATACATTAGCCTGTCTGAGCCTCCTTTTTTCATTCCTTTGAGTCTTTGCTATTAGATTTACAGGTGTCCAAATCCATCTAAATGACCATTAATAAAAAACTGTCTACCTGAAACTTCTATTACTACATTGCTTTATGTTATCTCTTAAGATTATAATTTTGATTCTTTCTCTGGATCTCTGACTCTTAGCTTATTCTGCTCTTTTTGTCCCTGTCCTTGAGGATCTACATCACAGGCTTTAACTTCATTAAGCTGGAAATAACTGTTTCATTTTGTGACCATTTGAGACCTTAATAATATTTTCACTGTCTGTGTATATAAAAGTGGCTTGGCTACCATGTATTGGTTAGTTGATTTTAGCTTACACCCAAGTATATTTGAAGTTCTCAGCTACTTCTCCAATCCTTGACTTTCTTATATCATGTCTAAATATTTGAAATTCTTCTATTTATTTATATACACACTTGAATTTATATTTTCCAAGCACTGATGTCTTCATTTTGACAGAGTACAGTGATAAAAACCTCAATAACACGAGGCTTCAAGATAATATTTTGAAATATTCACCATAGGTACAAGAGACAGTATAGTATACTTGAAACATCTGTAAGTTTATAATTTGAATTCATGTAAAATAAATGACATTCTAAATTTATCAATTTTGCAAAATATAGCAGAGTTTAATAAAATATTTTAAAAACTTCTAAAAATTAGTTTAAATGACCTATCCCTGTAGATCCACTTGGAAAATAACTCCAGGTGCACACAAAGTTTTCCACAACACTACCTTTAATATGAAAAGTTTGATGCATTTAAATTAATTCTTTTAATGAAACTAACTGCACATCTACTGACTAAGGTACATTGACAGTACTAAACGGGCTTTGGAAACTCGTTTCTCATTATCTGGCTACCTTTGTAGTTTCCCCAGATTCAAATCAAATTTTCTGCAGGTATTTTCAATTACCATTTAACTCATTTTACAGTGTAGTTTCTATGCGCCTCTCATTTAACCAGCAGTCATTGATTTTGTCTACTCAAACACTTCAGATGAGTTTTCTTCACCTTAATTCTTACAACTCTTTATAGCTCTGAAATCCTCAGAATATCCTTTGAGATATGAAGAGGAAAACAGTCTCTCCTGTGCTTCTCTAATTCGTGTCTCTCTCTTTCAAAAGAGACACTAACACATTTATGCTTGATAACAGTACTGTGGTCACAAAGATGAACGGTCTGGATAAATGAATCCCAGGGAAGATATCTGAAAAATGTGAGTGTGGTCAGCATGTAGAAGAAATAAGGTGTTGGGCACTTGAGCTTAGGATATCATAACAGACAGCTTCAAATATTGATGGGCTGCTTTTTACATAAGAACATAGGCTTATTGTGTAAAGTTTCAGAGGGTGAAATGAAGATTAATTTGTAGAAGATCCAGAGAGGTAGGCTTAGTATAATTACATTGGAGAACAAATGAATAAATAATGAAATAATCCACACAACAAGAAGCTTTTATTCACTGTATTTCAATTTAATTCAACAAATATTTATCCAGTTCCAACCACTGGCGCAGTGTAGAATCATTTCAGATAGCTGTCTGTGCCACTACCTCTGGATCTCAAGAGCTATTTTATCTATAGGCTACTGACTGTGCAGCTTCTCAGTATCTTCTGCAGGTTGGAATACTTAACACCTAACGTGTTGAAGTTCATGTTTCTTACCACAGTGACCTCTGAGGACACTTATCTCTATTTTGTCACTCTGACCGAAAGCAGATGCACATGCATGACTCAATTTTCTTTTGTACTGAAACTAGGCTGAAATAGTTTAATAGCTCTTTACCAGAGATTCAAGGATAATAAATGGACAGTATTAAATAGATTATGCAAATAATTAAAATTAGTAGACATGAGAGAAATTAAAATACACAGCCCTGACACATCTTATTCAATTCATTACAACAGGGCTTCTCAAACTTGAATGCTTATTATAAATCATCTGGGGACCTTATTTAAATGCAGATTGCTCAGTAAGTCTGAGGTACGGCACATGCTCCTGGTGATGCTACAGTATAGAAAGAAAGAACACTAACAGAACATATTCAAGCCATTCCATTATTATGCAAAGCACTTTAAGTCCTTACAATCATAGTCCCTCATCCCCTTTCAATTATAGTCTCTGTTATATTTGCATACCAGTCCTTTACTTATCCTTCAAGTATTAGAAAACAGTCCCCTCCACAGGAGTTCTTAAGCTTTATCTCATATTACACAGAAAATGGCTTACAGTTTCTTCGGACTCCATGACCTATCAAAATGTTTATAGACATCCCTCCCCTTTTTCTCCTACTATCATCACTGTAAACACATATGTATTTAAATCATAAATTAAAGGTAAAAAATTTAACCCACAATTGTGTTTGGGAAGGGAAAAAAAGGACATCTCAAGTTACCATAAATGAAGAGAGCTGAAAGGCAGTGGTAAGCATACAATTTGATTCTGTAGTGGCCCAGGAAGCTCAAACAATGACACTAGGAGCTAGACCATAATTTCCATTAGAACAGGGGTCCCCAATCCCCGGGCTGGACAGCAGGGTGTGAGCATCAGGCAAGCAAGAGAAGCTTCATCTGTATTTACAGCCACTCCCCATCGCTCGCATTACCGTCTGAGCTCCACCTCCTGTCAGATCAGTGGTGGCATTAGATTCTCATAGGAGTGCGAACCCTATTGTGAACCCTACTGGGAGGGATCTAGGTTGCGTGCTCCTTATGAGCATCTAATGCCTGATGATCTGAGGTGGAGCTGAGGGTTGATGCTAGCACTGGGGGGTGGCTGCAAATACAGATTATCATCAGTAGAGAGGTTTGACTGCACAGACACCATAATAAATCAACTGCTTGCAGACTCATATCAAAACCCTATCAGTGAGTGGCAAGTGAAAACAAGCTCAGGGCTCCCACTGACTCTGCATTATGATGAGTTGTAGAATTATTCATTATACATTACAATGCAAAAATAACAGAAATAAAGTGCACAATAAATGTAATGTGCTTGAATCATCCCAAAACCACCCCCACCCCACCCCAGTCTGTGGAAAAACTGTCTTCCATGAAACTGGTCCCTGGTGCCAAAAAGGTTGGGGACCGCTGCATTAGAATATAGAAAAGGTGGAATTAAACTCATGTGAAGTATATTGCTGTAACTGAAGATCCTCAACTAAAGCTTTTTTAAAAGGCTGATTTGACTTTGGAAAGGAATAATTAAAAAAAAACAAAAACAAAAACACCTCCACTGGCTTAGAAAATATTGGGGAAACTTGTCACAGCTCAGAAATCCAGTGTGTCTTCAGTGTGGAATGTAAACCTGAGACTCACATAGTATGGGTCTGAATTTATATTTCTGATGAAGCAAGAGATACAGATAAAGGAAACTGAATTGTTTTGGGGATAATTAAAACTCTGGGACCACAAGAGGAATCACTGCAACAGAAAAAAACATTCTGTGGCTACATCTTCCCCACTTGTGTTGAAGGTAGGAAGATGAAAGAAACTTTGCAATTCTAAATAAACCGAAAATGGATTAAAGACCTAAATGTAAGACTGGAAACCATAAAATTCCTAGAAAAACACAGATGGAACCCTCTTTGATATAAATCGTAGTATTATTTTCTTGGATTTGTCTCCTAAAGCAAAGGAATAAAAGCAAAACCAAACAAATGGGATTTAATTAAACTTAAAAACTTTGGCACAGCAAAGGAAACCATCAACAAAATGAAAAGACAACCTACTGAATGGGAGAAAATATTTGCAAATGATATGAAATGATATGACCAATAAGGAGTTAATATCCAACATATATAAACATCTCATACAACTCAACATCAAGAAAAAAAAAAACCAATAAAAAATGAGAAGACCTGAATAGACATTTTTCAAAGAGTATATATAGATGGCAACAGACACATGAAAAAATGCTCAACATCAGAGAAGTGCAATGCTCTTAATCATCAGAGAAGTGCAAATTAAAACCACAATGAGAGATCAGCTCACACCTGTCACAATAGCTATAATCAAAAGGACCTCAAATAACAAATGTTGGCGAGGATGTAAAGAAAAGGGAACCCTTGTACACTGTTAGTGGGAATGTAAATTGGTGCAGCCACTGTGCAAACAGTATGGAGGTTCCTCAAAAAACTAAGAATTGCACTATCCTATGATCCAACAATTCCACTCCTGGGTATACATCTGAAAAATACGAAAACACTAATTTGAAAAGATGCATGCACCCCAATGTTCACAGCAGCATTATTTACAACTGCCAAGATATGGAAGCAACCTAAGCATCCATCGCCAGATGAATGGAAAAGAAGATACATAAATGCACACAATGGAATACCACTCAGCCACAAAAATGAATGAAACTTTTCCATTTGTAACAACATTGATGCACTTGGAGGGTGTTATGCTTAGTGAAACAAGTCAGACAGAGAAAGACATACTGTATGATATCACTTACATGTGGAATCTAAAAAGTAAAACTAGTGACTATAACAAAAAAGAAACAGACTCACAGATATAGAGAACAAACTAGTGGTTATCAGTGGGGAGAGGGAGGGAGGGAAGGACAAGATAGGAGTAGATTAAAAGTCACAAGCTACTATGCATAAAAAAAATAAGCTACAGGATATATTATACAGCACAGAGAATATAGCCAATATTTTACAGTAACTATAAATGGAATATAATCTTTAAAAATTTTGAATCACTATGTTGTACACCTGAAACGTATAATATTGTACATCAACTATACCTCAATAAAAAATTTTTTTAAAGGAACAAGCATGGAATATCATCTTTTAAATTTGTGTGTGGCAGGCCTATGAATTTGGGTCTGAGACCATGTCCCGTGATTGATTTAGATGAATCCTCTCATAATCATGTTCAATACTTAAAAGGGCTTCTCTCTTTCCTGGAAACTCTGAGACATAAAACATAATAAGAACCTGGAAGGACCTTCCAGAAGAAGTCTGCTACCTCAACTAACCAAAAGATTTCATCTACATAAAAATGATGTGCAGGAAGGACAGGCTGTCACTGCACTGGGAGAGACCCCTTCAAGTGCTGCTGATCGCCCATATGGCTATCAAAGTGGAAAAAACATCTGGCTTCAAATTTTATTAGAAAATAAACATGATTTTTGCTACCTTATTTTTTGGTTCTGTGCTCCCACTTACAGCTCCCATAACCTCATCTCCAATTAACTCTAAATTATACTTCCAGTTCAAACATGGTCTGGACTAAATCCAACAGATTAATTACTGACAGAGTAAAGTGGGAAAATATTCATTAGTAATTTTTGATAATTACAAAGTAAAAGTAATTGATATGCATATCCAAGTACTTATGCCCTAAATATGACACAAAAACATTTGACTGGAAGGATGATATAGAAAAGAAAAAGGCATCCATGTAATAGACAAATAGAAATCTGGCATTTACAGATAGAGACTGAAAAAAAAAAAAACATGTCTAATGTCACTAGATGAACTTTGGGATGCGAGTTTTCTCTGGACCCAGTATAAACAGATAAACAAAGATGAACTGTGTTATTTATGGAGATTTAGTTGACTATTATAAAAGTACAACTATTGATTTATACCTGATGAAAGATTTGAAACAGAGCAATATGCATTAAACAAATTTCACTGGGTGCCACATAATAACATTTTGACACTAGATGATGGCCATGAATGTCTTTGTGTATCACATCTGGGAAAAATTACTGGTAAGAGAACAATTATTAAGTGACGGTCCAAACTGTCACATAAATGTTACGGTACTTATGTTACTGACTGACTCTCAGGTGAAATTTATTGAGCTTCCCCCCCCAAAAAAAAACTCAACTAAAAATGTAGATTATCAGTCTTCAGAGTTAAGTTACTCCTTAGGTTTGAATTGCGTAAGACTTCACAAGGAATTGCCAAATAATATTCAGAGAGTTAATCATTTGAAAACACAAGCAATAGAGCATCACAGCAATTTGTAAAATTAATGTATGACTAAGAAAAATGCTGCTGCACAATGCTAATCAAGAATCTGATTTAACTTTTCACCACTGGTATGCCATACTCAAAGGTTATTCCCCCAGGCAAATAACGTACTGACTTTTAAAATTTTCAGTAATTCTATGGTAATTCTGATAGTTGCTTTTCTTTATTATGGACTTGCTGGATATTTAGACGACTGAGAATTACCCAGAGGAAGGTAGAAACAGCAATGGAGACGGCAAGAAAATTGTCTTTTACACTAATGTGTAAAATTTTACACTAATGCAGGGAGGATATTTTAAGGGCAAATACAATTTAAAAATAAGAAGCTAATTTTTCCCTTGAATACAAGGGAAGAGACTCACCTCCTCCCCCATTTACCCCCTGCCTTTCTTACAGCAGTTACTTCAGAAAATGTAAGTTCTTCCTCTGTCTTTTTGAAACCTTATAAATCTTTTAAAAAGCCAAATAAGCCTCTTGCTAGCTATAAGACCCAGTATTATTTTTCTTAATAATCTAGGAACCATCTTTGAAATGCAATCATCAAGGATACTGCCCCTATCTCCCAGTTCCTATGGGAGTTCAGGAGCCTAACTTCAGTGGGTCTCACTCCAAGTTGCAAAAAGACCTTTCTTGGATAAAGAAAATTGGCTAATCACCAAGTATATTTAGGATGAATTATATGTGACACATAGTGCTATTAAGTCCTCTCTCTTACTTGTGAGCTATTTATTGTTTATTTGAGAACATGTGTGTAATGAGTTATATCTGCTTGACTATATAAAGGGGTGAAATTTCTGTCTTTGCATCTCTTAGTGGGTTGCCTGTGATGCATACTACATTCTGATATAATACTTATTCAACAATAAAATTGTGTTTTCTCTTCTACCTTTGTGAAGAGGTTTTCCAGGTTGGGAGGAGGTCTGGGTTTTAATTGTATTTCCGCAACAGGCTTAAGCACATAATATTCAAACAAAAAAATATAAATCAAAATATATCAGTGACCAGAGAAAATAGAGTAAATTTACTTGGAGTTTGATGTAATTACAATGAATTTATGTTATCAATTGGGGGGGAAATTACCTTTACAATATTGATTCTTCCAATTCATGCACATTGCTTTATTCATGTCTAAATTACAATTCTGTATTGAATGTCTAAATTATAATTCTGTATTGAAAATCATCCTTTTTTCCTATTGTCATTGTATTTTTCTCTTTTTTCAACATTCATACTGGTTATTTTTAAATCCTTTGCTAGCTCAAACATCTAGATCATCTGTGCTTCTTCATCTATTGCTTTTTGTTCTCGTGACTATCAGTCATATTTCTAATTGCTTTTGTAAAAAATTATGTTTAGGATGAATATTGATCTGTAGATCAGGGTCTTTACCCTATTGATGTGATGGATTACATTACTTGGATTTGAGAGTTGAACTCCTCCTTCATGCATGGAGTAAGTTCCACCACGCCATGATGTATAATTATTTTTATACCTTGTTGGATATGACTTGCTAATATCTGAGGGTTTTTGCATATTACATTCAGAGATATTGGCCTATAGTTTCTTTTGGTGCCTTTGTCTGACTTTGGAATCAGTGTTGCTGGCCTAATAAAATGAGTTAGGGAGTATTCTCTATTTTCTATTTCTGGAAGAAATCATAAGGAATTGGTAACATTCTTTCCTTAAATGTTTGGTATACTTCACCAGTATACCAAACATCTGGGTCTTCATGCTTTCTGTTTGGGAAAAGTTACTAGTTAATGATTCTTTTTTTTTAGTAATATAGGCCTATTGAGAGTACCTTATTTCTCCTTGTGTGAGTTGTGGTGCTGTATCTATTAAGGAATTAGCACATTTCAACTAAGATATCAAGTTTGGGGGCATAGAGATGGTCATATTATTCTTATATTACCCTTTAGTGTCCATTAGATCAGTAGTGATGGGCCCCTTTTCATTTCCAATATTACTAATTTACGTCTTTCCTCTTTTTTTTCTTGGTTAACTTGGTTGGAGGTTTATTAGTTTTATTGATCTTTTCAAAGAACCACTGTTTGGTTTTGTTGATTTTCTCTAATGATTTCCTATTATCAATTTCCTTGATTTCTTCTTTTTGGTTTTTCTTTTCTTCTGCTTACTTTCAATTTAATTTGCTCTTCTTTTATAAAGTGGAGGCACAAATTATTTTAGAACCTTTTTTTCCTCTAATAAATTAATTGAATGCTCTAATTTTTCATCTAAGCACTGATTTTGTTTAATCTTACAAATCCTGATAAATTAACTTTTCATTTTTATTTAGTTAAAAATGTTTTAAATTTCTCTTAAGGCTTCTTCCTTATCCCATGTGTTATTTTAAAGGCTTTTACTTATTCTTTAAATGTTTTGAGGTTTTCTAACTATCTTCCTGTTCTTGATTTCTAGTTTAATTCCATTGTAGTCTGAGGGCATACTTTGCAGTACTTTCTATTCCTTTAAATTTGTTAGTGTGTTTTGTGTTCCAGATTGTGGTTTACCTTGGCAAATGTTTTCTGTGACCTTAAGAAGCATGTGTATTCTGCTGCTTTTGGATAAAGTATTCTACAAATGTCAATAATATCCAGTAAATTCACGGTGCTGTTTAGCTCAACTATATCCTGAATTAGTACTGCCTGATGGATCTGTCAATTGCTGATGTATTGAAGTCACAAACAATAATAGTGAATTCTTCTGTTTCTCCTTACTTCTCCTTCTCTATCGGTTTTTGCCTTATGTATTTTGATGCTTTCTTGTTAGACCTATACACATTAGGGATTGATATGTTTTCATGGAAAGTACCCTTTATCATTACTTAATGTCATCTTCATCCCTGATAATTTTTCTTGTTCTGAAATCAGTTTTACCTGAAACTAATAGTCCAGGTTACTTTTGATTAGTGTTAGAATGGTGTATCTTTATCCCTTTGCTTTTAATCTTTGTGTCTTTATATTTTAAATGAGTTTCTTATAGACATAATTGAGTTTGTTTTTTTATCCATCCAGACAGTGACTTGTAATTTTTATATTTAGACCATTCACATTTAAAGTGATTACTGATATGGCTGAATTAATACTTATTATGTTTGTAACTGTTTTCTATTCACTGCTCTTGTTTTTTATTTCTTTTTATTTATTTTGGCTCTTTATATGCATTCTCTGGTTTTAATTGAACATTTTACGTAATTCCATTTTTTTCCTCTGTTAGCACATAATTTTTCTCCAACTCTTTTTTTTTCCCTTTAGTGGTACCATAGAGTTTGTAACATACACCTAAAATTTAATAGTATATCACTTCACAGGTAATGCAGGTACCTTATAAAAAATTATTCTTGATTCCTTTCTCCTATGCCTTTGTAACATGTCATACATTTCACTTATCAATAGGTTATAAAAACCAAATACATCATTGCTATTATTATTTCCAACTTAATTGTAGATAAATTAAGAATAAGAAAATAAAAGATTTTATTTTACCTTCACATATTCCTTCTCTAACACTTTCCTTTTGTTTATGTAGCTTTCAGTTTCTAACCTATGTCATTTTCTTTCTCTCTGAGTAAGCTCTTAATATTTCTTGCAAGGCAAGTCTGCTGAAAACAAATTCTCTCAAGTTTTATTTTTCTGATATAGTCTTTATTTCTTCTTCACTTTTGAAGGATAATTTCACCTAGAAGTCTAGGTTGAATTTTTTCTTTCAATACTTAAATATTTCATTCCACTCTTTTCTTGCTTGCATGGTTTCTCAGGAGAAATTTGACAATTCTTATCTTTGTTTCTCTATAGGGTAAGGTGTTTCTTTTTACTGCCTTCCTTCAACATTTTTTGTCTTCAATTACCTACAGTTAGAATATGATATGCCTAGCTTTAGATTTTTTTAAAATTTATCTTACTTTGGGTTCTTTCAGCTTCTTGCATCTGTGGTTTGTTGTCTGTCATTAATTGTCAAAGAAAATCATTAAGAATTAATTCTGTCAACCGTTAAAAGTTCAAATATTTCTGTTTCTTTCTCACTATGCACATGTTACACATTTTGTAACTGTCCCACAGCTCCTGAATATTCTGTTGCTTTTTTTTTTCATACTTTTTTCTCTTCTCTTTTCAGTTTGGAAGTTTCTGTTGACAAATGTTCAAGCTCTATGAGTCTTGGTCATGTCCAGTCTACTGATGAAACCATCAAAGGCATTTGTCATTTTTGTTACAGCTTTCTGATTCCTAGTATTATGATTTGATTCTTTTTTTCTTTTCTTTTTTTCCCTCTTTACAGGTTATTAGCATCAAATGACATAATACGTGAAGAGTTCTCAGAATAACACACAGTACAGAGTATTGTACATGCTACTGTTTTCTCTTTACTTATATCACTAAGCATGTTATTCCAGAATCTAGCCCAAAATTTATTTATTTTTCATCCTGTTTTGGTCTTGGATGTTTTTATCCCCATAAGTTGATTTTCTCACTTCAAGTTAACATCCCAGTTGGATTACTGAAGGGACTATTAACATTTTTAACATCTTTATTGGTGTATAATTGCTTTACACTGTTGTGTTAGTTTCTACTGTATAAAAAAGTGAATCAGCTATACTATACTTATATCCCCATATCCCCTCCCTCTTGCATCTCCCTCCAGCCCTCCCTATCCCACCCATCTAGGTGGTCACAAAGCACCGAGCTGATCTCCCTGTGCTATGCAATGGCTTCTATTTTACATTTGGTAGTGTATATATGTCACTGCCACTCTCTCACTTCGTCCCAGCTAACCCTTCCCCCTCCCATGTCCTCAAGTCCATTCTCTACATCTACATCTTTATTCCTGTCCTGCGCCTAGGTTCCTCAGAACCAATTTTTTTTTTTAGATTCCATGTATATGTGTTAGCATACAGTATTTGTTTTTCTCTTTCTGACTTACTTCACTCCGTACGACAGACTCTAGGTCCATCCACCTCACTACAAATAACTCAATTTCATTTCTTTTTATGGCTGAGTAATATTCCATTGTATATATGTGCCACATCTTTATCTGTTCATCTGTCAATGGACACTTAGGTTGCTTCCATGTCCTGGCTATTGTAAATAGTGCTGCAATGAACATTGGAGTACATAACTCTTTTTGAATTCTGGTTTACTCAGGGTATATGCCCAGTAGTGGGATTGCTTGGTCATATGGTAGTTCTATTTTTAAATTTTTAAGGAACCTCCATACTGTTCTCCATAGTGGGTGTATCAATTTACATTCCCAGCAACAGTGTAGGAGGGTTCTCTTTCCTCCACACCCTCTTCAGCATTTATTGTTTGTAGATTTTTTGATGATGGCCATTCTGACCAGTGTGAGGTGAGATAGCTCATTGTAGTTTTGATTTTCATTTCTCTTATGATTAGTGATGTTGAGCATCCTTTCATGTGTTTGTTGGCAGTCTGTATATCTTCTTTGGAGAAATGTCTATTTAGGTCTTCTGCCCATTTTTGGAGTAGGTTGTTTGCTTTTTGGTATTGAGCTGTATGACCTGCTTGTAAATTTTGGAGATTAATCCTTTGTCAGTTGCTTCGCTTGCAAATATTTTCTCCCATTCTGAGGGTTGTCTTTTCATCTTGTTTATGGTTTCCTTTGTTGTGCAAAAGCTTTTAAATTTCATTAGGTCCCATTTGTTTATTTTTGTTTTTATTTCCATTTCTCTAGGAGGTGGGTCAAAAAGGATCTTGCTGTAATTTATGTCATAGAGTGTTCTGCCTATGTTTTCCTCTAAGAGTTTTATAGTGTCTGGCCTTACATTTAGGTCTTTAATCCATTTTGAGTTTATTTTTTTATATGGTGTTAGGAAGTGTTCTAAGTTCATTCTTTTACATGTAGCTGGTCCAGTCTTCCCAGCACCACTTATTGAAGAGGCTGTCTTTTCTTCATTGTATATTCTTGCCTCATTTATCAAAGATAAGGTGACCATAAGGAGGAGCTCTTGCTGATTGATATTACATGGAGCCGGGAGGTCTCTGGTGGTCCAATGTCCTGAACTCAGCTCTCCCACCTCAGAGGCTCAGGCCTGACAGCTGACCAGAGCACCAAGACCCTGTCAGCCACATGACTCAGAAAAAAAGGGAGAAAAAAAAAGAAAAAATAAATAAAATAATGTTATTAAAATTAAAAATTAAAGAATTATTAAAATTAAAAAAGTGATAAAAATAAAAAAGAAAAGAGCAACCAAACCCATAAACAAATCCACCAATGATAACAAGTGCTAAAAACTAAACTAAAATAAACATAAAAATCAGAAGCTGGCCAGTCACATACAGGAAACCCCAAGTCTACAGTTGCTCCCAAAGTCCACTGCCTCAATTTTGGGATGATTCATTGTCTATTCATTCCACAGATGCAGAATACATCAAGTTGACTGTGGAGATTTAATCCACTGCTCCTAAGGCTGCACGGCTAAATTTCCCTTTCTCTTCTTTGTTCACACAGCTCCAGGGTTCAGCTTTGGATTTGGCCCCACCTCTGCATGTAGGTCGCCCTCTGGTGTCTGCTCTTCGCCCAGACAGGAGCAGGTTAAAGGGGCGGCTGATTAGAGGGCTCTGGCTGCAGGAAAGGAGGGGTATGGAATGTGGGGTGAGCCTGCGGCAGCAGGGGCCACAATGACGTTGCAACAGCCTGAGGCGTGCCGTGTGTTCTCCCGGGGAAGTTGTCCCTAGATCACGGGACCCTGGCAGTGGCGGGCTGCACAGGCTCTCAGTTAGGGGGGTGCAGGGGTGTGGATAGTGACCTGTGCTTGCACACAGGCTTCTTGGTGGCTGCAGCAGCAGCCTTAGTGTTTTATGCCCGTCTCTGGTGTCTGCACTGGTAGCCATGGCTCATGCCCATCTCTGGAGCTTATTTAGGTGGTGCTCTGCCTTCTGTGTGCAGACAGGGAAGGGATCCCCTCTCCTCGTGCACCCCGAAACAATGGACTCTCGCCTCTTCGGCCGGTCCAGAGTTTTTCCTGGACTCTCTCCCGGCTAGCTGTGGCACACTATCACCCTTCAGGCTTTCTTCATGCAGCCAACCCCAGTCCTCTCCCTGGGATCTGTCTGACCTCTGAAGCCCAAGCCTCAGCTCCAGCCCCCACCCATCCCAGCAGATGAACAAACAAGCCTCTCAGGCTGGTGAGTGTTGGTCAGCACCCATCCTCTGTGCAGAAGTCTCTCCGCTTTGCCCTCTGCACCCCTATTGCTGCGCTCTCCTCCGTGGCTCTGAAGCTTCCCCTCCTGCCCACCCCCCCGTCTCTGCCAGTGAAGGGGCTTCCTAGTGTATGGAAACTTTTCCTCCTTCACAGCTCCCTTCCAGAGGTGCAGGTCCCCTCCCTATTCTTTTGTCTGTTTTTTTTTTCTTTTGCCCCACCCAGGTACATGGGTGGTTTCTTGCCTTTTGGGAAGTCTGAGGTCTTCTGCCAGCATTCAGTACATGTTCTGTAGCAGCTGTTCCACACGGATTCTTGATGTATTTGTGGGGAGGAAGGTGATCTCCACATCTTACTCCTCCGCCACCTTTTTTTTTTTTTTTTGCGGTACGCAGGCCTCTCACTGTTGTGGCCTTTCCCCTTTTGGGGGAC
>NW_006789720.1:22364-32475 GCF_000442215.2 Lipotes vexillifer
TCACTGTTGTGGCCTCTCCCGTTGTGGAGCACAGGCTCCGGACGCACAGGCTCCGGACGCACAGGCTCAGCAGCCATGGCTCACGGGCCCAGCTGCTCCATGGCATGTGGGATCCTCCCGGACTGGGGCACGAACCTGTGTCCCCTGCATCGGCAGATGGACTCTCAACCACTGCGCCACCAGGGAAGCCCTCCTCCGCCATCTTGAAGGTCTTCTCACGACTTGACTCTTTCTTTAGAGTTTTCATCTCTCTGCTTACATTACCTATTTGTTATTGTACATCTACTTTTTCCATTATAGCCCTTTGCATTTTAATCACAGTTGCTTTAAATTCCTGTTGTGATAATTCCAAAATGTCTGCCATATATGTATTCAGCACTGTTGCTTATTTTGTTTCTTCAGACTGTATTTTTGCCTTTTAGTATGTCTTGTAATTTTTCATTGAAAGCTGGACATGATGTATTAGTTTTAAAAAAAACTTAGGTAAATAGGTCTTCAAGTGTGATGTTTTATGTTTATCTGCCTAGAAGTTAGGCCGTGTCTAGTGTTTGCTGTAGCTATAGTATCAGACACTAAAATTTCTCTAGTGTCCTTATTTTTGTCTTCCCTATGGTCTTTGATTTTCCAAGAGACTCCTGGTTAAATAAGGTCTGAGCTTTGCAATTATTTCCTTTGTAATCTCTGTTATTATAAAGGAACATTACTGATGTGATGGTAAGGTATGGAACAGGTGAAGCATTCTAAAATTCTATAATTAAATCTTAGTCTTCTAGTGAGTTTGTGCCACTGGGCTATGACCCTCACAAATGCTTCTCAGCTTTTTTTAATCTTCCCTTCAGTTGTAACAGAAATGTTTGGTGAAGTTGGAGCTGGGTTTTCCCTTTCCCTATACTGAAAGCAAGATGAGGCTGTAGTTGGCTATTTCCTTTCTCCCAGGATAGTTGGGCCCTGGTAACAGTTTCTCTTAATGGTAGTCTGTTAGTGTTTAGGAGAACAGAAGAATCTGGGTGTATTTCAAAAGTTTATCTTTCTCCTTCTTTTCTTGGAGGATAGAGAGGATTTTTCTCCAGCCTTTACTCTGAGAGCCTGGTGGGGCTTTGGGAGGTAAAACTCATGAAAAGTGTTGGACTACTCCTAAAGTTGGGCTTTCAGGAGTTTTCTCTCTCGAACTTCACAGGGCTCAGTTTCTAGCCATTAGTAATTACCTTTAAGTATTCCTGCCAGTTGCTGGATCCAGCAGCTGCTCAACTTAAGATGTGATTTTCTGTATTCATCTATCTTTTCAGTTTGGGGGATAGCGATTTTCCTTGTGACTTCAATTCTCTGATGGATCCAAGAAGAGCTTTTGATTTTCAGTTTGTTCAGCTCTTTCTTGTGATGAAAGGAGTGCTGAAGTCTACATTATTTATGTGTCAGACTGAAACTGGAAGTCTTACTACATTTTAAATGCAAACTATTCAAATTATTTATCAAGTCTATTGCTAATAATAAAAGTGCTCAGCTTGTAAACCTGATATTAATCTGTACCTGGATGTACACTACAACTTTGACTGTCTAATGGCGTTCTTTGCATCTCTCTTTCCTCTCACTGGAGTGCAGAGAGATGTTTGATCCCCTAAACACCAAAAAGCAACATCTATAACCCAATTTCCCTCTTCTGCTGTTGCTCTCTTATGACCCTTCATCAATATTATGTAGGGAAGAGACTTCCTTGTGCAGTGGTTTCCTTCTCAGGGTTCCAAACAGGAACAAGGGAAAATCGTCCCTACTTTCAGTTTTCCTCCTAACGTTTCTAATGTATTTCCCACGTTGGACTTTGGCTTAAAGACATGGGTATATCCATGCTCTATTTCTTTGCCCCAGCTCTGTTTCCTTTCCTTCTTGTCCATTCTTATTGGATCAAAAAATAATGGAATTTCTCCTTCCTCTTTTGGTTTGAATGGGATATTTTATGTCATATATTGTTTTCCCTATCCTATAGTTTATAATGACAGTGATTTTTCAAGTATGCAAGAATGAGAAGATGGGCTCAGGCTCAAGTGAGCTAAAGTAATTAAAAACCTCTTATCTCAAAAAAAGGATATTTATTTTTTTCTGGAAACTAAAAAATAATTTTAAGTGACAGCCAAAGCTAAATGGTTACATCTTTATTCTGGTATACATCAATCCATCTCTGGAAGGATTAACCATTGTTTTAACAAGTGGAAAGACCAAAGAAAAAAATTTGTAGGGTATATAATTAAATATTGAATGTATTTCATGAAAAAAAACATATATATGCTTAGTGAATAGTTATACTTAATAGCATATTTTTCACAAATTTTCTTCTTAGTTTCTTTTTAAATTTTTTCTCTTATGAATGAACAAAGTTACATAAGGCTCAAAAATGTCAAAAATAATAAAGTTAAACAAGTCCTCATTTTAGAAGTGAGACAGCTTATTTAGAGTCAACAAGTATGGAAATAAAATAGAATGAGCCAGCCTGCTTTTAACTTCAAGTTTTAGCATTCCACTCTGAGCCATATTTTAAGAGATGCAGAAAAAAAAAATTATTTTAAAATGAATAACAGTAATCCAATGCAATCAATGGCAACAATAAAACATAATTGGCTGATCTGCAAAGTGTAAAAACCTTTGATTGCATATATGCAAGATCAGATGTAGCAAATCCATATGCCTGCAAACCAAGCAACAATTTCAACAAAGACGTTGTCTCAGTTCAAAATGAGTGTGATGTGGCTAACTAAGACATCAGTGCAAAAGTTTTTAGCAGAAGCAAGTTTTGGTCTGAATGCTTCTGGAGGCAATGGTTGAAGTAAAATCTACTTATTCCTATTCAACAAGGAACTTCTATACACCAGGCATTGTCCTATTGACTGAGGATATAATGGTCACCAAAAGTAGACATAAGTCATGCTCTCAAGAATTTACATTTTCATATAAAGTAGAAGTAGTAACAAAATACATAAATAGATATACATTTTCAAGTGCTATAGGTATTACAAAACCAAAGTGTAATGAGAGAGTATGATATAGTTTGACCTGGTCAGAAAATATGTGAAATATTTTTTGAGAAAGGGATAATTGACCTGAGATCTGAACAGCAGCAAAGAGTTAACTAGAAAAAACAAAAACTGGATAAATATGCCAGTCAGGAGAAACAGCATGGGTACAATTCCAACGCCAGGAAAACACAAGTGTAAAGGAACCCAACAAAGTCAGTTTGATTGAAGTAAGGGGATGGGGCAGCATGGGAGAAAATGAGATCAACAAGCCCAATTATAAAAGGCTTTTGAAAATTTTGTCTCTTGAACACCATTTGAAGTGTGTAAGTATAAAGGAGTGTTAGAAGAAAATGAAGGTATTTTGATCAAATTCATATCTCCGAAGCATGGCGCTGGGAACAATGTTGAGAAAATACATAATGAGACATAAACACAGGTAGAGTCATTACACAATTATTTCAGTATTTAAGAGATAATAGTAACTCTGATTAGAGGAAAGAAACGCAGAAAAGTGAATCAGTTCAAGAGATATTGAAGAGGTACAATTAATAGGACTGATTATCTTAATCACCAGATTCTGTGGCATATTAAAAAGCTCGACAATCCTTCTGGCTTACAACGATAAACATTTTCATGTTTATCAACTACCATTCAAATCAACTACCATTTATTTTATCCTGACTGGACTTCTCTGAGACTTAAGGGACTGCAGGCTACTGGTTGGGTTCAGGTCTGCTCCATGTGCCTTTCCTCTGAGGCTTGTGATAAAGAGGTACAGCTACCTGTGACATGCTGTTTTAATGGTGTCACAAAAGTGCATGAGGTAAACCAATCCCATCAGTAGAGTGGGGAAGTATGATGGAAGTATTGTAAATAACATGGGAAATGGCACAGATAAATGATCCTACTCTAGGGGACTGAAGAATTTGAACTATAATCCAACCTACCAAAGTTTTATAGACAGTACAGTGGTTATGGGTAGGTAGGTTACAGGGGCAGGTAGGTAGACAGAATGATGCCTATATTTGCATAATTTCTATATATTACTGGTTGGATGACAGTGCCAGTAATGAACTTTGGAAACAATAAAAATAACTCTATTAATTGGATGGAAAACTCAAAAATTCAGTTTTGGACATGTCAAATTTTAGTTGCCTTTTAAGAAATTAAAAGGAGAACTCAAGAAAACAACTAAGTATAACATTCAAGCTCAGAGAAGAGATAGATGCTGGGAATGAAAGTTAGGATGTCTTCTTTGTGCAAGAGGCAATTTCATCTTAGATATGAATAAGATTTCCCAGGGATATCACATAAGGAAAAAGGGATAGAACAGAAAACTGGTATTGAGGAACTCAAGTATTTTATATTTGAAAAAAGAACTGTACACCTCTAAAAAGACAGCAAATGATTTGCTAGAGAGATGAGGAAAAGTAGGAGATTGCTTTGTTATTTAAGTCAAGGAAGAAAGAGTTTCAAGTATCAAGGCTGTATCAAGATAAATAATAAAGCATGTCTACTGTATTTCGTTACATAAGAGTTTACTGCTGACTTGGGATGAACAATTTGGGTAGATGATAGGGTTTAGAATTATAGCTGTTTTAAGAGTGACTAAATAGCAAATAAATGAAGATAATGCTTAAAATACTTTTTAAAAGTTTTGCTAGAAGGAAAAAGATATAAAAAATAGGATATCATCTTGAGATATAAGGATGGTAGAAGAAAAAATCTTTTTCTTATTTTTAAATTTTCTTTTCAAAGGTCAGAGTGTTAAAGGTACTTAAAATCCAATGGGAAATATTCATTTCAGAAAGAACAGTTGAATATTCAGAAGACTGAGGAGGGGGTAACGTTCATGCTGGAGGCACTATGTTCCAAGGCACATGATATGATTTAGCCTTCGATAAGAGAAGTTAATTGAGGAAGAAAGATAAGATAGGAGTTAGATGAGACAGAAGAATTAGGACATTAGGAATCCCCAATTCAAACAAATTAACAAGATAAATAATTTAGAGTGAGGGTAAAGAGAATTTAGTCTTGACAAGATCATGATTAACTTGATGGATCATGAAATATATGCTGGATATCAAATAATAATAGTAACAATTATTATTATTATTTTTACAGACAGTGTGGATGTAGAACATCCAAGATAATCTATAAAATAACCTGTTAAAACTAATAATTGATTTAGGTTACAGGGCCATTTTTCTCATGCTTTTAAAAGCCACCCTAGTAGCATGCTCATACAATCTTCTAGGGTTCTTTTAGCATATTAAATCTTGTATCCCAGAAGATACCCAAAGACTAAATCACCTCTAATCTAATTTTGGTTCAACATCCCTTGATTAAACAGACTCAGAAATATATCCCTTGCATACTCTCCCAGCTTCTGCTGGTATCCACTAGCTAAGTCTAATTTTGGGGGGGTTATAGTTCCTTTCATTTCTTATCACACCCTGCTTATCCTTAAATAGGACAGCTGTAACTTAACCCTGTTCACTGGGATTTGGGCAGGGAGGGAAATGGAGTACATGTTCTGAGAGATACATGGTGTCTTGGGGAGAAGTTTCTTCATTCTCTTCAACCAAGCCTTAGTGACAGCATTTAACTGGAAATATTGGGCCATTTATACAGGATCAGAGGGTTCTGAAGAACACGGACTTCTGAGACTTTTCAGTGCACCAATACAAATTTCTCATCTCCTGGATCAAGGTCCTATTCTTTCCTAAACAGGACCCTGAACTTGGCATATCAGACCTACCTCCTTGGGAGCTCAGCTAATCTGACGGTTTATTCCTGGGCCAAGTCCTCAGTTTTCTCTGCTCTCCCTTGAAAGGGATGATGGACTTATAAAATGCAACTAAGGAGACTCTCTGGCTTTTGCACTTAGATTTCACTTGCCTATAAGTTTCTCTCATCATTTGATCACTGTACAACCACCAAGAGTGCTTACTAATACCTACCCCAACCATCAACAGTGCTTAGTAATAGCTACCCAATACCACTGATATTATAGTTACTATTTTTCTCATATTTTCAAATGCTGCCTACTTCATAACAACTAGCACACTTCTTCCCAGCAGTATACCATCCCAGTTCACCAAAAGTAAAAATTTTAACAATTGCACTTTTATCTTGGGTCAAGATCTGTGTTCCACCAATAGGAATCATCAGTGAGAGGTCCTTATTGCCAGTCTGGCAGCAAGTAATCCAGCCATAACACAGCACCCTATCATCTACTTTCTTGGTCTACTTCTGATATCAATTATCTTAGGTTGAGTTTCCTGGGAAGCAGACTGGAAAGATTAACTTTCACAAGGCTTATTATGGCATGTGACTAATTCCTATTCTTCCTTGTTAAAGAAAAACTTTAAATAAAATTTAAGTAAATTCTCAGGACCACACTGATCAATACTATCAATGTAAAATCAACTTTGCCATCATGCCAAAATTAGAAGGGTGACATTACATATACCAACTTCAAAATTTTGGTTATAGAAAAGGCTTGAGTGATCTGCTCATATAATTATCTTTACAGGAAAATAAAATGCTTTTTAAGTGTCATAAATAAAATAAAATGTTCTCTGAGTAGTGTTTCATACTCTTAAAACTGTAGCTTAAGAAAAGAAATCAGAGGTGATTGCCTGTAACTATGATTTTAAATACATGAAGTATTTTTGCTGGCAAATTTTCACAAGTTGAGGGTTATAATGGCTACAATAGCGAAACTGAGATCCCTAATGTACTTTTAAGATGTTCAGAACCATTCCTGTCAACACTATAGTTTACTTTTTAAACATGGAAAATTCATATAAGTTAATTTTTTACTTTGAATGCATTTTCTTGGTAGTTTTATTGATTTAGATTACTTATATTGTTCTTCACCTTTTGATTTTTCAAAAGTCATTTTATTCCTAAAGTAAGAGCAAACCTTGACAACTTCATATCCAAGAGAGAGCAAAAAAAAAGAAACTTCTGCTGTTTAATTATTTAACCAAATTTTCACTGTTGCTACCCTCAAATCCAATAAAACTGCACTCACTATATTCATTATATACTTCCCAATTTTCAAAGGCATTTCACACTTTTATTCCTTAACATCCTTGACTTATAAACAGTGTTACATCACTTCTTTAAAAAAATCTCTTTCCTCTCTTGGATATGATGATCCCACTCTCATTAAACCTCATTTGTTAGTACTTCTGTGGATGTCCCTTCATCCACCCTGTCCTGTGAAGGATTATACTGCCCCAGAGGTCTGTGGCTGACCCTCCTATTCTTTTCATAATCTCTGCCTTTGAAATTTTCTGCATTCTTATGGCTTGACTGTAATAATCTGCTGCCTTAATTCTTACTCTTAATTCTGTATCGCTAAAATCTCAGCACTTATTCCAAATTTTTTTAGATATGTAAATTTCAGCTTGTTTAAAATATAACATATCTTCTCTTCCCAAATTTGTTTTCTTCTGTATTCTGTAACCAAGATAATTGCATCACCCAACTATATATGATTATATTGACTCCACTGTTTCCCACAAAATTCACATCAATTCCTATGTCATGTTCATTCTATTTACCAAAATGGGTCCAAACTATAATTTTTATACCGTCAAGAGTAGTTTAAAAAAAATGAAAATAAATTACCCTTAGTCTAAGCTGTTATCATCACTTACTTGGACACCTGCAAAGGGCTTCCCATTTTCTCCTTTCTCTTTCTACCACTCATTTTCTATTCTCTCTCTAGAGTGATGTTTCTAAAATGTGGAACTGATACATTAATTTCATATCACCAGTGCCTGGTACATACCAGGGGCTTAACAAATATATGTTGAATTAATTGAGACCACCACATTCTCTTCCAGAACTCTCCAATCTATAACAGAGTACCTTCAACAGCACACAAGAAATGGTAATGAAACTGCTATCTACATGTTGTCAGGAGCTTCTGTCTTTTGGAAAGGCTAGACATCACCTTGAAGCAGATTGTATGTATTCTGCAAATATCCACTTGAATGATCCCCCTTAATTATGTAAATGCTGGGTGAGTCAGCATCCACTGACCTACAGAGAAAGATGTACAAGAAACTTTGATGGCTTCATCAAGGACATACTGAGATGTAAAAATATTCCTGACATTCAAAGCTGGCTGTGGAGCCTGGGGGCAGGAGTGTAAAATCTGCCACATCTTTCACAGACACAAGCCTTTCTAGAGGTAAGGAAAAAAAGCTCCAGAATCTGCCCTCCAGGTTTAAAGTTAGGGAGGCCTATCATGGCGGACCAAAATGTTCCTGACCAGAGCGCAAAGGCAGAGAAGAGCAATAGTTGCCTGAAATAAAGCTACCCTAAAAAACTGAATCTGGACTCACGGCTGAAGTTCAACATGGAGGTCTTAAAATAGATAAGGACATTTTGTCCTCTTTTTTGTAAGCCTTGCTCAAAATTTCCATTTAGAAACTAGAATGCCTTGTGTCTTAACTCTGTGCAGTTCAGAGCAGGCTGCCCCAAAATATGCCACTTTGATCTATAGATTATTTTATTTTGAATGAAAATTACTTAGGAAACAGCCAGTTCAAGAAGGACATTCTGAACTTCCTTTGTCCCCCTGAAAGCAGGAAATAAATTTCCCATGTGAAAGATACCACCCCACTCCCCCACCCCCATACCAGGAGGTAGAGAGTCATCCTCATCACCAGAGATAGAGAACTTTGGGCTGAGAAGGCTATATAAACAAACCTTGTTATTCTTCACCAACTTATTACCCCAAGCCCAAACTCCTTTGTCTTGTCAATTCTTCACAAATGTATTGTTTCCTCATCTAAAAGGTATATAAACAGCCTGCTTTGGTCACTTCATGGGTTCCATATCTGTCAGGCCTCTGTACATACAATATTAATTTTTTGTCTATTAAACTGCATGTGTCAATTTAATTATTAGACCAGCCAAAAGAACCAAGAGAGGTAGGGGATATTTTCCCCTCCTGGATGGTTCCTAAGATACCCAATTAAATATCATATTACCAATGAAACATCCAAAATAATCACATAGTTTTTAATATTTTACTTTATGTTTATGGAAAATTATATGGCTTTATTTTCAAATATTAATCTTGTATTCCTGGCATAAACTCTGCATTGACATAATTATTATTTTTTCTCCATACTGCTGGATTAAAGTTTGTATAATTTTATTGAGCATCCATTTACTTATGTTCTTCTTAAGGTTACTGATTCTTCTATAAGGTTCTTCTTCTGATTTCTTCCTAGGGTTTTGGTACTAATGATGGCATTAATTTTTTATAGTTAACATAAAATATTAATTTTACATTATTTCCTCCTCTTCTATTTTCTGAAAGAGGGTTTCTCAATGAGATAATAGAAAATATATATATTGGTCTCTGCCCCCAGTTCCTGGCACAGAATTCCACAAACCTTTATAAATTCCCAAGTGATAAGAGCATTAGGTTCATCTTTTGTTCCTAGAAGGTGACTCTGAGTGGCTCCTGGATGGTTCCTGGATGGAGTCTGGTCACCAAGAAGACCAAGCGTGGAACTTTCAGGCCCAACCCCCACCCTCCAGAGAGAGGAGAAGGATTGGGAATGAAGTTTATAATTGATCATGCCTACACAAGGAAGCCTCCATAAAATCCCAAGAGTTGGCAGTTCAGAGAGGTTTATGGTTGATGAACACATGGGGGTGCTGGAAGAATGACACTCCTAGAGAGGATACAGAAGCTCTTTGTCCCTTCACTCATACATTGCCCTACACATCTCTTCAACCTGGATGTTCATCTGTATCATTCATTGCATCTTTTTAATAAAGTGGTAAATGTAAGTAAATGTTTGAGTTCTATGAGATACTCTAGCAAATTAATCAAACCCAAGGAGAAGGTCATTGGAACCCCTAATCTAGAGCTGGTTGGTCAAAAGCACAAGACGATAACCTGGGTTTGCTACTGGTATCTGAAGGGAGGTGGGGCTGGAGGAGGGATAGGCAGTCTTATGGGACTTAGCTCTTACCTGTGAGATCGGATGGTATCTCTGGGGAGATAATGCCAGAATTGAGCTGAATTCTTGGATGCCCTGCTGGTGTCCCAGAATTACTTGTTG
>NW_006789720.1:32577-70378 GCF_000442215.2 Lipotes vexillifer
GGAAAAATCTCCATATATTAAGTGACCAGAAATGTCAGAAGTGAAGTGTTTTGTGTGAATAGTAACTGAGACTCTCAGGAAAAAAACACATAGTAGGGAAGAACTGGGATTTCCCCTTCTCAGGAAGGAAAATATCTGAGTGTTTCCATTATACTCAACCTCAGCACTGATTACATTTTGGGATAAATAATTGTTTGTTGTGGGGAACTATCTTAACCTGGGGTTATTAGAAACATGAGTTTTATTTCCAAATAATTAAGGATTTTTCAGATAAGAGAGATGTAGCCAAGATGGCAAAGTACAAAACCCTGAGTTCACTTCCTCCCATACACACACCAAATACAACTCTTTATACAGCAACTATATTTGAGAACACTTGAAGACTAGCAGAAAATATTTTCCATAAATAAACATATAAAGGATACCTAATGAGAAGCCTAGGAGAGGTGGAGACATGGTATAGACAAGGCCCACACCCACAGTCAGACAACCCACAAAATGGGAGGATAATCACAACTGCAGAGGTTCCTTCTACCCAGAAAGTGATGGGTTTGAGCCCCACATCAGGCATCCCAGCCCAGAGTTCCTGCACCAGGAAGACAAGTCCCCAGAATGTCTGGCTTTGAAGGTCAGCAGGGCTTGTATACAGGAAAGCCAGAGGACTGGAGAAATAGAGACTTGGCACTTAAAGGGCGAGCACAAAATCTCACATGCTCTGAGTCCCAATGCCCAGGCAGTAATTTGAAAGAGGCCTGGTTCAGACTCACTTGCTGATCTTGGAGAGCCGTCTGGAGAAGCAGGAGGAAACTGGCTCTCCTCCAGGGGACACAGATGCTGGCAGCATCAATATTTGGGAGCTCAAACAAAAGGACACTGGTGCTGGAAGCACCATTTTGTAGTACTCCCTATAGCATATAATAGCCGAGGCCTTACCTACACACCAGTGGGTCGGCACCAGTCACAAGCCCCCTGACCTTGGCCCCAGAGACTGTCACACCAAGACCAGGCCATGCTCACCAGCATGCCAGGACTCTCAGCACAAGACAGGGTCTGGCAGCCAACCAGACCAAGAGACAGTTCTGCTTAACAGAATGCCCACATTAGTCAGCCCCACCACAACAGAAGGGCCCTTGCAGCCCACATAGAGGGCATCCTAGAGCATATGACTCTGGCGACCAGAGAGCATTGTGCTGTTGGGCCCCACAGAACACCTACTACATAAGCCTACTTATTTATGATCAGGAAATGTAACTGACCTACTTAATACATAGAAATAAGACAGAGAACTGAAGCAAAATGAGGCAACAGAGGAATACGCTCCAAATGAAGGAACAAAAAAACCCCAAAGAAGAAATAAGTGAAATGGAGATAAGCAATCTATTTGAAAAAGAGTTCAAGGTTTAGATCATGAACATACTCAATGAACTTGGGAAAGGAATGAATGAACATAAAGAGAAGTTTAATTAAGAGGTAGAAAATATAAAGAACAAAATAGAGCTGATGAATACAACAATGAAATTTTAAAAATACAATAGAAGGAATCAACAGTAAACTAGATGATACAAAGGAACAGATCAGTGAACTAGAAGACACAGTAGTGTAAATCATCCAAGCTGAAGAGAAAACAATTTTAAAAACCTTAAAATATAAGGATAGTTTAAATAACATCTGAGACAACATCAAACATACTAATATTCACATGATAGGAGTCCCAGAAGGACATGAGAGAAAGGGTAAAGAACTCATTTGAAAAAGTAATAGCTGAAAACTTCCCTAACCTAGGAAAGGAACAGACATACATGTCCAGGATGTATAGAGAGTCCCAAACAAGATGAGCCCAAAGAGGTCCATCCAAACACATATTTGTAATCAACACAGCAAAAAAAAGAGAGAATATTAAAAGCAGCAAAAGAAAAAGCTTTCCCAGGTTAGGTGCAAGGGAACACCTTTGAGGCTATGAACTAACTTTTCAGCAGAAATTTGCAAGCCAGAGGTGATGTATTCAAAGTGATGAAAGTAAAATCTGACAACCAAGAATACTTTACCCAGCAAGGCTATCATTCAGGTTTGAAAAAGAGATAAAGATCTTCACAGACAAGCAAAATATATGAGTTTAGCACCACTAAACTAGCTGACAAGAAAGGTTAAAGGGACTTCTCTAAGCAAAAAAGAAAAGACCACAGCTAGAAACATGAAAATTATGAAAGGAAAAATGTCATTGGTGAAGGCAAACGTACAGTAAAGGTAGCAGACCAACCACTTACAAAGCTAGTAACAAGGTTAAAAGACAATAGTTAATCATCTGTATCCACAATAAACAGTACAGGAATACACAAAACAGAAAGATATAAAACAGGACATCACAAAATTAAAAGTGCTGAGGTGGGAGTGCAGAGGGGAATGCAGGATGGTTAGAATACATTCAAACTCAAGAGATCATCAACATAAAATAAGAGAAAGCAATCCAAACATAATACTAATAATAGTCATCAAATCATAAACACTAAAGACAAGCATCAAATCATAGAAAGCAATTTAAAAATGGCAATAAGTATATACCTATCAATAACTTTAAGTGTAAATGTACTAAATGATCTACTCAAAAGACTGAGCGAATGGACAAAAAATGAGATCCATAAAGATGCTGCCTACAAGAGACTTCAGATCTAAAAACATGCACAGACTGAAAGTGAGGGGAAGGAAAAAGGGATTACATGCAACTGAAAGGGATTACATGCAAATGAAAGCTGGAGTGGTAGTACTTAAATGAAATAAAATACTCTTTAAAACAAAGACTGTAACAAGAAACAAAGCAGCACTTCATATAATGATAAAGAGATCAATCCAACAAGAATATATGCCAACTGTAAATATATATAAGCAACCAACATAGGAACACTGAAAACATAAAGCAAATATTAATAGAAATAAAGGGGAAAATTCATACTAACACTGTAATACTAGGGGACTTTAGCACCCCATTTATATCAATGGACAAATAATCCAGACAAAAAATCAATAAGGAAACACGGGCCTTGAGACACATTAGATCAGATAAACTTAACAGACACATATAGAACATTCCACTTAAAAGCAAGTATATACATTATTTTTTTTGTACATACTTTTTTTTTATCAGATTAAGGAAATTCCCTTCTATCAGTAGTTACAGACCTTTTTTTTTTTAATTGATCTTTATTGGAGTATAATTGCTTCACAATACTGTGTTAGTTGCTGTCGTACAACAAAGTGAATCAGTCACATGAATACATATATCCCCATATCGCCTCCCTCCCACACTCCCTATCCAACGGCTATAGGTCATGGAAAAGCACTGACCTGACCTCCCTGTGCTATGCTGCTGCTCCCCACTAGCTAACTATTTCACATTCGGTAGTGTACATACGTCGATGTTACTCTCACTTTGTCCCAGCTTCCCCCTCCACCCCATGTCCTCAAGTCCATTCTCTATGTCTGCGTCTTTATTCCTACCCTGCCACTAGGTTCATCAGTACCATTTTTTGAGTGTAGATTCCATATATATGTGTTAGCATATGGTATTTGTTTTTCTCTTTCTGACTTACTTCACTCTGTATGACAGACTCCAGGTCCATCCACCTCACTACAAATAACTCAATTTTGTTTCTTTTTATGGCTGAGTAATATTCCATTGTATATATGTGCCACATCTTTATCCATTCATCTGTCTATGGACATTTAGGTTGGTTTCATGTCCTGGCTATTGTAAATAGTGTTGTAATGAACATTGTGGTACATGACTCTTTTTGAATTATGGTTTTCTCAGGGTATATGCCCAGTAGTGGGATTGCTGGGTCATATGGTAGTTCTATTTTTAGTTTCTTAAGGAACCTCTATACTGTTCTCCACAGTGGTTGTATCAATTTACAATCCCATCAACAGTGCAGGAGGGTTCCTTTTTCACCACACCTTTTTCACCGTTTATTCTTTCTAGATTTTTTGATAATGGCCATTCTGACTGGTGTGAGGTGATACCTCACTGTAGCTTTGATTTGCATTTCTCTAATAATTAGTAATGTTGAGCATCTTTTCATGTGCCTCTTGGCCATCTGTATGTCTCCTTTGGTGAAATGTCTATTTAGGTCTTCTGCCCATTTTTTAATTGGGTTCTTTGTTTTATTGATATTGAGCTCCATGAGCTGTTTGTATATTTTGGAGATTGATACTCTGTCTGTTGTTTCATTTGCAAAAATTTTCTCCCATTCTAAGGGTTGTCTTTTCATCTTGTTTATGGTTTCCTTTGCTGTGCAAAAGCTTTGAGGTTTCATTAGGTCCCATCTGTTTATTTTATTTTTTATTTCCATTATTCTAGGAGGTGGGTCAAAAAAGAACTTGCTGTGGTTTATGTGAAAGAGTGTTCCTGCCCAGTCTTACATTCAGATCTTTAATCCATTTTGAGTTTATTTTTGTGTATGATGTGAGGAAGTGTTCTAATTTCATTCTTTTACATGCAGCTGTACAGTTTTCCCATCACCACTTACTGAAGAGTCTGTCTTTTCTCCACTGTATGTTCTTGCATCTTTTGTCGTAAATTAGGTGACCGTATGTGCGTGGGTTAATCTCTGGGCTTTCTATCCTGTTTCATTGATCTATATTTCTGTTTTGGTGCCAGTATCATACTGTCTTGATTACTGTAGTTTTGTAGTATAGTTTGAAGTTGGGGAGCCTGATTCCTTCAGCTCTGTTTTTCTTTCTCAAGATTGCTTTGGTTATTCGGGGTCTTTTGTGTTTCCATATGAATTATATTTTTCGTTCTAATTCTGTGAAGAATGCCATTGGTAGTTTGATGGGGATTGATTAAATCTGTAGATTGCTTTCGGTAGTATAGTCATTTTCACAGTATTGATTCTTCCAGTACAAGAACATGGTATATTTCTCCATCTGTTTGTGTCATCTTTGATTGCTTTCAACAGTGTTCTATAGTTTTCTGACTACAAGTCTTTCATCTCCTTAGGTAGGTTTATTCCTAGGTATTTTATTCTTTTTGTTGTGACAGTAAATGGGATTGTTTCCTTAATTTCTCTTGCTGATTTTTCATTGTTAGTGTATAGTAATGCCAGAGATTTCTGTGCATTAATTTTTGTATCCTGCAACGTTACCAAATTCATTGATTAGTTCTAGTAGTTTTCTGGTGGCATCTTTAGGACTTTCTATGTATAGAATCATGTCATCTGCAAAAGTGACAGTTTTGCTTCTTCTTTTCCAATTTGTACTCCTTTTATTTCTTTTTCTTCTCTGATTGCCATGGCTAGGACTTCCAAAATTATGTAGAATAAGAGTGGCGAGAGTGGACATCCCTGTTTTGTTCCTGATCCTACTGGAAATGCTTTCAGTTTTTCACCACTGAGTATGATGTTAGCTGTGGGTTTTTCATTTATGGCCTTTATAATGTTGAGGTAGGTTCCCTCTATGCCCATTTTCTGGAGAGTTTTTATCATAAATGGGTGTTGAATTCTGTCAAAAGCTTGTATCACATTGATTTGTGTATAATGAAGAATCCTTGCCTCTCTGGGATAAATCCCACTTGATCATGGTGTATGATTGTTTTAATATGTTGTTGGCTTCTGTTTGCTAGTATTTTGTTCAGGAATTTTGTATCTATGTTCATCAGTGATACTGGTCTATAATTTTCTATTTTTGTGATATCTTTTTCTGGTTTTGGTATCTGGGTGATGGTGGCTTTATAGAATGAATTTGGGAATGTTTCCCTCTCTGTAATTTTTCGGAAGAGTTTGAGAAGGCTCAGTGTTACCTCTTCTCGAAATGTTAGATAGAATTCACCTCTGAAGCCATCTGGTCTTGGACTTTTGCTTGTTGGAAGATTTTTAATTACACTTTCAATTTCACTACCTGTGATAGGTTTACATTTTCTAATTCTTCCTGGTTCAGTCTTGGAAAATTGCACCTTTCCAAGAATTTGTCCATTTCTTCATGGTTGTCCATTTTATTCACATACAGTTGTTTGTAGTAGTCTCATAATCCTTTGTCTTTCTGTGGTGTCAGTTTAAATTTCTTCTTTCTAATTTTATTGATTTGAGTGCTCTCCCTTTTTTTCTTGATGAGTCTGGCTAAGGGTTTATCAATTTTCTTTATCTTCTCAAAGAACCAGCTTTTAGTTTATTGATATTTGTTATTGTTTTTTTCATGTTTATTTAGTTCTGCTCTGATCTTTATGATTTCTTTCCTTCTACTGGATTTGGGTTTTCTTTGTTCTTCTTTCTCTAGTTGCTTTAGGTGTAGCGTTAGATTGTTTATTTGAGATTTTTCTTGTTTCTTGACATGAGATTGAATTGATATAAACTTTCCTCTTAGAACTGCTTTTGCTGTGTCCCATAGGTTTTGCGTCATTGTGTTTTCGTTGTCATTTGTTTCTATGTATTTATTTATTTTTTCTTTGATTTCTTCTGTGATCTCCTGGTTATTTAGGGTTATTTAGTGGCACACTGTTTAGCCCCCATATATTTGTGTTATTTTTTCAGATTTTTTCCTGTAATTTATTTCCAATATCATACATAGCATTGTGGTCAGAAAAGATGCTTGATACGATTTCAATTTTCTTAAATTTTCTGAGGCTTGATTTGTGACCCAAGATGTGATTTAAAACTTGAGAATGTTCTGTGTGCTCTTGAGAAGAAAGTGTATTCTGCCACTTTCGGGAGGAACGTTCTATAAATATCACTTAAGTCTATCTGGTCTATTGTGTCATTTAAAGCTTGTGTTTCCTTATTAATTTTCTGTTTGGATGATCTGTTCATTGGTGTAAGTGGGGTGTTAAAGTCCCCTACTATTATTGTGTTACTGTCAATTTTCCCTTTTGTGGTTGTTACCATTTGTCTTATGTATTGAGCTGCTATGTTGGGTGCATAAATATTTATAATTGTTATATCTTCTTCTTGGATTGATCCCTTGATAATTATGTCCTTCCTTGTCTCTTGTAACATTCTTTATTTTAAAGTCTATTTTATCTGATATGAGTATTGCTACTCCAGGTTTCTTTTGATTTCCATTTGCATGGAATATCTTTTTCCATCCCCTCACTTTCAGTGTATGTGTGCCTAGGTCTGAAGTGGGTATCTTGTAGACAGCATATATATATCGGTCTTGTTTTTGTATCCATTCAGTCAGTCTGTGTCTTTTGGTTGGAGCATTTAATCCATTTACATTCAAGGTTATTATCGATTTGTACATTCCTATTACCGTTTTCTTAATTGTTTTGGGGTTGTTCTTCTGGGTCTTTTCCTTCTCTTGTGTTTCCCACTTAGAGAAGTTTCTTTAGCATTTGTTGTAAAGCTGGTTTGGTGGTGCTGAATTCTCTTAGCTTTTGCTTGTCTGAGAAGCTTTTGATTTCTCCATGAAATCTGAATGAGATCCATGCCGGGTAGAGTAATCTTGGTTGCAGGTTTTTCTCTTTCAGCACTTTAAGTATATCCCGCCACTACCTTCTGGCCTTCAGTGTTTCTGCTGAAAAATCAGCTGATAACCTTATGGGGATTCCTTTTTATGTTATTTTTAGTCTTTCCCTTGCTGCTTCTAATATTTTTTCTCTGAATTTAATTTTTGTTAGTTTGATTAATATGTGTCTTGGTGTGTTTCTCCTAGGGTTTATCCTGTGTGGGACTCTCTGTGCTTCCTGGACTTGCGTAACTATTTCGTTTCCCATGTTAGGGAAATTTTCAACTGTAATCTCTTCAAATATTTTGTCAGACCCTTTCTTTATATCTTTTTCTCCTGAGACCCCTATAATTCAAATGTTGGTGTGTTTAGTGTTGCCCCAGAGGTCTCTGAGATTGTCTTCAATTCTTTTCATTTTTATTTCTTTATTCTGCTCCTTGGCAGTTGTTTCCACCATTTTGTCTTCCAGCTCACTTATTCGTTCTTCTGGCTCAGTTATTCTGTTATCGATTCCTTCAATTATATATATATATATATATATATATATATATATACATACATACACATATTTAATATCTTTATTGGAGTATAATTGCTTTACAATGCTGTGTTACGTTTCTGCTTTATAAAAAGTGAATCAGTTATACATATACATATGTTACCATATCTCTTCTCTCTTGCGTCTCCCTCCCTCCCTCCCTATCCCACCCCTCTAAGTGGTCACAAACCACCGAGCTGATTTGCCTGTTCTATTCGGCTACTTCCCACTAGCTATCTATTTTACATTTGGTAGTGTATAACTGTCCATGCCACTCTATCACTTTGTCACAGCTTACCCTTCCCCCTACCCATACCTTCAAGTCCATTCTCTAGTAGGTCTCTGTCTTTATTCTCCTCTTACCCCTAGGTTCTTCATGAACTTTTTTTTTTTTTTGGATTCCATATATATGTGTTAGCATATGATATTTGTTTTTCTCTTTCTGACTTACTTCACTCTGTATGACAGACTCCAGGTCCATCCACCTCACTACAAATAACTCAATTTCGTTTCTTTTTATGGCTGAGTAATATTCTATTGTATATATGTGCCACATCTTCTTTATCCATTCATCTGTTGATGGACACTTAGGTTGCTTCCATGTCCTGGCTATTGTAAATAGAGCTGCAATGAACATTTTGGTACATGACTTTTTTTGAATTATGGTTTGCTCAGGGTATATGCCCAGTAGTGGGATTGCTGGGTCATATGGTAGTTCTATTTGTAGTTTTTTAAGGAACCTCCATACTGTTCTCCATAGTGGCTGTATCAATTTACATTCCCACCAACAGTGCAAGAGAGTTCCCTTCTCTCCATACAATCTCCAGCATTTATAGTTTCTAGATTTTTGGATGATGGCCATTCTGTCCGGTGTGAAGTGATACCTCGATGTAGTTTTGATTTGCATTTCTATAATGATTAGTGACATTGAGCATTCTTTCTTGTGTTGTTGGCAATCTGTATATCTTCTTTGGAGAAATGTCTATTTAGGTCTTCTGCCCATTTTTGAATTGGGTTGTTTGTTTTTTGTTATTCACCTGCATGAACTGCTTGTAAATTTTGGAGATTAATCCTTTGTCAGTTGCTTCATTTGCAAATATTTTCTCCCATTCTGAGGGTTGTCTTTGGGTCTTGTTTATGGTTTCCTTTGCTGTGCAAAAGCTTTGAAGTTTCATTAGCTCCCATTTATTTTTGTTTTAATTTCCATTTCTCTAGAAGGTGGGTCAAAAATAATCTTGCTGTGATTTACATCATAGAGTGTTCTGCCTATGTTTCCTCTAAGAGTTTGATGGTGTCTGGCCTTACATTTAGGTCTTTAATCCATTTTAAGCTTATTTTTGTGTATGGTGTTAAGGAGTGTTCTAATCTCATACTTTCACACGTAACTGTCCAGTTTTCCAAGCACCACTTATTGAAGAGGCTGTCTTTTCTCCACTGTATATTCTTGTCTCCTTTATCAAAGATAAGGTGATGATATCTGTGTGGGTTTATCTCTGGGCTTTCTATCCTGTTTCACTGATCTATATTTCTGCTATTGTGCCAGTACCATACTGTCTTGATTATTGTAGCTTTGTAGTATAGTCTGAAGTCAGGGAGCCTGATTCCTCCAGCTTCAATTTTTGTTCTCAAGACTTCTTTGGCTATTTGGAGTCTTTTGTGTTTCCATACAAATTGTGAAATTTTTTGTTCTAGTTCTGTGAAAAATACCAGTGGTGGTTTGATAGGGATTGCATTAAATCTGTAGACTGCATTGGATAGTACAGTCATTTTCACAATGTTGATTCTTCCAATCCAAAAACATGGTATATCTCTCCATCTGTTTGCATCATCTTTAATTTCTATCATCACTGTCTTATAATTTTCTGCATTCAGGTCTTTCGTCTCCTTAGGTAGGTTTATTCCTAGATATTTTCATCTTTATTTTGCAATGGTAAATGGGGGTGTTTTCTTAATTTCACTTTCAGATATTTCATCATTAGTGTATAGGAATACCAGAGATTCTGTGTATTAATTTTGTATCCTGCTACTTTACCAAATTCATGATTAGCTTTAGTAGTTTTCTGGTAGCATCTTTAGGATTCTCTACATAGAGTATCATCTCATCTGCAAACAGTGACAGCTTTATTTCTTCTTTTCCGATTTGGATTCCTTTTATTTCTTTTTCTTCTCTGATTGCTGTGGCTAAAACTTCCAAAACAATGTTGAATAATAGTGGTGAGAGTGGGCAACCTTGTCTTGTTCCTGATCTTAGTCGAAATGGTTTGTTTCTCACCATTGAGGACGATGTTAGCTGTGGGTTTGTCATATATGGTCTTTATTATGTTGGGGAAAGTTCCCTCTGTGCCCACTTTCTGCAGGGTTTTTATCATAAATGCATGTTGAATTTTGTCAAAAGCTTTCTCTGCATCTATTGAGATGATCATATGGTTTTTCTCTTTCAGTTTATTAATATAGTGTATCACATTGATCAATTTGCATACATTGAGGAATCCTTCCATTCCTGGAATAAACCCAACTTGATCATGGTGTATGATCCTTTTAATGTGCTCTTGGATTCTGTTTGCTAGTATTTTGTTGAGGATTTTGCATCTATATTCATCAGTGATACTGGCCTGTAGTTTTCTTTCTTTGTGACATCTTTGTCTGGTTTTGGTAACAGGGTGATGGTGGCCTCGTAGAGTGAGTTTGCGAGTGTTCCTCCTTCAGCTTTCTTTTGGAAGAGTTTGAGAAGGATAGGTGGTAGCTCTTCTCTAAATGTTTGATAGAATTCGCCTGTGAAGCCATCTGGTCCTGGGTTTTTGTTTGTTGGAAGATTTTTTATCACAGTTTCAATTTTAGTGCTTGTGATTGGTCTATTCATATTTTCTATTTCTTCCTGGTTCAGCCTTGGCAGGTTGTGCATTTCTAAGAATTTGTCCATTTCTTCCAGGCTGTCCATTTTATTGGCATAGAATTGCTTGTAGTAATCTCTCATGATCCTTTATATTTCTGCAGGTCAGTTGTTACTTCTCCTTTTTCATTTCTCATTCTATTGATTTGAGTCTTCTCCCTTTTTTCTTAATGAGTGTGGCTAATGGTTTATCAATTTTGTTTATCTTCTCAAAGAATCAGCTTTTAGTTTAATTGATCTTTGCCATCATTTCCTTCATTTCTTTTTCATTTATTTCTGATCTGATCTTTATGATTTCTTTCCTTTTGCTAACTTTTGGGTTTTTTGTTCTTCTTTCTCTAATTGCTTTAGGTGCAAGGTTAGGGTGTTTATTAGAGATGTTTCCTGTTTCTGAAGGTAGGATTGTATTGCTATGAACTTCCCACTTAGAACTGCTTTTGCTGCATTCCATAGGTTTTGGGTCATCGTGTCTCCATTGTCATTTGTTTCTAGGTATTTTTTGATTTCCTCTTGGATTTCTTCAGTGATCACTTCGTTATTAAGTAGTGTATTGTTTAGCCTCTATGTGTTTGTATTTTTTACAGATCTTTTCCTGTAACTGATATCTAGTCTCATAGCATTGTGGTTGAAAAAGATAGATGATACAATTTCAATTTTCTTAAATTTACCAAGGCTTGATTTGTGACCCAAGATATGATCTATCCTGGAGAATATTCCATGAGCACTTGAGAAAAATGTGTATTCTGTTGTGTTTGGATGGAATGTCCTATAAATATCAATTAAGTCCATCTTGTTTAATGTACCATTTAAAGCTTGTGTTTCCTTATTTATTTTCATTTTGGATGATCTGTCCATTGGTGCAAGCCAGGTGTTAAGGTCCCCTAGTATGGTTGTGTTACTGTCGATTTCCCCTTTTATGGCTGTTAGTATTTGCCTTATGTACTGAGGTGCTCCTATGTTGGGAGCATAAATATTTACAATTGTTATATATTTTTTTGGATCGATCCTTTGATCATTATGTAGTGTCCTTCTTTGTCTCTTGTAGTAGTCTTTATTTTAAAGTCTATTTTGTCTGATACGAGAATTGGTACTCCAGCTTTCTTTTCATTTCCATTTGCATGGAGTATATTTTTCCATCCCCTCACTTTCACTCTGTATGTGTCCCTAGGTCTGAAGTGGGTCTCTTGTAGACAGTATATATACTGGTCTTGTTTCTGTATCCATTCAGCGACTCTGTGTCTTTTGGTGGGAGCATTTAATCCAATTACATTTAAGGTAATTATCGATATGTATGTTCGTATTCCCATTTTCTTAATTGTTTTGGGTTTGATATTGTAGGTCTTTTCCTTCTCTTGTGTTTCCTGCCTAGAGAAGTTCCTCTAGCATTTGCTGTAAAGCTGGTTTGGTGGTGGTAAACTCTCTCAGCTTTTGCTTGTCTGTAAAGGTTTTAATTTCTCCATCAAATCTGAATGAGATCCTTGCTGGGTAGAGTAATCTTGGTTGTAGATTTTTGTCCTTCATCACTTTAAACATGTCCTGCTACTAACTTCTGTCTTGCAGAGATTCTGCTGAAAGATCAGCTGTTAACCTTATGCGGATTCCCTTGTGTGTTATTTGTTGTTTTTCCCTTGCTGCTTTTTTTCTTTTTTTTGGCGGTACGCAGGCCTCTCACTGTTGTGGCCTCTCCCATTATGGAGCACAGCCTCCAAAATCGGAGGCTCAGTGGCCATGGCTCACAGGCCTAGCTGCTCCACGGCATGTGGGATCTTCCCTGACCGGGGCACGAACCTGTGTCCCCTGCATCGGCCGGTGGACTCTCAACCACTGTGCCACCAGGGAAGCCCTCCCTTGCTGCTTTTAATATGTTTCCTTTGTATTTAATTTTTGATTGTTTGATTAATATGTGTCTTGGTGTGTTTCTCCTTGGATTTTTCCTGTATGGGACTCTCTGTGCCTCCTGGACTTGATTAACTATTCCTTTCCCATATTAGGGAAGTTTTCAACTATAATCTCTTCAAATATTTTCTCAGTCCCTTTCTTTTTCTCTTCTTCTTCTGGGAGCCCTATAATTTGAATGTTAGTGTGTCTAATGTTGTCCCAGAGGTGTCTGAGACTGTCCTCAGTTCTTTTCATTCCTTTTTCTTTATCCTGTTCTGCAGTAGTTATTTCCACTATTTTATCTTCCAGGTCACTTATCCGTTCTTCTGTCTCAGTTATTCTGCTATTGATCTCTTTTAGAGTATTTTTAATTTCATTTATTGTGTTGTTCATCGTTGCTTGTTTCCTCTTAATCTTCTATCTAGGTCCTTGTTAAATGATTCTTGCATTTTCTCTATTCTATTTCCAAGATTTTGGATCATCTTTACTATCCTTATTCTGAATTCTTTTTCAGGTAGACTGGCTATTTCCTCTTCATTTGTTAGGTCTGGTGTGTTTTTACCTTGCTCCTTCATCTGCTTTGTGTTTTCTATCTTCTCATTTTGCTTATCTTACTGTGGTTGGGGTCTCCGTTTTGCAGCTGTAGGTTTGTAGTTCCCATTGTTTTTGGTGTCTGTCCCCAGTGTCTAAGGTTGATTCAGTGGGTTGTGTAGTCTTCCTTGTGGAGGGGACTAGTGCCTGTGTTCTGGTGGATGAGGCTGGATCTTGTCTTTCTGGTGAGCAAGTCCACGTCTCTTGGTGTGTTTTGGGGTGTTTGTGGCTTATTATGATTTTAGGCAGCCTCTCTGCTAATGGGTGTGGTTGTGTTCCTGTCTTGCTAGTTGTTTGGCATAGGGTGTCCAGCACTCTAGCTTGCTGGTCGTTGAGTGAAGCTGGGTGTTGGTGTTGAGATGGAGATCTCTGGGAGATTTTCACTGTTTGACATTATGTGGAGCTGGGAGGTCTTTTGTGGACCAGTGTCCTGAAATTGGCTCTCCCACCTCAGAGGCACAGCACTCACTACTGGCTGGAGCACCAAGAGCCTTTCACCCACACGCCTCAGAATAAATGGGAGAAAATGTAGGAAGAAAGAAAGGAAGAGGATAAAATAAAATAAAGTAAAATAAAATAAAGTTATTAAAAATAAAAAATAATTATTAAGAAAAAGGGTTTTTTAGGAAGAATAAATAAATAAATAAATAAATGGACAGACAGAACCCTGGGACAAATGGTGAAAGCAAAGCTATACAGACAAAATCTCACACAGAACCATACACATACACACTCACAAAAAGCGGAAACGGGGGAAAAATAACATATCTTGCTCTCAAAGCCCACCTTCTCAGTTTGGGGATGATTCATTGTGTATTTAGATATTCCAGAGATGCAGGGTACATCAAGTTGATTGTGGAGATTTAATCCGCTGCTCCTGAGGCTGCAGGGAGAAATTTCCCTTTCTCTTCTTTGTTCGCACAGCTCCCGGTGTTCAGCTTTGGATTTGGACACGCCTCTGCGTGTAGGTCTCCTGAGGATGTCTGTTCTTCACTCAGACAAGACGGGTTTAAAGGAGCAGCTGATTCGGGGGCTCTGGTTCACTCAGGCCGGGGGGAGGGAGGGATACGGATGTAGGGTGAGCCTGCGGCGGCAGAGGCCAGTGTGACGTTGAACCAGTCTGACGCATGCCGAGTGTTCTCCTGGGGAAGTTGTCTCTGGATCACAGGACCCTGGCAGTGGCAGGCTGCACAGGCTCCCGGGAGGGGAGGTGTGGACAGTGACCTGTGCTTGCATACAGGCTTCTTGGTGGTGGCAGCAGCAGCCTTAGCGTCTCATGCCCGTCTCTGGGGTCCACACTGTTAGCCGCGGCTTGCGCCCATCTCTGGAGCTCCTTTATGCAGTGCTCTTAATCCCCTCTCCTCACACACCAGGAAACAAAGGGGGAAGAAAAAGTCTCTTGCCTCTTCGGTAGCTCCAGACTTTTTCCTGGACTACCTCCCGGCTAGCCGTGGTGCACTAACCCCTTCAGGCTGTGTTCACGCAGCCAACCCCAGTACTCTCCCTGTGATCTGACTGAAGCTGGAGCCTCAGCTCCCAGCCCCCGCCCACGCCGGCGGGTGAGCAGACAAGCCTCTCTGGCTGGTGAATGCTGGTCAGCACTGATCCTCTTTGCAGGAATCTCTCCACTTTGCCCTCTGTACCCTTGTTGCTGCGCTCTCCTCCGTGGCTCTGAAGCTTCCCCTCTCCGCCACCCGCAGTCTCCGCCTGTGAAGGGGCTTCCTAGTGTGTGGAAACCTTTCCTCCTTCACGGCTCCCTCCCACTGGTGCAGGTCCTGTCCCTATTCTTTTGTCTCTGTTTTTTCTTTTTTCTTTTGCCCTACCCAGGTACGTGGGGAATTTCTTGCCTTTTAGGAGGTCTGAGGTCTTCTGCCAGCTTTCAGTGGGTGTTCTACAGAAGCAGTTCCAGGTGTAGATGTATTTCTGATGTATCCAGAAGAAGAAGCAAACTGAATCCCGCCTGCCTCGAAAAAGAACTGTTGAATGTCGAGCAGTGGAGACGTACGTAGAGCTCATTGGAGCCAATACTTTCCTTTGCATGGGAAGAAACTCCTTCTAGTGTATTTTTCATTTCAGTTATTTTGTTGTTCATCTTTGTTTGTCTGTTCTTCAGTTCTTCTAGATCTTTGTTAAACGTTTCTTGTATTTTCTCAATCCATGTCTACATTCTATTTCTGAGATTCTGGATCATGTTTACTCATTACTCGGAATTCTTTTTCAGGTAGACTGCCACTTCCTCTTCATTTATTGGGTCTTGTAGATTTTTACCTTGCTCCTTCCTCTGTGACATATTTTTTTACTGTCTCTTTTTTCCTTTTTTTTTTATGAGTGGGATTGTGTTCCTGTCTTACTCATTGTTTGGCCTGAGGGTTCAAACACTGCAGTTTGTAGGCTGTTGGGTAGATCTGGGTCTTGGTGCTGAGATGAGGACCTCCGGGAGACCTCACTCCGATGAATATTCCCTGGGTTCTGAGGTTCTCTGTTAGTCCAGTGGTTCAGACCTGTACTTCCCACTGCAGGAGCTTCGCCCCAACCCCTGGCTCATGAACCAACATCCCGAAAGCCATGCAGGGTGGCAAAAAAAAAAAAACGGTGGAAAAGGCCTTGGCTGTGGAGGGCAGGGACCTAATCAGAGCTGAGGTTTGGGCTGTGGGCAGGGCCTATGCTTAGTACTCAAGGGCTGGAAAAGATGGATTGGGTGTATGGGGGGTGGGGCTTAGGCACAAAAGAACAGAAGGGCCCCTGGCCTGCCTCCCGCCTCTGGTCTCAGAGGGTGGGGGAGCCCAGCAGGCTTCCTGGGCTCAAGTGGGTGGGGAAAATGACCTCTGCTCCTCTCCTGCTCCTCCTGTCTTGGAGGGTCCCTCCCGCCTGCCTCTCCTGATCTCCCCAGCCTCACTCCTATGCCCACAGGACCCACACATCCTGGAGTGGGCTTTGGAGGGTGGGAGATGGGCCGGGGAGCTTAGCAAGCTCCCTGGGCCCCTATACATTGTTTTCAAGTACACATGGAACTTGATAGATTACATGCTAGGTGATGAAACAAGTCTCAACTTAAAGAGATTGAAATCCTATCAAGCATATTTATGGACCAAAACAGTAAACAACCAGAAACCAACTACAAGGAAAAAAGAAAGTGCAAAAAACACAAACACATGAAGGCTAAACAATATGGTTACTACACAACCAATGTATCACTGAAAAAGTTAAAGAGGAAATTAAAAAATATTTGGCAACAAATGAAAATGGAAACACATGATACAAAATCTATGGGTTACAGCAAAAGCAATTCTAAGAGGGAAGTTTATAGTGATACCTACCTCAGGAAACAAGAAAAAAAAACAAATAAGCAATCTAACCTTACATCTAAAGGAACTAGTAAAATAACGGACAATGCTCAAAGTTAGTAGAAGGAATGAATTAAGATCAGAGTGAAAATAAATGAAACAGAGATTTTTAAAACAATAGAAATGGTCAATGAAACTAACAGGGGGTTCTATTAAAAGATTTTTATTTTTTAACTGATAAACTTTTAGCCAGACTCATCAAGAAAAAAAGGGCCCAAATAAATGAAATCAGAAATAAAAGAAGAGAAATTACAACTGACAACAAAGAAACACAGAGGTTTAAAAAGATTACTATGAACATTTATGCACAAATAAAATGGACAAACTAGAAAAAATGGATAAATTCCTAAAAATATAAAATTTCCCAAGAGAATCATGAATAAATAGAAAACATGATCAGATCGATTAGCAGTAATGAAACTGAATCACTAATAAAAACAACTCCCAACAAACACCCAAGACCAGATGGCTTCACAGGTGGATTCTACCAAACTGAGAAAAGTTAATACCTTTCCTTCTCAAGCTATTTAAAAAACAAAATGGAAGAGAACGGAACTCATTCTGTGAGACCAGCATTGTCCTGATACCAAAAGCAGAAAAAGACACACCTCCCCACACACACACACACAAATTACAGGCCAATATCACTGATGAACATAGATGCAAAAATCCTCAGCAAAATATTAGCAAACCAAATTCAACAATACATTAAAAGGGTCATACACCATGATCAAGAGGGTTTAGCATAGGGATAAAAGGAAAATTTAATATCCACAAATAATTAACACAATATGCCACTTTAACAAATTGAAGGAAAAAAATCATAAGACCATCTCAATAGATGCAGAAAAAGCTTCTAACAAAATTCAACATCGATTCATGATAAAAACTCTCAACAAAGTGGGTGGAGAGGAAATGTACCTCAGCATAATAAAGACCATTTATGACATACCTACAGCCAAGTTCATACCCTAAAGTAAAAAGATGCAAGCATCTCCTCTAAGATAAAGAAAGCCACCCTCAGAACTTTTATTCAACATAGTACTGAAAGTACTAGCCACAGCAATCAGAAAAAAAGAAGTAACGTAAATCCAAATTCAAAATAAAGAGGTAAAACTGCCACTGTTTGCAGATGACATGATAATACTATAGATAATACTAAATATTTCACAAAAAAACCACTAGAACTAATAAATGAATTCAGTAACATTGCAGGAAACAAAATTAATATACAGAAATCACTATACATTGTTTCGCCATATAAAAAACACAGTATCACTAAAAGAAATTAAGAAAACATTTCCAGTTACAATTGTATCAAAAAGAATGAAATAGATGGAAATAAATCTAAGCAAAGCAATAAAATACTTGTACTTGGAAAACTTTCAGACATTGATGAAAGAAACTGAAGACCACACAAAGAGAAAAATATACTGTGCTCATCATGGACTGGAAGAATTAAAAATGTTAAAATGAACATCCCCCAAAGCAATCTACAGATTCAGTGCAATCTGTATCAAAATACCAATGACATTTTTCACAGAACCAGGACAAATAATTCTAAATTTCTGAGGAAACAGAAATGACCCTGAATAGCCAAAGGAATCTTTAGAAAAAAGAATAAAGTTGAAGTCACCACACTCCCTGATTTCTAACTATACTACAAAGCTGCAGGAAGTCAAACAGCCAGGTAGTTGCACAAAACCAGACACAAAGCTGGAAGGATCACAAGAGAGATCCGAGAAATGAACCCACCTATCTATGATCAATTAATCAAAAGATGCAAGAATATACTATGGGGAAAGGCAGCTTCTTCAATAAATGGTGTTGGGAAAACTGAACAGCTGATACAAAAGATTCAAATTAGACTACTTTCTCACATCATATACAAAAATAAACTCAAAATGGATTAAAGGCTTAAATGTAAGACCTGAAATCATAAAACTCCTAGAAGGAAACATAGGTAGTACACTCTTTGACATCGATCTTAACAATATTTTTTTCATTTTCTCAATTTTTAAAAATTGAATTATAGTTAACTTACAATATTATAATAGTTACAAGTGTACATATAGTGATTCACAATTTTTAAAAGTTATAATCCATTTATACTTATTATAAAATAGTAGCTCCATTACCCGTGTTCTACAATATATCCTTATAACTTATTTTATACATAATAGTTTGTATCTCTTTATCCTCTACCACTATATTGCCCCTCCCCCCACTGGTAACCACTAGCATGTTCTCTATGTCTGTGAGTCTGCTTTTTTTTGTTATATTGACTAGCTTGTTGTAGTTTTTAGATTCCACATAAAAGTGATATCACTAAGTGTCTTCCTCTGTCTTATATCAGTTAGCATAATACCCCCCAAGTCCAACCACGTTGTTGCAAATGGCAAAATTCCATTCTTTTTTATGGTTGAGTAGTATTCCATTGTATATATATACCATATGTTCTTTATCCATTCATCTGTTGATGGACACTTAGGGTGCATCCATATCTTGGCAACTGTAAATAATGCTGCGAGGCACATTGGGGTGCACGTATCCTTTCAAATTAGTGTTTTTGTGATTTTCAGATATATACCCAGAAGTGGAAATGCTGAGTCATATGGTAGTTCTAATTTTAGTCTCTTCAGAAACCTCCATGCTGTCTTCCACAGTGGCTGCACCAATTTACATTCCCACCAACAGTATATGTAGTTCCCTTTTCTCCACATCCACACCAACATTTGTTATTTGTGTTCTTTTTGATGATAGCCATTCTGACAGATGTGAGGTGATATCTAACTGTTTTAATTTGTATTTCCCTGATTATTAAGGATGTTGAGCATTTTACATGTGCCTTTTGTCCATCTGCATTTCCTCCTTGGAAAAATGTCTATTCAGTTCTGCCCATTTTTTAATCAGGTTGTTTACTTTTTTTGATGTTGAGTCACATAAGCTGTTTATATATGTTGGATATTAACCTCTTATCGGTTATATCATTTGCAAATATTTTCTCCTATTCAGTAGGTTGTCTTTTTATTTTGTTGATGGTTTCTTTGCTGTGCAACAGCTTTCAAGCTTAATTAGGTTCCATTTGTTTATTTTTGCTTTTATTTCCTTTGCTTTAGGAGACAGATTCAAAAAAAATATTGCTATAATTTATGTCAAAGAGTGCTCAGAATGTGGACATAGGAGGAACATACCTCAACATAATAAAGGTCATATAAGACAAACCCACAGCTATACTCAATGGTGAAAAGCTGAAAGCATTTTCTCTAAGATCAGGAATAAGACAAGGATGTCCACTCTTGCCACTTTTATTCAACATAGTATTGGAAGTCCTAATCACGACAATCAGACAAAAAGAAGAAATAAAAGGAATCCAATTGGAAAAGAAGAACTAAAACTGTCACTGTTTGCAGATGACATGAATACTATACCTAGGAAATCCTAAAGATACCATCAGAAAATTATTAGAGTTCATCAATGAATTCGGTAAAGTTGCAGGGTACGAAATTAATATATAGAAATCTGTTACCTTTTTATACCCTAAATGAACGACCAGAAAGAGAAATTAAGGAAACAATCCCATTTACCATTGAATCAGAAAGAATAAAATACCTAGGAATAAACCTACCTAAGTAGTTAAAAGACCTGTACTTGGAAAACTAGAAGGCAATGATGAACAAAATTAAAGACTACACAAACAGATGGAAAGATATACCATGTTCTTGGTTTGGAAGACTTAGTATTGTTAAAATGACCATACTACCCAAGGCAATCTATAACTTCATTGCACTCCCTATCAAAATACCAATGGCATTTTTCACAGAACTAGAACAAATAATTTAAAAATATGTTTAGAAAAACAAAAGATCCCAAATAGCCAACACAATCTTGAGACAGAAGCACAGAGCTGGAGAAATCACACCCCCTGAACTTAACTATGCTACAAAGCTATGGTATTCAAAACATAATGTTTCTGGCACAAAAACAGACACATAGATCAATGGAACAGAACAGAGCACCCAGAAATAAACCTGAACATTTATGGTCAATTAATGTACATAAAAAGGAGACAAGTCTATACAATGGAGAAAAGACAGTCTCTTCAATTAAGTGGTATTGCAAAAACTGGACAGCCTCATGTAAAAGAATGAAAGTGAAACATTACCTAACACCATATACAAAAATAAACTCAAAATGCATTATAGGGCCTTCCCTGGTGGCGCAGTGGATGAGAGTCCGCCTGCCGATGCAGGGGACACGGGTTCATGCCCCGGTCCGGGAAGATCCCACATGCCGTGGAGCGGCTAGGCCTGTGAGCCATGGCCACTGAACCTGCACGTCCAGGGCCTGTGCTCTGCAGCGGGAGAGGCCACAACGGTGAGAGGCCCACGTACCGCAAAAAAAAAAAAATGCATTATAGACCTAAATGTAAGACCAAAAACCATAAAATTCTTAGAGAAAAGAAAAAGCAGAACATTCTAAAACTAAAAATAAAGCTACCATATGACGCAGCAACCCTACTCCAAGGCATATATCTGGAGAAAATCATGATTTGAAAGGATGCATGCACCCTAATGTTCATTGCAGCACTATTTGCAATATCCAGGACATGGAAACAACCTAAATGCCCATCACCAGATGAATGGATAAAGATGTGGTACATATATACAATAGGATACTACTCAGCCATAAAAAAGAACAAAATACTGCCATTTGCAGAGACGTGGATGGACCTAGAGATTGTCATACAGAGTGAAGTAAGTCAGAAAGAGAAAAACAAATATCGTATAATATCACTTATATGTGGAGTTTAGAAAAACGATACAGATGAACTTATTGGCAAAGCAGAAATAGAATCACAGATGTAGAGAACAAACATAGGGTTACTAAAGGGGGGAAGGGTGGGGTGGGACGAACTAGGAGATTGGGATTAACATACATATACTATGTATAAAACAGATAACTAATGAGAACCTACTGTAGAGCACAGGAAACTCTACTCAGTGATCTGTGGTGACCTAAATGGGAAGGAAATCGAAAAAAGAGTGGATATACGTATATGTATAACTGATTCACTCTGCTGTACAACAGAAACTAACACAACATTGTAAAGCAATTATACTCCAATAAAAATTAATTTTAAAAAAAGCAGAACACTGATATAAATCTTAGCAATTTTTGGATATGTCTCCTCAGGCAAGGGGAAGAAAAGCAAAAATAAACAAATGGAACTACATCAAACTAAAAAGCTTTTTAACAGAAAAGGAAACCACAAAGGCAGCCTACTAAGTAGGAGAAGATATTTGCAAATGATATATATGATAAGGGATTAATATAAAAAATATACAAAGAGCTCATACAACTCAGTGTCGAAACAGTGACAACAAGTGGATTAAAAATGGGCAGAGGACCTAAATAGACATTTTTCTAAGGAAGACATATGGATGACCAACCAATGCATGAAAGGAAGCATTACTAACCATGAAGAAAATGCAAATCAAAACCATGATGAGCGACCACTTCACACCTGCTGAAATGGCTATAATCAAGACAACAAATAAGTGTTGGTGATTATGTGAAGTAAAGGAAACTTGTGCAGTGTTCATAGGAATATAAATTGGTGCAGCCATTAGGGAAAATAGAATGAAGGTTCCTAAAAAAATTAAAAACTGAACTGTTATAATCCAGCAATTTTACTCCTGGTTATTTATTCAAAGAAAACCAAAATACTAATTCAAAAAAAATTATATGCACTCCAATGTTCATTACAGCATTATTTACAGTAGCCAAGGTATGGAAGCAATCTAAACATCCATCAGTAGACAAAATGGATTAAAAAATTTGTGGTGTATATATACACCATGGAATATTACTCAGCCATAAAAAATGAAATATTGCCATTTGCTGCAATATAGATGGATCTAGAAAGTATTATGCTAAGTGAAATAAGTCAAAGACAGACAAATACCACATGATCTCACTTATATGCAGAATCAAAAAAGTAAAACAAAATGAAAACAGACTCAGACTCATATTCTGAACACTGTATTTAATAAAGTTACTTCAGCTTTAAGTAATGTTTATGTAATACATTTTGGTATATTCTTTTACTTTTAACCTATATATGTCTTATGTTATTAAAAGTGGGTTCCTTATAGACAGCATATAGTTGGGTTTGCTTTTTTTAAAATATCATTATCACTGCCTTTATATGGTGCATTCAGACCATTTCCCTATATAATACTCATTAATACAGATGGATTAATATATATGATCTTGCTTCTTATTTTCTATTTGTTTCACTTGTTGTTTCTTATTTACTCTTTCCTCTTTTTCTTGCCTTTCAATTATTTTGGGTTTTGTGGTTCCATTTTATGTCCACTATTAGGTTTATATGTATACCTTTGTTCAAAAATAGTGGTTTCCCCAGGGTTTAAAACATGCATTTTAACTAATCAGTTTTTTTTTTTTAATTTATTTTTATTTTTGGTTGTGTTGGGTCTTCGTTGCTGTGGGCAGGCTTTCTCTAGTTGCAGCAAGTGGGGGCTACTCTTCATTGTGGTGCACGGGCTTCTCATGGTGGTGGTTTCTCTTTTTGTGGAGCATGACCACTAGGCACGTGGGCTTCAGTAGTTGTGACTTGCGGGCTCTAGAGTGCAGCTCAATAGTTGTAGCACATAGGCTTAGCTGCTCCACGGGATGTGGGATCTTCCCGGACCAGGGCTCGAAACTGTGTCCCCTGCATTGGCAGACGGATTCTTAACCACTGTGCCACCAGGGAAGCCCCAATCAGTGTCTTCTTATACATACTATTATACTGCTTTACATACAGTTAAAGAAACTTCTAGCAGTATGTTTTTAATTCTTTTATCCCATCTTCTGTGCTAATATTCCCTTACTTTTTTAAACATATGCTGTAAATCCACAATATATCAAAACTAGTTTTAATTTAGATAAGAAGGTGGCAAATTATGATCTCTAAGCCAAATATGGCCACCCACCATAAATAAATAAATAAATAAATAAATAAATACTTTATTTATTTATTCCAATAAATAAAGTTTTATTGGAATAGAGCCATATCCATTTGTTTACCTATTGTCTATAACTGGTTTCACACTAAAGCAGTAAAGCCAAGTAGTTGCAACAGAAATCAAAGTCTAAAATATTTACTTACTCTTCCTTGACAAAAACGTTTGCCAATCCCTGATTTAGACAATATAATCACTTCTAGAGTGATTAAAACTAATCACTCAGAATTTCTTTGAATTGCATCATTTCCCAGACATCTTCATTTCTTTGTGTTGATTTAAGTTCTATCCTGAACTATATTACTTTCTGTCTGAAATACTTTTTAAAATATTTCTTATAGTGCTGATCTAGTATTAATGAATTTTCTCAGCTCTGTTTCTATTCTATTTTAAATTCCTTATTTTATCTTCGAGTTTGAAAGATATTTTCACTGGTTATAGCATTCCAGGTTAATAATTTTGTTTCTTTTCTTGTAGTATTCTATGGTCATCCCATTGGCACATATTCTGACACTATGAAGACACTATCTTTCTTCTTTTTATGTACTCTCCTATTTTTTCTAGTTGCCTTCAAGTTTTCCCTTGCTTTGCTTATTAGCAATTTGAATAAATCTTATGTTTATTTTCAAGTATTTATCCTTCTTGGGTTTCTTCAAAGTTATCAGCTCTGTGGTATACTGTCTTTTATTGACTTTGCAAATTCTGAGCCATTATCTCTTTAAATATTTCTCTACACCATTATCTTTCTCTTCTCTTCCCAAGATTCCAGTGACACACACATTAAATGTTTTGATCTTTTCTCACATCTCTTGGATGCGCTGTTCTGTTTTTCACCCTGTTGATTTCTACTTTTGTTTCATTATGGGTAATTGTTATTGGGCTATATTTACATACAGTGATTTAAAAATAATTTTTTTATACATCTTTATTGGAGTATAGTTGCTTCACAATGCTGTTAGTTTCTGTTGTACAAAAAGTGAATCAGCCATATGCATACATATATCCCCATGTCCCCTCCCTCTTGAGCCCCCCTCCCACCCTCCCTATCCCACCCATCTAGATTGTCACAAAGTGCTGAGCTGATCTCCCTGTGCTATGTGGCTGCTTCCCACTATCTATTTTAAATTTGGTAGTGTATATATGTCAATGCTACTCTCTCACTTCATCCCAGCTTCCCCCTCCCCCAACCATGTCAAGTCCATTCTCTATGTCTGTGTCTTTATTCCTGCCCTGCCACTAGGTTCATCAGTACCATTTTTTTTTTAGATTCCATATATGTATGTTAGCATGTGGTATTTGTTTTTCTCTTTCTGACTTACTTCACTTTGTATAACAGACTCTAGGTCCATCAACCTCACTACAAATAACTCAATTTTGTTTCTTTTTATGGCTGAGTAACATTCCATTGTATATATGTGCCACATCTTTATCCATTCATCTGTCGATGGACATTTAGGTTGGTTTCATGTCCTGGCTATTGTAAATAGTGTTGTAATGAACATTGTGGTACATGACTCTTTTTGAATTATGGTTTTCTCAGGGTATATGCCCAGTAGTGGGATTGCTGGGTCATATGGTAGTTCTATTTTTAGTTTCTTAAGGAACCTCTATACTGTTCTCCACAGTGGTTGTATCAATTTACATTCCCACCAACAGTGCAGGAGGGTTCCCTTTTCACCACACCCTCCCCAGCATCTATTGTTTGTAGATTTTTTGATAATGGCCATTCTGACCAGTGTGAGGTTATACCTCATTGTAGTTATGATTTGCATTTCTCTAATAATTAGTGATGTTGAGCATCTTTTCATGTGCCTCTTGGCCATCTGTATGTCTTCTTTGGTGAAATGTCTGTTTAGGTCTTCTGCCCATTTTTTAATTGGGTTGGTTGTTTTTTTGATGTTGAGCTCCATGAGCTGTTTGTATATTTTGGAGATTAATCCCTTGTCCGTTGTTTCATTTGCAAATATCTTCTCCCATTCTGATGAACAGTATGCTTGATGGACTCATCAGTAGATTTGATACAGCCAAGTAAAGAATTAATGTACCATAAACAAGATGAAAAGTACACTGATTCTTTACTTGGCTGTGTCAAGTCTACTGATGAGTCCATCAAACAAACTCATCATCTTTTTGTCCTGTTCTTTATAGCATCTCCAATTGAATGTTTCTTATGGTCTTCCCCTCTCTGCTGAGGTTCCCCACTTGTTAGTGCATGCTGTCTTCCTATTTTAGCAGATTTTTTAAGATATCCATCATGGATATTTAATATTCTTTCTCTGCTAGTATTAACATACAGGTTACCTCAGTCTCATTTTGTTCATTGCTTTGTCTATTGACAGTGGATTGCTTTTTCTTGCTTTATTTCATTTGCCTTATTTTTAATTAGAGATCAAACATGATGATTAATACAGTAAAAACGTAAATAGTAATTACCTCTGAAAATGGGCATGCCTGTTCTTGTGCTAAGTCATTAGTATGTAGGCTGGTAAAACTAGTCAGAAGCTGGGCTACATTTGGGTTTTGTTGTTGCTCTGGTTATCATTATTGCACCAATGTCTTCAAATTCTTCTAGTTTTACCTTGTGTTTAAGGCAAGGGCTAGGTTCCTAGAGAGTTTTTCTCATATTTTTGCTCCACATTCAGCTTTCACTTTGTACATGTATCTTGGAAGAGGTCTCTCTTCACACGATTGTCCTTCTACTAGTGGTAGACTGCCATTTCTTGCTAGTGAGGAGTCTGTCTCCTGGACAAAAAGCCTATGAGTGATTTTTCAAGCTCAGTCATAGGCATTTACAAAGGCTTTACCTGCAGGCCTCATGGGGGAAAGCTGCCCTCCCCACACAAGACTTGATACACAGCCAATGCCCTGCAATGTCTGAAGGGAGTTACAGTCAACGATTCAGGACCTCCTTGTCGACCAGGCTCTTACACAAAGCTGCATTCCTAGCCCAGGGGTCTCCATTTAGAAACCTCTTTACCTGGGCCATTTGGCAAATGCCTTCCTCAGGCCTCTGTCGAGACCTCTACATTGCGGAAAGAAGGGAGATGTTAAAGACACTACTCTGACTCAGTACTTGTCCACTTCTAGCCCTTCTCTCTAGCCCTCTTCCAGCATCCAGGTTCATTAAACTCAAGCAGTGTTTGTTCAGGTTCCCCCCCACCACAGTGAGATGACCACCATATCTGTGTTGATTCATCTTATCAGCAAGTGAGCCATTCCATATGGGGACATGGAACAGGGAGGTTTTGATGTTTTCTCCAGTTTAACCCCTTTCTATACTATTGCAGTAACTGATTAAGGACTTCACTGTTACTTTCATTCTGGCTTGTTGTCTCAGTTGCCCACTCTGACTCTTGGCAGTTCAACTCTATGAGGCTCAGCTAAGCTCTTGACAGTTGCTTCAGATTTGCTAAGATGGTAATGGCAAACAGGTTTAAAAAACATTATCTCCCTGGGTCTCAGGGATTGGGCTTTTTCATAGATCCTAACCTTTCCCCAATGGTAGGAGATGTCTAATGACATGAACACAGATGGTTTCCTTCTTCTCTCCATTGAATAGAGAGGTTATTTTTAATCCTCCCTCTAGGTGCAATGTGTTTTCACCTGTATACTGGAGTTTACAGGTCTTACTGCCCTTTTCCCAGTGGTTTCATTAAAAGAAAAAAATATATAGTATAATTATTCTTTCCAACAGAAATTATTTTCTTGTATATCACTTCCCTCACTGACTGGTACATTGATATTTCAGTAAATTCTGGATTTGATCTGCTTTGTGGTCATAACCATATTCCATATATCCTCATACAGGTTTTACAGGTACCGGGTTCCAAGTGCCATTATGTAATATTGTAACAGTGAAATGTGCCATTCTTTGATCTACCCAATCCCAATCAACTCATCATAGAGAAGAAAAGTTCCATGTTATTTTGTGACCAAGGGCATTAAAGAATAATATTTGCCACATTTTCCATGGACAACACGCCTTAATTTAGACTCGCAACAGATCCCATCAAAACAACCTCCTGTTTCCCCTTCTAGCACTCTCAACCACTGACCTTTGAAAATACTGAATTCTGATAAATATTAGAATATCCACTAGTCCTTTCTATGAAAGTACAAGACTTCTCCCAACATCGGTAATGATTTTCCATGAGAATTATTATTCAATTTGTCCATTTGCTTATACCTTTCGTAAATCTTCCAGGTTGATTCCAGCCATGGTCATTCTCCTTTGATAGAGATCCCTCTGGTTCTCGTTAGTATTCCTAATTTGGGTTAGCAAGTCTTTGGTGCCTAATGACAAAGCTTTAGTAGTGTTATTTTGGCCACACTCAGTATTCCAAGACCAACTCCCTAAATCTTTCACAGATTATCTTAGGCTGCATGGCGAGTTCTGATCAAGCCACAATATACATTACCACTATTGATATTTTATTGTTTTTGGGCAATTTTGGAAACTACTTGCACCCTAAAACATTATGTGCCCTGTGAAACTGTCAGTTAGGTATATTCAGTCCCCTAGTATATCCCCATCTGGGTGTGATATAAGGTCTCACATAAATATTCCTTACATAACTCCAGGGGGGTATTATTGGTAAAATTAGGACACCATATCACATGCAAACTCCCTTGAGGCTCTTCAGGTTCCATTTGTACCTTCTTTAAATGCATTCTGTTGACATTGACATTCTATATATTCAAAGTAGCGAATAAACTTCTGACATGCTGGGATGGTAGAAGCAATCTGCTTTCTGTCACACCCAGGCAGCTGTCTTAGCAATGCATCACTTTGATTAACAGCCACACAGAGTGACAGAAGCTCTGCTGTTCAGCATTCTTCACCCTCTATGATTCACTGGTAGTATTTTTCTCAGGTAATCAGAAAAATAACCAGAATGGTAAATATAGACTACAAACCATGAATCAAATGGTAGTAGGTGGCTAGTGATAAGTTGAGTTATCAAGGGTACTGTGTCACAGCTTTTCACTAAATTATCCAGGCGGAGTTTTGGGGCAAAGCCCATAAATCATCAAGAGTCCAATTTTGCTTTTCTGGAGAAAACAGATCCAGAGGTTTCTCCGAGCCATCTGCCACTACTGAACGCTAGATTTGACAGAGATAGCTAATGGTCTTCTTTTCTTGCTCTGAGGTACTCCTGTGGAAATAATTTGATTGTATTCTTACTTGAGATCATGATTCACTAATGAGCATCCTTTGTTTGCCAAAATTTCCCCTATTTCTATGTATCACTTCTTTGGACCCACATACTTCCCACCATGGTGGGGTTTCTCTAGCTCAGATATGGGTCACCCATGGGCTGAGCAATAACAGCATACTTGCTAATGCTTCTCCTTCCTAACCCAGAAGGATTTCAAAGTTTGACAGGTAACAAATATGCAGACAGGTGCATACTGCTAAGAGCATTTCATAGGAAAGGTCATTCCTTCTACTAAGCCCTATTAGTGTGTTTATCAGAATTTTGGTAATCAGAATGATTCAGGTGGATTTTAGAACTCATTTATCTCTCTTTTCTGGGTATTCCAAATAGAGGATAAAGAGATTACAGGCCTAATGCTAACTCCTTCCTTTCCAGTAATAAATGGTCACAGGCATAGATAAGAATGTATGATGAATAAATAATTATTTTAATGGAATTTGTACTATTAATGTGATTGGGTTTATATCTTTGTACTTGTTATTAATAGATAAAGAGAAAAATGAGCCATATGTATGAAATACATATGCCCTTCCACAGACCAATATAATGTTCCAACAACCAATGTGAAAGAACAATTATAAATGGTTTTGAATGCAGCTAAGTGTAAGTGTTTAGTCAAGATTTATAAAGGAAACACCTATACAGTAAGGAATATTTACCCTGTTGAATTATGTGTAAAATATACATATATATGCATAATATATATAACATAAATATATGATTATGTGTATATGTGTTCATCGATTGCTAAACATGCTTTGTGTATTTTCCATGTCTGATATTGTCTGGGAAATTGATGCCATACACATTGATACATCTGAAAATCCATTTGTTTGGAGAGGTGGTGAACTTCTTAAATCAACTGATCAACTGGAAATATATGGAAAACTGGAACTAAAGACAGTAGTTACTGAAGGAAAGTTTTCAATCTCACTCGTGATAAGGAAAACATAAATTACTAAAATGTTAGCAAAGCCATGTAAAGATGGAGAACAAGAAACAAAAATGTTTTTTACCTTTGAGTACACATCTAGAGAAATAATGTGTAATGAAGGCAAATACTTCTGAAAAATATTAATTAACTTCTTGAATATAAAAATTGTACTTTCTTATACTATCTTAAAATCCTCCTTTCTGAAACATATATTTTTCAGGCCACATTTACCACAGCTGGAACATTCTATGTGGCCACAAGTTAAAGAAATAACTACTCAAACTTTTTCAAGGGCAACTGCAGGGTTTTTTCTATTTGTTCATTCCAACCAATATTATGTCTCAGTATCTCAGAAAGTTTTCTTAAAGATTCACAGACCTCTTGCTACAATGTCAATGTCAGAGATAAGATGACAGCAAGACAGACAGACTTCTCTTTATTGAAACTATCAAAATTTGGAAGAAGAAGATTAAACACTATATATAAACCTAGACAACCTGGTCACCCCCATCCACAGAATACTGGAATGCTGTTCTCTGCCCTACTTATGTCTCACTTTAATTCATAAAAGGAACATACAAAGTTCACAGAGTTCTGCATGTCATAGTTAAAAATTTACTAGAACTCTGAATAATATCACTGAAATATTTGATCTGGTCACTAGAGAAGAAATCAAAATTGGGAAAATCATAAATCAATAGATAGCAATACAAGGTGTTTTCTTGAACTCTAGAGGAGGTACATGTGCAACTCTCAGAGAAAATCCATTGTACCCACGTCCCTAGAGATCTCTCTGGAATTTTTAGAGAAAATATCTGAAAAATAAATTAACTGTTAAACCAACCCACATCTAGAACCAAGATTTTTTGTTCTGGAAACTCAGGGTTAAGAACTCTTCATGTACAATTCTGTTTTTTATAATTTGAGATTCCCTACTGAGTTCTGCTTAACTTTAATTATTTTCTTTATTGTAACTCTTCTTCATTCACCTAGGTTTCTATACTGCTCCTTAAGCTGGGAATTTCTTGAAGAGTTGCAGACAGTAGCTCTAATGTCCTTTCCCCAAAACTACCGAAGTTGCAAAGGTTTAGTCCTAATCCAAGTATTGCCACAGAACTTAATGTACTGTGAATTTTGGTTATCACTGCAATGCACCCAAGAAATAAACCTTCAAGGCCACTTTGCAGCTGCAGCTGAAAAAAGCCACAACTGTGATTATGACTGCATTCTAAACACTGAGGTCTGTAGTCCCCCTTATTCATTTTCAAATTCAACTAACTGTGCTAATCTTTATTTTATAGATTTAAGATCTACTATATCACTTTCTATTTCTCTAGCTACATCATAATGAGAATGAGGATCAGTGTTTGAGTACCATGTTGAGTAATCATTTTCCTATTAATTTCCCAATTAATAATTGCTCATCTTTGGGTGACATTTGAGGACAACCAATATTAAACATACACAGGAAAACCTACTGTGTAAGGGTCCTCACATAATTTCTTTTATAGCTATATTCTAAATCTAGACTTTGTTCCATTTTTCAGTTATCAATAAACATGCAATTTATGTTTCCTACTTTTGATTTACTGACAGAAAGCTGAGGTCTAGATTTAATCCTCAATTATAATTTTTCTTATTCCTTTTTTCCTGGAACCAATTTTGTTCACTTCCTACATAACTTCGTCGTTTATCCTTTGTCTTAAAAGACCATGTGAACCCACTGGCAACCTTTATTCTTCATCCAAGTATTGATACCATACTTTAAAAAGGATTAGTGATAATGATGATATTAATAACGGCTAACATTTATATAGCACTTACTGTGTGTCAGGCCCTATGCTAAATATTTTAAACATATTGGTTCATGTAACCTACAAAGCAACTGTCTGAGGTTGGTAAAATTATTACTTCCTTTTTTCTTTTTTTTTTTAAGATGGGAAAACTGAGACTGAGCTGTTAAGTAACATGTTCAAGGTCATGTAGCTAGTAAGTGGCAAAATAAAAAAGGTGAACCTTTTAAAATATAATTTCACATTTACAAGTGATCATTTGATATAATTCCAACTGGTTTGCAGAACATGTACAAATTCAACCATAAATTGATTGCTTGAACACAGTGCTGAGAAATTTGTCTTCTAAAATAAAAACTAATTCCTAGTAATAAAGTATGTTTTGCTAGGAAAGGCATACATACCATTTGATGTCGTAAGACCTATGTTTTATTTATAGCCTACCAACATTTTAGATTTATGCTAGTGGGCTAGTAAGATAATCTTTGCTCATATTAAATGTAGAAATAATATTACTGGCCTACCTGGATCATAGGGTTCCTATGACGATGAAATAGAGAATAGTAAAATGTTATAATCATTCAACTCTTACATACAGTGAGTTTTACTAATAAAATAGGTTAAATGACAAACAAAGCAGTAATTAAAGCTTCAACTGTGGAAATAACATTGACCCTATTCCAGAGGATTTTTCAGGAACTGACAGTTTCTCTGTACATAGTTAGAATCTACTTTATTCTAAGGTAATATTAAAAGTGAAAGTCTTTCCTCTAAGCGCTAGATATCCTAAAGCTACCCACTTATTAAAATATGGAGACAAAACTGAATTTGTATGGGATGAATGAACTCAAGAATTTACTAGCGGGCTTCCCTGGTGGCGCAGTGGTTGAGAGTCCGCCTGCTGATGCAGGGGATACGGATTCGTGCCCCAGTCCGGGAAGATCCCACATGCCGCGGAGCGGCTGGGCCCGAGCCACGGCCGCTGAGCCTGCGCGTCCGGAGCCTGTGCTCCGCAAAGGGAGAGGCCACAACGGTGAGAGGACCGCGTACCGGAAAAAAAAAAAAAAAAAAAAGAATTTACTAGCTAAAGTGGATAGGTAAGCTCAGTTTCATGATAATATCTTACTGTTAAATATTTATTGACTCAATTACTCATTTAAATTATTTTGGAGTAAAACAAAACAGAAAATGTTTTTTTATCTTTAATCACGATATTAGTTTAAACAAATATAAAAGTACTGCTCACTGCTTACCTGAATTCTGGATATTCTTCAAATAATTATAGAACCAACTGTGCCACTGGTGAATAGTGATGGCACATATTTAACCACTGGAGGAAAATATCAGTTGAAAGACCATAGAGACCTCCCTTCACCACTGCCTTTTTCCTGAGTTATATACCCTAGGGTTTCTACCAAACATGGAACTGAGCAGAATTTTTTTCCTTATGTGTCTACTGTAACCCAAATCATTTTTCTCAATTCACCACCACCCCATGAAATTCCTGTTTGCATACCAAGTTGCCATTTCAAGAAAACATGAAAAAAGGAATAATACTGAAGCATCACCTGAAGGGAAATGTAATCCTAACAAGAAAAATGCAATAAGAAGAAAATATAAGAATAAATGTAAGTGTATGCTGGAAAAAAATAGATGAACTAAAACACCTAGGGAAATCAAAGGAGGGGAAAGTATATCATAATTATATTTTGCCACCAGTGAACTTTGAACCCTGTCCTGCTCTTCAGAATACCAACCCATTCTTCCCTCCCATTCCACTTACTAGCCATTTTAGGCATTTCTATCACTGAACTCAAATAATATATAAATATTAATGAGATTATGATTAGTCTTATCGGTTAGTAACTTACATACGTAAGGTTTCTTTAAATAATGAAAATATTTTTGTCAAGAAAACTTCAAACAGGCTTTCATTTTGTACTCTGCGACTCTGAGCAATAAATCTTGCGTAATTTATATAATAGCAGTCCTGCTTACCATGCATATGTCACAATATAATTCTCAACAAGACAAATACATGTAATTACATTCACTAAGTAACAGTGAAGAGTTCCAAATCATTCACGGTGAAAGCTGTAACTGCTTAAGTAAAATTAGTTTGGCTTTTCATTTAGTTTCTATTTCCTTTCATTCAGAGACAGCTTTCAATACTTAGAAGGAAAAGAAAAGGGAATTTTTGCCTTATTCAAGTTTAGAGAGCAGAGGGATCAGGGAAGGCTTGGATGCTGAGCTAAATAACTGATCTCCGATGTTTTTATCTGAAATTAGGAACATTAATACAGGGAGGGTAAAAGAGAAATGACTAACTTTACTTAAAATTATGAGTAACATCAAAGTGAAGGAAATAAAATCATTGTAACATTGAGTTTATTTATTCATTTATGTCCTATCTAGTTCTTGAAAATAGGGTTTCTTACACAAAAATAATATAATATTATATATGGATATATATATATGGATATAAAGTAATAGGTCACTAAAATATATATAATTATTGTATATAAGCACAAAGCTAGCCCAAAACTGGCCCCATCCTGTTTCTAACAAGATAATGAGTTGATTTTCAGAGGCCACAGAATGAAACCGCAAGTCATGCAGCCAAAGCATGCTCAGAGGAGAAAATTTTGACCTCATACAACACCCTGAACCAACGTTTCTCCCCTCCATGGAACAAAAGGACCATGACATGACTGGAAACTGAACGCAGGGAATCCATTCACAAGGGAAGGGTCTATTGTCCAGAAGGATCCAGTACTGAAGCCCTATTACCATACTTTACCATAAATGGCCGAGTTCCCAAGCCCTGCAATGGAAACCTGCCCTGCCAGTGCTCCAACATCTCAACGCTCTTGCCCTAAATCATAAAAGTTTGACCAAAAGCCAGATCAAGGAGACAGATTTCAGCCCTGCCTCCCCATCTCCTTGCTGGTTGACCTCAAAATAAAGCTTTTCCTTTTCTCAAAAGCTGGGGCCATGGTATTGGCTTCCGTGCCTGTTGAGCAGCAAACCTTTGCTTGGTTACAGTAATAATTACCTAATTATTGAGGACTTTCTAGACACTTTACCATGTACTCTGTATGCATCATATATTTTAAGCCTCACAAATCTCTTCAAGTAAGTATTGTTAACCCTATTTTACCACACAGAAAATTCAGACCTATGGAAATGAGGTAACAAGTTCACACAGCTGCTAAATGGCACAGCTGAATTGGAGCAGAGTCTGTGTGACATAAAATCCCACCACCACAGAGGATTAGCAGATGATGCCAGGAGTGAAGCTTCAGGCATAAACCTGCCTGGTTTATTAGGTTATAAACCATAACCTAATATCCTTTATAGCTGCCAGAAGTTTTGGCTCAGATTTTCCGAAAGGGAAGCATGGAAGCAAAGCTGCACTATTTACAGTAGATTTTTCTTTTCGTGACAAGAGTCCCATCTAAACAAATACAAGTTAACTGACTCCACAAAAGCTTTTAAAATGCTCCAGAAGGGAACAAGTAATTAGCACCAATTATCTATAAATACTTTCTTTTTTTAACGTCTAAAAGTACATATTTCTCAGTGGATTTGGCCTTGCTCTATAATTGAAGCATCTGTAATACTAGTAATTCATTCTCCTAATCACTTTATTTTTAATGTTTTTAATCAATACAACAGCATATTCAGAAAGGTCCTCTTCACAAATAAGAAAGCTAAAGGTCACAGAAGTAAAATAACTTTAAATCAGTTTGCCTAGCTCCTGACACATGCTCTTACTACAACACATCTGTAGCCAGAATGCTGAAACAGTACTGTGATATTGTGATTTACAGTAAGAAAAATATACTTGGCTTTCAGTCCCATTTCTGGCACAGAGCTCCTAAAACTCCTGTTTCCTTAAGTGATGAGAGCCAGAAAGGCATCTTTAGTTATGTTAATGAGGATGGGGCTGGTTGCCAGGACAGCAGACCACGTGGTCAGAAGGCTTGGTCTTTGTCTCCCCACCACCACCCCCATCTCTTGGGAGGGGAAAGGGGCTGGAGGTTGAATCAATTGCCAATGGCCAGTGATTTAATCAAAAATGTCTATGTAATGGGCTTCCCTGGTGGCGCACTGGTTGGGGGTCCGCCTGCCGGTGCGGGGGACGCGGGTTCGTGCCCCGGTCCGGGAAGAGGATCCCACGTGCCGCGGAGCGGCTGGGCCTGTGGGCCATGGCCGCTGGGCCTGCGCGTCTGGAGCCTGTGCTCCGCGGCGGGAGGGGCCGCAGCGGTGGGAGGCCCGCGTACCGCAAAAAAAAAAAAAAAAACCCCCCCAAAAAAAAAAAATGTCTATGTAATGAAGTCTCCATAAAAACCCAAAAGGACTGGGTTTTGAGAATCTCAGGGTGAGATTGGTGAACACTTGGAGATTTGGGGAGAATGATGCTCTCTGAGAGGGCACAGAAGCTCTGCATTCTTTCCCACATACCTTGCCCTATGCATCTTTCATCTATCTGCCTCCGAATTATATTCTTTTATAATAAACCGAAGACCTAGTAAGTAAAATGTTTCTGAGTTCCATGTGCCACTCTAGCAAATTAATCACTCCAAGGAGGGAGTTGTGGGAACCTCTGATTTATAGTTGATTGGTCAGGATGGGTGACAACCTGGGGGGCAGTCTTTAACCTGTGGGATCTGATGCTATCTCTGGGATGCAATGTCAGAATTGAGCTGTATTATAGGACACCCAGCTAGTGTCAGAGCATTGCTTGTTGTGGGGAGACATTCCCACAACAGAAATTGGGGTTAAGAACATCCATTCAAGTACTATATATATCATTTTTTAATAGTTTGTTTTTCATTGAATTCTAGTCGGCATACACATTTTATCTTAACTATCTGGCTTAATGTATTAGGGACAAAGAAAGCATCTAGGTTTATATTCATCATACACTTTAATGTGATTTCTTACATAAACTGATGATAACAAATGATTAAAGAAATGAGAAAAATGTATAAAGTAATAAACACATGCATTTGCATTATATTCTGAGTTATTACTACCAATAAGATGATACTTCTGGGACATCCCTGGTGGCGCAGTAGTTAAGAATCCACCTGCCAATGCAGGGGACACAGGTTTGATCCCTGGTCTGAGAAGATCCCGCATGCCGTGGAGCAACTAAGCCCGCAAGCCACAACTACTGAGCCCAGGCGCTGCAACTACTGCAGCCCACATGCCTAGAGCCCGTGCTCTGCAACAAGAGAAGCCACCGCAATGAGAAGCCCACGCACTGCAATGAAGAGTAGCCCCTGCTCGCGGCAACTAGAGAAAGCTCACGCGCAGCAACGAAGACCCAATGCAGCCATAAATAAATAAATAAATAAATAAATAAATAAATAAAATGTTAAAAAAAAAAAAGATGATACTTCTGCCTACATATAAACAATAGCATCTTGTAAGAAGACCAGATTACTATGACTAGATTGAGGACCTAAAACAAGAAAAGAAGAAAATATTTACTCCTTTCCTTCCCTCTCCTCTCTTTATAGGAGAATTTATTCTGAAGGAAGAAGCTTTTAATATATACATTCCTCCTCTATAGCATTATGTGAAAATTTATTTCAGCTTAAAAAAATTAAAATAACACATACATCATTTTTCTTTATTCTCAACCAAAAATATAAATCAGATTATAGAAATTAACCTAAATCATTAATTGAGGCATACAAATAAAAATCACTAGTGGGTTCTATAGTAGGTAAATGGATTATATGGATTTCCTATGAAGAACCTTTTGCTTGGGGAATATTAAAGTTAAAATAGTATTTGAGACATGCAAACAACTGCTCATTTCAAGCAAATGACAATCCCTCCTCTAGGCATCCATAATTTTTTTTTTTTTCAGGCTCCGGACGCGCAGGCTCAGCGGCCATGGCTCACGGGCCCAGCCGCTCCGCGGCATGTGGGATCTTCCCGGACCAGGGCACAAACCCGTGTCCCCTGCATCAGCAGGTGGACTCTCAACCACTGCGCCACCAGGGAAGCCCCATAATTCTTTACTTGCACCTCTGTTAAAAACTTACTGTTGGGCTTCCCTGGTGGCGCAGTGCTTGAGAGTCCACCTGCCGATGCAGGAGACGCGGGTTCCGGCCCCCTTTCGGGAAGAGCCC
>NW_006789720.1:70502-84100 GCF_000442215.2 Lipotes vexillifer
AAAAAACTTACTGTTAAATCTCTGCCCACCTTCTATTCATCTCTCACTTTGAATCACCAAAGATTCAGCTAATGTCTCTCAATACCACAATTCCTGATGTATTTAAAAATATTTTTACATTTTCATTTATTTTAAATTAGATGATGTATGCATGAATAGGTACACAAATAGATTAATTAAGAACAATGCTCTAGAGATATTTAAAATGATTTGGTATAATTCCTGATTATCAACAACTTTCTATTTGGGACAAAGTGCAAAGAATCCATATGTTAACTGCAAACAATTTAATTTCAGAAAGGTTTGTTTTACTTAATTTAGTTTTCTTTGTTTTGGAGGGGGTTTTTTGGCCATGCCACATGGCTTGTGGGATCTTAGTTCCCCGACCAGACCAGGGATCGAACCCGGGCCCTTGGCAGTGAAAATGCAGAGTCCTAACCACTGGTCCACCAGGGAATTCCCTGTTTTACTTAATTTAATACACATATGTTAGATACCTCTATTAGTGTGCACAAATTGTGACAGAATCCCCGAAGACAAACTGCAAGACTGTCCTGGGCTTGGAAGACAAAATTTCAGTTGCAGTTTCAAATATCAAGGTTACTGAATAAAGATGTACACATAGTAAACAAAACAGGGATATAAATGTTGCTATATATCAATGAATTTTAAAACAATATTTTTTGTGGGCTTTTTGCTTAGAGGGATGATTTTATGGCAGAACTCTAAATGCAAGAAAAGAATGTATCCACTTGCACTTGAGCACCAACTGAAACTTCTCCTGAAATTTATGAGGGCTTAATACAAGCACTAGAATCTTAAGGAGAAATAAGGGCAAAATCAACAAAACAAATAAACACAAGAAAAAAACAAACAAAGCAAGGTCGGGACTTCTCTTGGTGGTCCAGTGGTTAAGACTCCCTGCTCCCAATGCAGGGGGCCCGGGTTTGATCCCTGGCCAGGGAACTAGATCCCACTTGCCACAACTAAAAGAGCTCACATGCTGCAACTAAGACTCGTGAAGGCAAACAAATAAATAAATAGTAAAAACAAACAAACAAACAAAAAAAAACCCACAAAGCAAACAACCAACAGTATCACTAAAGATGTCCTAACAAGTCACAAGCAAAAAAACAACAGCTGTTAAACTGGCTTCAGAATTTGCCTCTATAACATTAAATTCAACACTAAAGTCAAAAATAAGATGAAATAAATAAATAATGTTAATAAAATTTGATATGAATATATTACAAACCAATAATGTAAATCCAACTATATTTTTCCTGCATGAAGAAAACAAAGTTTTCTCAAATATTCAAAGGATTAGAAATAACATCACCTGTTCACTGCAGATGACAAAATTATCTTATGAATACTAAAGCCCTCCGTCAGGATATATATAAAAATTAAGAATTCAAGCCTGGAAGGGACATATACCTTAACTCCTAATCAAGGACCACCCAACCTAACACTGCAAGTTCATTATAAGGGAGTGGAAAGCAGACAAAGGTCAGCAACTCTCAATATGAATCCTGGATAAGTGTGTGACCTGGGACAAATCAATCTCTCTTAGAGCGCATAAATAGACACACCTGCATATACATAAAATATGAAAAATCACTGATGAATTTTTAAATTATCTAGCAGCAGTAACAGAAGTTTGTACTGCTTCTAGCAGAATCCATATAAAAATACAGGTAAGCTTCTTCCTTATACATGAATAAAAAATCTGTGTCTGGTATAGTATTGATATATATTCCACTAATTGGAAAATTCTTCATTCCTTATGACAAAAATTAATCCTAAATTTACCCAGAAAGTAAAATAATTTGTCTTTGCTAAAGGAAATGTCTTTAACCTGAATACAATGCCCAGAATCTCACCCTTTTTTCTAGTCAAACTTTTTTTCTCTATCTCCCATCATGAACCAGTTAAGCTTGCCCCCCTTGCATATCATAATCCCTTTCTTGGGCTAACTGCTCAGAACATGTTCAGTTTTGTCTTATGTTTTCTTCTCTTTGTGTTCCCTGCTCCAACAGTGTGACATTCTCTGTCCTCCAGTAATTTCAATTTGCTTATTCTGTACGGTACTGCTGATGATTTTAGCTATTATTGCTGTTCTATAACTCACCATTTAGCTTATTCTGTGAATGGCAAATTATATTTTATTATAATAGTGATTCTACATTTACGTACTATGCATGCTAGTAATACACAATTTTAAGCTTTATATATCTTGTGTATATTTTTTACATGAACTTCAATGTCACTGAATTAAAGAACAAGGGATAGAATGATGAATTTAAATAGCAACACTAAATATTATCTCAACTAGTTTGGATGTGTTCACTAATATAAAAGTTATTTGAAAGTTCAGGCTTGCTGCTCAATGCCCAGAAAAAAATCTGTCCTTACATGCCTAATCTAACAAATATAAACTAATAGATGTATACAATACCAGAGTAGACAACAGAAATTCAATTTATTAACTTATACAAAGCTATTGAACTTAAACGCACTGCCATTAGCATTCAAAGAGATAATGCATGTGAAGCCTGAAACGTAGTGAGCACTTAATATACACATATCAGTTAATATCTATTTTACTTCTTATTGCCCGGTTACATAAGAATCAAAGCGATTATAGTTTCTTTGAATTTCTGACTGCACATTGACCATGTTCAATATGCACTGAACACTGCAATTTCAATGCAATTAAAAACATTTATTTTCAATATTTATTAGAATATTTCAATATTTATTAAATAGACTCCTTTTCCTTTGCATTATTTTATCTTCTCTGGCTATCTTTAATTTTCCCTCTGTGAGGATTAATGTAATTTTTTGTGGCCTAAATTTATCTTGCTTCTACAGGGCAACCTGGCCTTAAGCTACACTCAGATAACTTGACTAGAAGAAATCCGTAAACTTTTCTTAAAACTTACCGTAAAAGTCTGTGATTTAAGAATTTACCAAATTCCCCTATTAAATGTTTGTTCCCTGTTTAACTGTCAGAGGTCAGTAAAAATTAACTCCCTCATTTTCAAATTTTAGGGAGTTGCCTCACTGTATCACCCAAGAATTGAAAACGAGCATGTATCTAGAATATTTAATGCCCCAATAAGCATGTTGGAATTTGAACCAGTATTTTTTTTAATGATAGCTATGAATTTTTTCCTAATGACATACCCATGGCAATATATTTAGCAAAATTTATTTGGTTCACCTATTCATCTTTGATTGATTCATTGCAAGTAATTAATTAAAACAGATATGTGCTTTAATTTGTGCTAGTCAATCAAGCACCATGGAAACTGACACCCAGACCGTATTTTCCCTTACAAACAAGTTTAAGGTGTCTACTTTATCTTAAATTAGTAAGCATATAGTATTTCTGAAGAATAAAATGGCAATATAAAGATTATATATAGATTTTTAATTCCCCTCAAATACAAAAGCAATTTTGAATTTTCTGTTGATGATTCTACACATCTAATGCAGGCTATTGTTTCTGAACATATCCAGAATATGCTGTCACTGAAGATATTTGCAGAGCTTAGTGAAGTTTGAAAATTATATAATGCAACAGTAACATTAATTTCAATAAAGTTAACCATTAACTTATTATCAATTGTTGTAATGGAAATAAAATATGAGACAAAGAACATGACTGATTTGAAGCCTTGCTATTTCCTGAGCATTTAAATATATTCAAGTTATAACCCTTCTATGAATCCTGCTTAGAATAGGAGGTAATATATATTGAGGATAAAAAGCTATAAAGAGATGTTGTAAGATACGATTCAGAACTCCTATATATATATATATACATACACACACATAATGCAAATTGTGAAATCTGTGCAAATGTATCTTAGCATTGCCTAAAATTGAAGACACATATCATTTACTGGGGAGCAGGAAACCCACGCCAGCCCCAGCCCTGCAGCTTCTGGCTCCTCTTCTCCTGCTTCCTTGAATGGAGGTACAAAATAAGAAAGAATAAAAAAAAAAGACAAGGACTATCACTTCCAGCATGATCAAGTAGCTCCTACTGGACCCAATCCTCCTGTGTAAAACAACTATAAACTCCAGACAAACTACAAAAAAGGAATGACTAGAAGGCAATGGAGAATAATCAAATGAAGGTACATTCAGGAGCTAAATTGACACTTGTTAAAAAAGAATCGTACTGTGGGAGTATGTGGCTTTTTTCTCCTGGCTTTCAGTTTGAAGTTAGACCAACATTTTCGATGTGTGAAGTGACTATAATTCTTAGAGAAATCCTGCAGACTTCCTGACCTGAAAAACCTAGAAGACATATCTCAAAGCAACTGTATTTCTAAAAACTGAGGAGACTTCCAGAAAGGAGAAAGCCACAGAGGAGGAGATGCAAATTATAAGCCCTACCCAAATCTCTGGCTTGCTCCTGACCCATAAATGCATAGGGCAGACTCAAGGTAGCTTCCAATGGTTCTAAAATAACTGAACAGAGATTTGATATGTAATAAAAGGTTTGAAATTTAAATGTAACCAAATCGATTGCCTATTAAAACAAAACCAAAAAAATCACCATTCTTAAGAATATAACCAAATGCAAATATATCACATATATAATATCACATTCAGAATCAGTGGGATATAGTCAAAATTAATCTTGTATGAGGAACCAGAAAAAATTGTTACTCATTCTTAAACGAAAAATTATCAACAGATTTGAACCCTTAAATTATCCAGATGTTGGAATCATCATAGAGGGACTTTTAAAGCAGCTTGTGTGTGTGTGTGTGTGTGTGTGTGTGTGTGTGTGTGTGTGTGTTGAGGGAGTGTGAAGAAACACTCATATAAAAATCTAGGAAATCTCAGCAGAATAAAAAAATAAATAGAAACTCAATAGAAATTCAAGAAAAATACATATCTAAACAAAACATTCTTTGGATATGCAGAATGCAGATGATAGAGGACAGAATCAGTAATCTTAAAGGTAGATCAACAGAAATAATGCAGTCTTCAGAACACCATGACATAAGTTTGGAAGAAAAATTAATAGAGCTTCAGGAACCTGTGGGACATGTCAAAAGTATAAAGTACACATAATATGAACTCAAGAAGGTTTGGCAAGAGAGAATGAGACCAAAAAATTTGAAGAAATAAAGGCCAAAAAACTTTCCAAATGTATGGAAGACGTATTTTTACACAAACAAGAGGCTCAGTAAACCTGGACTAGGAATAATATAAATAAAACTAAATCCCAGCAAAGAAAAGTTAACTTGCTAAAAATCAAAGAGAAAAAGAAAATCTTAAAATTAGCTAGAGAAAATGGAATATTATACACAGTGAAAGAATAATTCATATCACCATAGACTCCATATCAGAAACTATGGAGGCAATAATAAAGATATTTTCAGATAAAAGAGTAAGAAACTTTGTCACCAGCACTGCACCTAAAAGAAAGGCTAAAACAATTTCTTGCAGTCGGAAAAAAAAATAGTACCAGAGGAAAATACATACCATCTGGAAAGAACAGATTAAATAATAAATATATTGATAAATATAGATTTTTCTCTTAGTGTAGTTAACACACACATGACTAAAGCAAAAAAATATAATGGTGTCTTTTTGGTGTATAACATTTTTAGCACAAGATAATAATTAACATACATAGAATGATGAGGTTATGGTAACACATGGATGGATCCACATGGTTGCAGGTTTTCTATATATCATGTGAGGTAGTAAAATATTAACCCTATATAGACTGTAAAGACTTAATACTAGAGCAACTGCTAACAAAAAAAAATCCAATAGATAATTTCTAATGGAATTTTAAAATTCATTCAAAGAAGAACTAGAAAATCAGAAAAGGGTAGAAATAGAGGGGATATTCACAATAAAATGGTGAACCTAAATCAAATGATATCAATAATGACAGAATGTTTATGGATGAAACTCTCTAACTAAAAGGCAGAGATTAACAGAATAATTAATAAAAGCAGGACCTAACTGTATGTTAAATATGAGATGAAATTTAAACGTAAAGCTCAGATAGAGAGCAGATGTATAGAAATTATATATAATACAAACCCTAAGAATAAGAAGCCTGGATTACCTATTTTAATACAAGATAAGGTAAGCATCAAGAGAAGTCTATTGCCAGAGATAAAGCAGGATATTTAACAAAGGTAAAAGGCTAAATTCATCAGGATGATCTAACAATCATAAGTGTGTATGACCTGAGAACCAACGTTCAAAACACATGATGCAAAAACTACACTATTAAAGAAAGAATTAGATAAAATCTCCTACTATGATTGTGGAATTAACAGTCCCCTTGAACAGCTGACTGAACTAGACAAAAAGACTAATGGAATCAGCATGCACAACCTAGATCTAATGGATAATTACAAAATACTACATATGATAATGTTAGAATACATTCTTTAAGCACTCATATTATATTCACCAAGATAGCCCATAAACTGAGCTAGAAGTCTAAATCAACTTAATAGAATTGAAATCATATGGAATAAACTCTCTCTGATCACAGTATAATTAAATTAGACATCAATAACCGTATCTAGGAAAAGTATTTTCAATCAAACCCACTTTGAAAACATCCATCAAACAAAAAATCAAAGTAGAAATTATAGAATAATTTCAACTTTATGGTACACAAAATACAGCATACAAAATTTGGATAGGCAGGGGAGTTCCCCAGGGGCCCAGTGGCCGGAATTCCCCAGCTGGCCAGAATTCCCCAGCGGCCAGAAATCCCCAGCAGCCCAGTGGCTGGAATTCCCCAGCTTCCACTGCAGGGGACACGAGTTCGATCCCTGCTGTGCAGGCAAAAAAAATTTAAAATTTGAGAGGCCACTGAAAATTATTAGAGGGAAATTTTTTAAGTGCTCATATTAAAAAAAAATTTAAAGGTCTAAAATTAATGACCCAAAATTCTGCATTGAATTAGTAACAAAAATTAAAAACGCAAAGGAAACTAAAAGTAGAAATGAGAAAAAAATAAAGATAAAAGTATATATCAATAAAACAGAAATGAGGCAAGCAGTGTACAAAATTAACAAAGGGGAAAGCTGTCTTTATGACTCAGAAAATCTGAGGCAGGGCTACAGAAGACGCTGCGCGTCCTCCCCACCCCCACACGGCAGCTGACTGAGCTGCTGACTGCAGAGCGGTCTCCTCAAGGCGCAGGCAGACCAGCCACGAGCGGGCCGCACCGGCCCTCTGCTCCAAGCCTCCTCCAGTACCTCCACAGGGCTTACCTCAGGACGTGGGGCCCGTCAGCTGGGGATACCATTCCCAGGCGTCGAGATGCTGCGCTTGAGCCACGTGGAAGTTGCTCCCACTCCGTCAGAGGCCCTGAGGCAGAGCTGAGGCTCCGAGCCCACCGAGGCTCACACCGTCGCCGGTGGGCACTGACGGCAGGCAGGCTCCGAGGCAGGTGAGCAGAAGGGAACACCGCCCTGGCGTGGAGAGCGAGGCGGGCCTCTCCAAGGAGCACGGGCCAGCCTCCGAGGGTCTCGCAGCCCGGCCAGAGGTGGGGTCTCTGGGGAAGACGGAAGGAATATTTCTTCCCAAAGCCTGTGTCTCCTCGGGCTTCCGGGTCACGGGTGTGTGGGGGGGAGGGGCCGAGGCCTGCAGCCTCACAGAATCCCTAAGGCAGCTGTGCCAACCGAGGCCGCTGCCAGAAGCCGGAATTGTCTTTGCTTTCCTTACGCTTGGCCTCGGTGAAGGCGATGTCGAGGGCTGGAGGCTGAAGGGCAGAGGCTGGCGCCTTTCATGGGCCTGAGTGGGCAGGACGCAGAGTTGTTGCTGAGGCGGGCGTGGAGGCCAGGCGGCGGGTTGTGATGAGTGAGGCTCTTCAGAGGGTCGTTGGCCGGGGTCTGGCTGGCCAGCTTGGACTGGAAGTAGTTACTGGCAGTATTTTCTCTGTCTCTCTGACTGAGCGTCCCTTGCAGCGGCCTTCCTCCTGCACGCCTGGTTCGCTGCTCTCGGCTGCCGAGATTTGGGGGGCTGGTTTGTTTTGTGGCCCTTTTGAAACTACTGGGAGACTGGATTTTACGATGATGGGCTCGGGAATCTTCCAGAAGTTGGTTTCCTCACCCCAGCAAGACTCGCGCCTAATCGTCTCCAGGTTGCTGTAGGACAGTCCCAGCGCATCAGTGGATGCACCTGCTCCAGGAGCTGCTGGAAGAGCAGTTATGTTCTCGCCAACAGACAGTTAGCAAGCCATCGATCTTCTCTAGCGCAAATTCTGACTATTGCAGGTCTTTGACCTCCACACACACCTCCCTCTCTCTTTTCTCTCTCTCTCTCTCTCTCTCTCTCTCTCTCTCTCTCTCTCCCCCCTTCTCTCTGCCCCCTCTCTCTCCCCCTTGCTCTCTTCCCTATATATATATATGTATATATATATATATATCACAAATAAAAAAGGAATTAATTATCAAAAAAAACTCACAAAAAACTCCCATGGTTAGATGCGTTCACTGAGAGTTCCATCAAACATTTAGTCCTGAAGTTTTTCAGATAAAGCAGAGGAGGATGGAACTCTCCTTCTCTGAGACACCTTTTGAGACCAGTTAACTCTAAATATGTATCCTGACAATGAAATTAGAAAAAAAAAATTGCAGACATATATCCACCATGAACATAAACATAAACACAAAAATCGTTAACAGTATTGTCAAATCGAATACAACAATATTTAAGAGGGTAGTACCTTATGAACAAATAGGTTCAATTCCTGGAATAGAAGGATATTTGAACGTGCTTAAATTAATCAGTTTAATTCATCATATTAACAAAGGAGGTAAAACATATCGTTTTGATAGATGCAGAAAAAGAATTTGTTAAAATTCAACACTCCTTATTCATTAAAAAAAAAAAAATCTCAGCAAACAAGAAAGAGACTCAATTTGTAAGTCACCTAGGAGAAACATACAGCTAATATATACTTGATGTTGAACTATTTAATGCTTTTCCTGTAAGATTAAAAACAAGACAATAATGCCTGTTCTCACATTTATTTAACACTGTACTCAAGTATTTATATTTGAACCATGTGCATAAAAAATATGCAATTTTATTACCCGTGTAGGTTCTTTTAACCACCAGTGTAATCAAAATGCAAAACCATCTGACAGTTGTCTTTCTTTTATTGATTTTAATTTGATTTGATTATGGTTAGAGAACACATTTTGTATGATTTCATTTCTTTTAAATGCATTGAAACTTATTTTATAGCCTGGGATATGGCCAATCTTGTTGGATGTCCCAAGGGCACTTGAAAAAATTTGCAATCTTATGTTGTTAAGTGTAATATTCTATATGTGTAAAATATATTCTTTTGGATGATGGCATTGTTCAGATCCTATATGTGTCTGCTGATTTTCTAAGAGTTCCTTCAATTTTTGAGGTGGGTAGGTGGGTTGAAGTCCCCCACTATAAGTTCAGATTTGTCTCTCTTTTCTTTCAGCTCTATCAGTTTTTGCTTCATGCAGTTTGAGTCTCTTGTTTGGTGTGTATACATTTAGAATCATTATATCATCCTTTTGGGTCTTTTAACATTATGTATTTGAGGAGAGGGGGCTGTGTTTCCAATGGCAGTTTAATTTTGAAAGCCTTTGCAATCTTATTTTGGTCTGCTCACTTTATCTGGTACTGCTTGGACTCCTACTGGTCTCTGTTGATGTTGCATGAGTAGGCAGAACAGGTTTTCCAGAACCGCCAGGAGTGTCTCTTGGTGGGGAAAGCATGTGTGGAAATGGTCTGTCTTATCAGTGCCCCCTGGTTGCCCTCATTCCCCAGCTGGGAGAGCTGGAGGTGGGAAACCTCTCTATGGCTTTCCTCTATTCGTTGGGAGGATACCAGACCCCTGACATAATGCTATTCCTCCTTTCCTGTGGTCAACTCCCTACCTTTCTCTTACTACCTTTAGAATTCTCTTATATTTGTTTCTTGTGTCATTTCTAGGATTTATAGTTGTGCTTGACGATGAACAGAGGGAAAAAAATGGTTCTATACTGTATTGTCCAGACTAGAAGTCTCTCAAAGAAATTTTTGGAAAGAAGAAAAGGGTGGAGAACTTATATTACCTGATTTCAAGTCTTATTATAAAGCTACAGTATATAAGAGGAGGTGGTGTTGGCAAAATGATAGATACTAGATCAAAAGAACAGAATAAAAAGTAAAGCAATAGAATCACCATGTAGCTTTCGTTGATTTTCCCTAAAGTTTCCAAGGTAACTAAATGGAGAATGGAAAGATTTATAAACAATTAGTGCCTGAAGAATTGGGAAGCTGTATGAATAAAAAAGAACCTCAAACTTTACCTCATACCATACACAAAAATAAACTTAAAATGAGCCATGGATCTAAATATAAAGGCTAAAATTATAAAATTTCTATAAAAATGTTTATGATTTTAACATTGTCAAATATTTATTAGGTAGTAGTATAAAGGAAGAAGCATAAAATTAAAATAATAAGTTATAAATTAGAATTTATCATGTTTGAAAACATTTGATCTTTGAAGGATACCATGAAGAAAATAAATAGCAAGACACAGATTGGAATAAAATATTCTTAATAAATCTGACAAAGACTGGGCCTGTATCCATAATATATAAAGAACTCTTAAAACACAACAGTAAGAAAAGAATCAATCCCATAGAAAAATTGTCAAATGATATGAACAGATGATTAACAAAAGAGCATATACAAATGTCTAATAAGCACACATTCTCAGCATCATTAATCATGAGGGAATTACAATCTAAGAACACAATGTGATGCTAAGGCACAACTCTTAGAATGGCTGAAATTAAAAAGATTTAAGTTCACAGTTGGTGAAATGGGGAGCAACTTCTCATACCCTGCTGGTGGGAATATGAAATGGTACAACCACTTTGGAAATCTGTCTAGTGATTTCTTTAAAAGTTAAATATTCACGTATCTCGAAATTCAGCCTTTCCACTCGTAGGTATACCCCAAAGAAATGAAAGCAGTCTGCACAAAGAACTGTATAAGAATATTCATAGTAGCTTTTATTCATACTAGTGAAAAACTGAAAACAACACATGCTCATCAACTGGTGAATGGCTAAGCAAAATGTGAAGTATCCATGCAAAAGATTGTGACTCAGCAGTAAAGATGAACATACTGCTGATAAAAAAAAAAAAAAAATGATGAATCTTAAAATCATTATGCCGAGTTAAAGAAGCGAGAAATAACAGTGTCTATGATGGCTGATTCTATTTATATATATTTTAGAAAAAGAAAACCAATCTATAGTGACAGTAACAGTGTGCAAAGATTGCAAAGTGGTACAAGGAAACACTTGGTGATGAAAATATTCTATACCTTCATATCAGCAGTGATTTTACAAGAGTATACACATGTCAAAATGCATCAAATTGCACACTTTAGCCAAGAGTTTCTTTCCCTTCTTCCCTCCTTTTGGGACCTAGAGGAAAAAGAAGAAACTGATCACACATCACACATGTAAAGATAGTACTAAATTGTTTCTCTGCCTCTCAGGATGTAGACAGCTTGTCATTCTTTCCCCTACAACTATGTATGTGAAGATATAGGACAATCAAACTGTTAAAAAAAGTGTGTTTTAATTGAAAGAAGAATCACATTGGGATTGAGTACAGAGGTACAAGTGTTAGTATAAATATTTTTAATTTCTACTCTATGCACCCTATGTTGTTTAAACTGTTTTCATAGGGTATATACTCAAATTATAATTTTAAATTGCAAGAATAAAAAGAGAAAACAACACTTTTCATTTTCCCATCAATCAAAGATAATCACTGTCAATATTTTAGTATATATTTTCTCACAATTTCCCTTCTATTTTTTCACAGGGAACTGCTTTGATTATAAAATAATGTATGATTTACTGTAAATAATTTGAGCTTTACATACTGTTGTTTGGAAGAAAATAAAAATCACCTAAAATCTCATTATACTGATAAGCATCAGCAACAGTTTGGTGTTCATTCAGAGATCTCTTTTATTCATGTATATGCATACACATGCCCTTCTATAATTTTTCATAAACTGAATTATACATAATTTTAATAGCTACTTCTTTTTAAAATGCATTACATATGTTTTATACAGTGAAGTTCACTAAAACACTTTATAGTAAAAACGCCTGTGCTATTAAAATGTTAGATGAACACCAACCTTACCCAGATTGAGAGTAATTGTCAATACCATTCGTACAAAATAGAAAATGTCTTGATTTTGCAATAGAGAAAAGTATGTAATAGGACTAGCATTACATAATATAATTGTATAGGTCAGATTGATAAGTTTCAAGAAGATTATGGAAGATCAGTGATATGAAATCATCAGGAAAGGCTTTTGAGTGGGGGAAAATAGGAGAAGCCTAACAGTAGGTATAAAATGGCCATTTTTTATACATATAGTAGATAATCAATGCCAAAAAACAATTGAATTTGTAAAAGGGCTTCAAAAAAGCAAACTTGAATATAGAATGTATTGGCTTTTTATTTGCTGAATATCAAATTACCACAAATTTAGCATCGTAAAAGAACACAATTTTTTTTTTTTTTTTTTTTTTTTTCCCTTGCGTTATGCGGGCCTCTCACTGTTGTGGCCTCTCCCATTTGCGGAGCACAGGCTCCGGACGCGCAGGCTCAGTGGCCATGGCTCACGGGCCCAGCCGCTCCGCGGCATGTGGGATCTTCCCGAAACGGGGCACGAACCCGCGTCTCGTGCATCGGCAGGCGGACTCTCAAGCACTGCGCCACCAGGGAAGCCCAAAAGAACACAATTTTATTACCATATAATTTCTGTGGGTCAGGAGTCGGCACAGTTTAGCTGGATCCTTCATTCAGGGTCTCACAAGGCTGACATCAGAGTGTCAGCCTTCTCATCAGAAGGCATTACTGGGGAAAGATCTGTTTGCAAGCTGATCTTTGTTGTTAGCAGAATTCATTTCCTTGCAGTTGAAGGTCTGAAGTCAACATTTTCTTACAGGTTGTTAGCTGGAGCTCACTCTCAGAGCCTGGAGATTGCCGTTGGATTCTAGTCGCATGGTTTTCTCAAAACCTGGCAGGTTATTTATTCAAATCCAGCAGGAGCATCTCTCATTTGAATTCTCCCTGACTCTTTCCATTGCTAACCTCTGGATTATCTTTTTTTTTTTTTTTTTTTTTTTTTTTTTTTTGCGCTACAAGGACCTCTCACCACTGCGGCCCCTCCCGCTGCGGAGCACAGGCTCTGGGTGCGCAGGCCCAGCGGCCATGGCTCACGGGCCTTGCCACTCCGCGGCATGTGGGATTCTCCCGGACAGGGGCAGGAACCCGCATACCCCGCATCGGCAGGCGGACTCCCAACCACTGCGCCACCAGGGAAGCCCTGGATTATCTTTTAAAGGACTCACTTGATTAGGTCAGGCCCACTCAGGAAATGCCCCTTTTGATTAACCTAAAGTCAGTATATTAGGAACTTTAATTATATCTGCAATATTGATACACCTTTGCTATATAAGGTTACCAAATCACAGGCGCAATATCCCATAATATTTGTAGTTTCTTCCAGAACTC